>NC_048298.1:158086193-158427046 GCF_013100865.1 Trachemys scripta elegans
TTGCTGGCTGCAGGTTTGTTTTTGTAGTGACCATCTCTTAGCCTGGTAATAGGGCAACTGGTGTAACAAACCTAGTCTGCCCAGCCAGAGCCCAGTAGCCAGGGTGTTTCAGACTAGATCCCTGTAGGTCTTCATGGCTGCCATAGCCCGGAGAGAATAGCTCACCAAATAGAATTCATCCTAAAATTTCTCTACCTCTCACGGGGGGGGCTAGAAAGGATGCCCTAAAAATTGCGTATCCCATACAGCCTAACCAGCTTACTAAGGCTGGAGTGTGTCCCGTCACGTGGTTGAAACTTAAGCAAGACTAAAAAGGCTTCCTTTTGTCTCAATGTTGTGGGGTGGACTGTCCATGCATTCCTTGATTGTCCAAATCAAACTGACCGTCCTGCTAGGGGACCGCTCTGATGCTTGAGAGCTTAAAGATACCGTATCAACATTGCGGCACTTAGCGAGATGTGATTTGCTGAAGAGGATCAACTGAGGAGAGTGCTGGGTATGCTTTCTTCTGGAAGGGATGCCCGTAAAACGAGCCACACGACATGGGGGTCAGCTTTTTTTTTTTTTATGCCTGGATGCTGTACAAACACAGATAAGAGACAACCCAGACCCTAGAGATTTACAACCTAACAGAAGTAAACAGATGAAGTGTTGGGCCTGGGGATATAGTGTTATAAGCAAATGAGTATGGTGATGAACTGACGCACTTGATTCAGTGACAAGGGTTTTGTTAGGTTTTTGTATTGGTGGGAAGGATTTATAAGAGTGGGGAAGTTAGTAAAAGGAAGGAAGGAGAATAGGGACATTCAGAGCCCTTCACTAGCCTAGCCAAATACGCCTTTGAAGGCTTCACAGCAGAGGTGGGCCTTGAGGAAGTATTGTCTGGAGGTCAAGGTAGTGGCTTTATGAATTTTTTTCAGGGAGCTTTTCTCATGCAAAGTTTGGAGGTGCTGGAGGTAGGAGCTGACTGGCGAGCAATACAGGCTGGGACTGGAGCTTTGGCAGAGAGAAGGCAGTAGGTGATGGGGTATACATTGCAGCATTCCAGCATATGGTATGGCACAGCTAGATTAGATCTTACAAGAAAAAGCAAGACATTTGTTTGATGAACAGATGAAGCAGGAGCCAGTGGAAGGACAAAGAAGAGATTACATGGCAAAAGCAACAAGCCCAGGTACATTTAGGAGCAGTATTTGAATGGGCAGTAAACTGCTCAAAAACTAATCCCAAATGAGTGATTTGGCAGGTCTAAAAGTTTCTTTTCCAACTCCATCCTCTTTCTCTCTCTGCTCTTATTTCCCACCAGCACATCATTTATCTTACTGCCTTTGAATCTGTGTCACTTTTTTACCTTCCTCCCAACAATTCTTAAACTTATGTCCATATAGCACAACTCATTTTAAAACATTTAGAATTCAACTTCTGTGAATTCCTTTTCTGTACAATAAATGGAGTCTATTCCCTCAAAACACTGTGACTCCCATGAGCATTAATTGCCTCAAACTGGTTTTCCATTGTTCCTGAATATTTATTTTAGACTGAAATTAGTGCAATTCAAAGTTAATGGACTGAGAGCTCTTGTGACTGAAGGCTATTAACTCATCCCCAGAAATGATACAGCAGTGCAAGCTTCCCACACACCACCTCAGCCTTGGTCTGGGGATAGCAGAGCAGAGTTCAGTGTCTAGGGACATTTCGTGCTGGGCATCTCTTCTGGCTAAGAAACATTTAATAAAATATATTTTCTTTTAATCAGTGTATCATGGATGTCTTTATTTTCTGAGACACAATTTTGGAATTGGTTTGAGGAGATCAGGTGTTAAGATCATTACTCCACAGAATCTTTCCTGGAGTCAAGAGAGTAGATTAATCTCTTATGTAGTTTTGTTAGGGTTAGTTATTTTAGAGATGCAGTTGGCCCAAGATAAGTAACTGGAGATGCAACTATATTCAGCCTTGACCCAGATGCTGATCTGTTACATTGATGTAAATAAGGAGTGACTCCCTTCAAGTCAATAGATTTAAACAGTGTTAAATTGTTTGAAGGGAATTATTAGATCATTTGAGTCTGGCACAGTTCCTGTCATTTCCCCTTTACCTGTGCTTAAATCTTGATCCCCTCCCATCTCCTGTCCCCAGAAGTGACCCTTGTCTAAAGGGGCTGTAGAGATATAGCAGCAGGATAGCACTGCTCCACGTCATGCTCTTGGGAAAAGTTCCCTGTCTTAGTGCTTAGATTTCCATGAGTCTGTCGAGTACCTGACACTAAGAAAAATATTTAAAGAGGAAAGTGGTGGCGGGGGAGGGGAGGTAGACAGTAAAAGCACTTGCATAAAAACTCAGGCCTCCTTTTTTCTCTCTCAGTTGAAATAATACCTTAAATGGATTGCACACACTATGCAAACAGATGCGAGTACTTTCTTCTGTACATTTTTGTGCACTGATTTTTTTTTAAAAATGCTTGTAAAATATGCTTGTTTTATACCCTAACCATGGTCTGTAGGATAGGAAAACTTCAAAATACAAACATACAGAGGAGCCAGCCTCACTCCCCCCGCCCCCCACGCAATCTATTCCTCCCCAAAACCTTTACTCTGCATAAAATTAAGCACTATGTTAAGTGAAAATTCTTTATTGGGCAAATCATACAGTTCTGGTCATGTACTAATTATATAATAGTTGAAATGCTACATTGCTAAAGGAATTTGTAATCAGAGTATTTAAAGTCACTATTCCTCAATAGAAACTAAATATAACAGGCAGTAAAAGTGTTGGCCTGACTTGCAGCTTTCCAAGACCTGTGGCCAATGTAAAGTCAATTGGCTGGGAATTGTCAAGGAGCACCTGACTCTTAATTCACATATAATGTGGGCCCAAGAACAGCCAAGCCAGAGAGACTGTTCTGCCTTATTTTCTGGCAATAGCTGCGACTGTGTGTAACCCTTAGTTTCAGGCCTTGAATTGTGCCAGCAGTTTTTGGAGGGGCCGGAATGACAATCCAGCATTTTGAGGGGGGGCACTAGAGCACCATTCCAGTACATCTGGTACTTTTACTTACAGTACCAGAACTATGTTCTAGTACTTCTTTTATTAGGACTTGAGCACTGCTTCATTTATATGCTGATGGAGGCCAAGTATCCAAATACACTCATGCCACCTCAGTGTGACTTGGCACTTGGTGTATAATCATTCCACCTTCCAATGGTTTCAGTTTCTGCTTTGACTCCAGAACTTAAGCAGTCTTGACATCTCTACTGATGAAGTCCTTCGATCTCTGACCTCAGGCCTAAAAAAATACAGTTAATTTTGAGAACAGGGATTCTTGATGAAGGGTTACTTGATGCTGGTTTAAACTAGAGTAAATGGTGGATTCTTTTGAAACCTGAAATCTTTAAAGCATGGTTTGAGAACTTCAGTAACTCAGCCAGAGGTTATGGGTTTATTATTGGAGGCGGTGGGTGAGGTTTTGTGACCTGCAATGTACAAGAGGTCAGACTAGATGATCACGATGGTCCCTTCTGGCCTTAAAGTCTATATAACCCACAGGAAGGTGAGTTCATATAGGGCTGTCAAGTGATTAAAAAAATTAATCGTGATTAATTGTGCGATTAAAAAAATTAATCACAATTAATCGTGCTCTTAAACAATAATAGAATACCATTTATTTAAATATTTTTGGATGTTTTCTACATTTTCAAATATATTGATTTCAGTTACAATACAGAATACAAAATGTACTTTAGATTTATTTTTTATTACAAATATTCGCACTGTAAAAAAACAAAGAAATACTATTTTTCAATTCCCCCATTACAAGTACTGTAGTGCAATCTCTTTATCATGAAAGTTGAAATTACGAATGTAGAATTATGTACAAAAAATACTGCACTCAAAAATAAAACAATGTAAAACTTTAGACCCTGCAAGTCCACTCGGTCTTGCTTCATGTTCAGACAGTTGCTCAGACAAATTTGTTTACATTTACAAGTTTACATTTGCAGGTGATAGTGCTGCCTGCTTCTTGTTTACAATGGCACCTGAAAGTGAGAACAGGCATTCGCATGGCACCGGCATCACAATATATTTATGTACCAGATGTGCTAAAGGTTCAGGAAATAGCTTGATTGGAATGCATTGGGATGAGGAGTTGGGTGGTAGCGTGAGGGAGAAACAGACTCCAGGGTTTGAGAGGTTTGGGAGCAGAAACAGGCTGTGGAGGGTTGGCAGTTTGTAACCACAAGAGTAGACAGAACCTGGAACAGAGTTCTGATTCCTGCATCTTAACATTGCTCTGCTGTCTAGAAAGTAGCTGTGAAACCCATTAGCAATATATATGTCTCACCACCATCACCCCAAGTAGGTTGTCCATGTCAAAGATAACAGTCTGCTACTGGTATCAGGTATTCCATTAGCTCAAGTGGGTAGAGGTCTGTGCTATGATCTAAAGGGTCCAACCCTGATGATCATAGGATCATAGGACTGGAAGGGACCTCGAGAGGTCATCTAGTCCAGTCCCCTGCACTCATGGCAGGACTAAGTATTATCTAGACCATTCCTGCCAGGTGTTTGTCTAACCTGCTCTTAAAAATCTCCAATGACAGAGATTCCACAATCTCCCTAAGTAATTTATTCCAGTGCTTAACCACCCTGACAGGAAGTTTTTGCTAATGTCCAACCTAAACCTCCCTTGCTGCAATTTAAGCCCATTGCTTCTTGTCCTATCCTCAGAGGTTAAGAAACACATTTTTTCTCCCTCCTCCTTGTAACAACCATTTATGTACTTGAAAACTGTTGTCATGTCCCCTCTCAGTCTTCTTTTTTGTAGACTAAAAAAAACCAATTTTTTCAACCTTCCCTCATAGGTCATGTTTTCTAGACCTTTAATCATTTTTGTTGCTCTTCTCTGGACCTTCTCCAATTTGTCCATCTTTCCTGAAATGTGGCACCCAGAACGGGACACAATACTCCAGCTGAGGCCTAATCAGCGCAGAGTAGAGTGGACAAATTACTTCTCATTTCTTGCTTACAATACTCCTGCTAATACATCCCAGAATGATGTTCACTTTTTTTGCACCAGTGTTACACTGTTACAACCACTGTTGATTCATATTTAGCTTCTGGTCTACTATGACCCCCAGATCCCTTTCTGCAGTACTCCTTCCTAGGCAGTCATTTCCCATTTTGTGTGTGTGCAATGTTCCTTCCTAAGTGAAGTATTTTGATGATTGATGTGGCATGCCAATATGGTTCTTTTAAAAAGAAATAACAGTAAATGATATTAAAATAAATCTTGTTAGAAGAAAGTTAAAGTTGTAAAGTCAAGCACTCAAAAGTTAGAAAATGCCAGACTTAAGAGGCCTGTGTGAGCTTCATTTAGCCCCCTTGTGCATATGCATTATGACAGTTTTTAATGACCTAACATTTTTTAGTATGTGATCCACATCTTGTGCGTCAGAGCTTCGATCTCCATGTGTACTAAAATCCCCCAACATTTTCCTTTCTAGGGTGGAAAGTTGACCTAGGTCTGTTGGAAACCATGTGTGACATCCTGGAAAAACCTCACTGATTTAAATTAAATTTTACTGAATTAAATTCAGCATCTTTGGAGTTCACTGTATTGAAAATGCAAATGTTTATGTACTATTGTGAGATTGCATGGAATGTATTTAGCAGGAAAACAAGATTAATGTAATCTCTCTAAGATTTGAGGAATGTCAAAGGTTTTATTGGAACAATATGTGTGAAGTGGATTTCCTTAGGAAATACCTTGTGGTGAGAGGAATGCTAATTCTCACCTTCCAAAGCCAACCTTTGAAACTACCCCCAGAAAGGTTTGCATATATTAGTTCAAACTGGGCTCTCTAGGTCCAAGAGACAAAGAAAGGATTTTGGGATAAATGACCAGGGATTAGACTAACTCAGGGCCTTCTTCCTGATCTAGGAAATGGATAGGACTCCCTGGTCCACAGAGGGCCACATTCCTTAGGGGGGGATTTGAAGGACTTGACTTCCTGAGGCCTCGTAAGACTGGATGCTTGTTCTAAGCTGAAGCTCTGATGAACTTTTAACTACAAAGACACCCCTGGGGAAGAGGTGATCTTGGTAAGCTTATTAGCATGCATGTAGGTTCTTTTATTGTTTTAAATATGCTTTCTCTGTAGTACTTTTACCCTAAGAATAAAAATGGGCTTACTTAGAAAGAATGGTGTGGTAACTTATATCGGTGGCAATCACTCTGTTATCAGTCTATGAAGAGATTTAGGCAGCCGGTTTGTACTGGGAAATACACAGTGAAGGGAGGGTACTGTGCAGCCTGGACATACCATGGTCAGAGGTGAGTGAGAGGTAGGTCTCCACCCAAAAGAGGCAATGACTGAAGAGCTAGAAGGTTGAGAGCAGGTGCCCTTGCTGGACCACTGCAAGGAAATACAGGTGCAGTTGTCCTGAACTGTGACATCCTGTGGTGTCCAATAGGGTAACCAATATGACCAAGATGGTTAATAATAAGAGCTGACAGCAGAGATGTCCTGTCAACAGAGAACAGGAGCAGGTCCATCAAGCAGGAGGATGCTGTCCTCATCATATAATGGAATGACAACTTGTTCCATCACACAAGCAGTCTTGGCCAAGAGCATTAAAACAAGTCCTTATTTTGAATGGCAAAGCCCCAACTGGCTTGCCAAATGCATGTTCCAAATTGTAAAGAAACCCACAAGTTTGCCATGCCACGTGGGTCAATGAAAGGCCATCCCTGTTCCAGTTCAGGCTGATACCTGCATTTTTTCATTGCAGATCTTTGTGTAAACAAGGATTGCTCAGTGATCTTGAAACTAGTTCATATGATGATAAATCTGTATATATAAAGATTCTGCAGCATCAGGAAAAGCTGAACTAAGCGAGACTACCAGAAAGAGCAGAATGTTCATGGGAAGTCTCCATGAACGAGCATATGTTTCCTGTCAATAAACAAACCCAGGCAAACCACTTTTCTTAATGTGCTCAGAATAACTGTTTACCTCCACAAAGGACAATGTTCCACCCTGAACCCAGTTAATTTTCTGCCTGAAAAGTATTGACAATGAGAGAACCTTCGCAGTTGTGGGAGGGTTGACCCTGGTTCAGATAAGCATCAAAAAGTTCAACTGCTTATCTGAAGTTTATCCAAAACCCTGTGGCCTGGAAACTGCACAGGAAAAGTACAAGATAGGAGGATGCTTTGTGAGAGCTGTTGTTAGCCAATTTCCTCCAAACCATGTTAGGTGTCCATCTGGGCTGATTGTGTAACATGGGGTTTGGACTTCATGGGGGTGCACACCTGGGCTAGTCAGGCACCAGAGGTCCCTTCCATGGCTTCATTGTCTGGGATACTGCCTTGGGAGAGTTGGGAGGGTATTTCAGTGAGGCTGAGAAAAAGTTCCTGGCTGTTGGGGAGAAGGGAGTGCTGTGTGCTCTCCGCAAGCTCGTCCTCATCTTCCCCGTGCGCAGAATCCTCAGGCATGGCTGAATTACCCGCTCCTCGGAATCCACGGTCAGAGGTGGGGTAGTGGTGTCGGCCCCCCCTGGAATTGCATGCAGCTCCGTGTAGAAGCAGCATGTCTGCGGCTCTGACCCAGACCTTCCATTTGCTTTTTTGGTTTTCTGGTAGGCTTGTCTGAGCTCCTTAACTTTCATGCGGCACTGTAGTGAGTCCCTATTGTGGCCTCTCTCAATCATGCCCTTGGAGATTTTTTTTCAAATGTTTTGGCATTTCGTCTTTTGGAACATAGTTCTGCTAGCACGGAATCCTTTCGCCATACAGAGATCAGATCCAGTACCTCCCATACGATCCATGCTGGAGCTCTTTTTTGATTCTCGGACTGCATGGTTACTTGTGCTGATGAGCTCTGCGTAGTCACCTGTGCTCTCCACGCTGGGCAAATGAAATGAAATTCAAAAGTTTGTGGGGCTTTTCCTGTCTACCTGGCCAGTGTATCCGAGTTCAGATTGTTGTCCAGAGCGGTCACGTGGGATAGCTCCCAGAGGCCAATAGCGTTGAATTGCAGCCACACTAACCCTAATTCGAAATGGCAATATCGATTTCGGCGCTACTCCCCTCGTCGGGGAGGAATACAGAAATCGATTTTAAGAGCCCTTTATGTTGCGGTAAATGGCTTCGTTGTGTGGACGGGTGCAGGGTTAATTTGATTTAAAGCTGCTAAATTCGAACTAAACTCGTAGTGTAGATCAGGCCTTTCTCATACAGATATGCAGATCAGTGCTCCAGTCTCTGTATTTGCAGTCAGTACCCAGGAAAACCTTTCAGCCCACATAGCTTAGATTCTGCTGAGGCCTGACCATGCAGGCTAGTGCCTTGGGGTGGTGGCTATTGTGACATATAAGGGCATTTAATTGCTCCTTCCATTTAGCGTGAATTAAAGGAGCTTAATACAGTATCTACTTTAACCATGTCTGTGACTGACGGCAACCATTAACACTTGCCAGCATAACACATACATTAATAGTTGATTGAAGATAACAAGACAGGAAAAAAAGCTGGTGTTTTCACTCTATTGATCTCATGCACAAATAGGCAGGTGAGGCAATCAGTCCTTGAGACTAGGAAAGACCCTCTGGAGATTAAGATGATTTGCCAAAATAGAAACATCAGAATTTGGGGTTCCAGAAATTAGTTTCCTAGCACCTATTGATTACCCTATGGAAACATCAGCCAATAATCTGTTATATAGAAAAATAGGGTTCAAGCTAAAGTACATGCACCATTTTTCCTTCCTTTGCATCAGTACATAAGAATCTTGGCTACTGCAACATGACTTGTGATTTGGACCATATGGTGCCTAAGAACCAGGTGGAACACAGATTGGGCATAAAATGAGAAAAGAAGGGAACAATGAACAATTGTTCTTTTTAATGGTTAGAGTAAACAACCATGTATGTGAACATTGTCATACCAGCCATTATCAGCAGCAGCACTGGGCAAACTATTCACACTGAACACTTCACTCAGTGAATGTAGCCTTTTAAAATGTTTAATTATCCACAAACAGACTCTGCTCTTTACAAATGTGTTACTGATAATTATTCAATATATGGAACTATATTTTGTCTTATTAAATGCTAAAGAACTATTTGCTGTGACAGGGACTTCCAAGTATTCACTGTCATTTGTGCTGTGAGTTGTCATCTAAATCATTGAGTCTCAACCAGGGGTGTGTGTACCCCTCAGGGTACACAGATGTCTTCCGGGAGTACATCAGCTCATCTAGATATTTGTCTAGTTTTACAACAGGCTATATAAAAAACACTAGTGAAGTCAGTACAAACTAAAATTTCATACAGACAGAATGAGAAAGTAAGCCATTTTTCAGTACTAGTGTGCTGTGACACATTTGTATTTTTATGTCTGATTTTGTAAGCAAGTAGTTTTTAAGTGGAGGTGAAACCTGGGGTACACAAGACAAATCAGACTCCGGAAAGGAGTACAGTAGTCTGGAAAGGTTGAGAACCCCAGATCTAAAACACATACTATCATTTCTGTTCCCTGATTGCATGATTCCCATGCTCACTTAGAGCTTTCAAAGTGGTTACTGTATCACTTTCTTAGTAAATATTTGTTCATACATATTTGCTTTCTGTTTCCGTGAACATTAGTACAAACAACGTTTGCAGAAATTGAATACAAGAGGTTGCAAATTCTGGGAAAGAGGCTTTTGGGCTTTATTTAACTGAGTATGCAGAATAGTTTTGTTTAGGTATTTACCCAGCCTTAATGACCTGTACTGACATCTCCAGCTTTGCTAAATGCCACCCACATGCCTCAACAGAACTTGATGAGAACTTGATGAGGCCAGTGATGAAAGGGGACAGTACCAGCAGCAAGAGAAGGAGACACTCACTGAGCAGGGCCGCCCAGAGGATTCAGGGGGCCTGTGGCAAAGCAATTTCAGGGGCCCCTTCCATTAAAGAAAGTTGCAATATTATAGAATACTATATTCTCGTGGAGGTCCCTGTGGACCACCCCCAATTGCCCCACTTGCCCCCCCTCTGGGCAGCCCTGTCACTGGGACACCAGGTATCTCCTCTCTCCCCAAAGTCTCTGGTACCCATTGGCCAGCTAGAGGGAAAGGGGTGCTGATTGGCCAGCATTCCCCAGCTCCCAGAATTTAACCTGCAGTGGGGGCCAGGTGGAGCCTCTTTCGGCTCTATTCCAGAAGCCCCACCCTGAACTAGGAATGAGAACCTGACAGATGCTGTGGGTCTAACCAATAGCCCATTGTGGTGGGGTCAGGAAGAATTTTTTCTTTCATAGTCCAATTGGCAGAGGACCAGGGAGTTTTACACCTTCTTTGCAGCACCTTTGAGTCACAGTGGGTTAAGTAGGAACGTGCTTCGTACCTAACTGAGGTACTTGGGTTGAGTTGTTAATTCATCACAACTTGTGGCCAGTTGCCTGTGCAGTTAAAAGGATAAAATGAACAGTTCCCAGAGGTGTAAGACCTGGGATTTTGGTGATGGGCTTTGGGCTCCTAGGATAGGGTGAGACCTTGTGGCCTTTGCAAGTTGAGGTCAGATCCTGTGGCCCTCACAGGCCAAGGGCCTCGCTCCTCAGCACCCTCTGTCCCCCTTTCGGGGGAGATTGCTAGGACTCAAAGTGCTGAGTCCTGGGGGTAGACTGAGAATAGCCCATGCTGAATTAAGGGTTGAATGGCAAGGAGCATAGCTGCTGGAACTTGGGGTGCTGGGGGTGCTGCTGCACCCCCTGGCTTGAAGTGGTTCCCATTATATACAGGGTTTACAGTTTGGTTCAATGGCTCTCAGCACCCTCACTAAAAAAATTGTTCCAGCCTCCCTGGTAAGGAGCCCTGTAACCCCTGCACTGGAACCAATTAAATGCTTAGTATAGGACAGGTTGGATGATGGGTAAGTAGCACCCTCTCCCCTGTGCTAAAGTTTAATAAAAGTTGCAGCCTGCTGCTTAATTTCATGCATGTTACTGTCCGCATTTTGCTACTGCATCCACATCAGTTGGACCATGTAGTAAAGATCCCAGTTTACAGCAGCAAACCTATGGCGGAACTAGGTTTTTTGCCTCTTGAAGTGTCTCTGTGTTTTCCTCTTGGTATAATAAAGAGCTATGTAACTATGTACTCTCATAGAGCGAAGCAGCCATGCAGCTGTTAAAATTCATGGCAGATTTCAATTTTCTCAGGATTTCCACTGCATGCCAGGAAATCAGCTTTCATTGCTTCTCCCTCTTGTCCCAATGCAGACTTCTATTACATTAATGCCAGAAGCATGAAGTAATGTTTAACAGAAACTTGCTGCATTTTAACTTTCAGAAATCTTGGCAGTGTATCTAGAAATGAAGGAGGTGTGTGGGGGCTGGAACTTCCACTTGGAGAAGAAGAGAGCTGTAAAACTGAAGCATTGGACATAAATGTATACTTTTCCTCCATAAACTTGTAAGTCCTAAAAGCAAGTTAACAATTAAATAATTCAGAAGTAAAATTATCATATGGATCCACTACAGACCTTTTTCCTTTTTATATTTCCTAATCATTTGGCTTATAATGGCAACTACTATTTTTAGTGTGGCTGTTTTCACATAGCTGCTGAATATATATTTAGCATTACCAAGATAATTTATTTCTCATCATTTTTAAAGGATTTTTTCCCCTGTCACTGCTTAGAATAAACCCCAGGAAGTTTGAAATGGTTTTCTTACCAGCTCTCTCCCCTGCTCTCTCTCTCTTCCCTCCAGCATGCACACACGCTTGGTGCTCTGCTGTGTTGTAAGGTTGCTCATGAATGCTGAGTTAATGTTTCGAGGAATAAAAACTACGGGTAGTCAGGTTAGGAAAAATATACATGCAATTTGCAACCAGGTCCAAAGAAAGGAAGAGAAGCCATGAATGGCTTCCCTTTTCAGATTTCAGTGGCCTTTAAAGTAAAAATTGTACAGCATTTTATATATTAAAAAAACATATAATTTGTTAAAAGTTACCGTGTCTTAATTTCTTGTGATATTCTGGATTATTTTATTGCTTTCTTTAGGCTTAATTCTATGTTAGGCAGTGGGAATTTCATTTACAGTGTGCAGGAGCATGACCCTTGGTATGAACTGGATCAGAAAGAATATACTCACTTCCTGTGTACACAATCTGCACAGCCTGCAAGTAGACCTGAGAAGATCGTTCACTGGAGCGTGGTCAGGTATTGCCACTTAAAGCCTCAACTATTGAACAAAGTGGAGAGTAAGAAAACCTAGTTTCTGTAAGTCTGTGGAGGTAAGTAACTTAGAATCTTCACTAGTAATATGCTTACTTTCCCTGCAGTAAGCTCTGATTCCCCTTTGATAACAGGCCTCCTTGGACAGAAGCACTGCAGCCCTTGTCCTTGCGGGTGCGAGATGAGGATCTAGGGACACCCAGTTGCTCTCACAGATGGGGGCTCCCAATAATCAAGTGATGCAGCAATGCTAAAGGACCAGTTATCCAGGGTGCATCCCTGACAATGTTACAAAGGTATTTTATTTAACAGTGTTGAATGGAAAACTGCATTGTATTCCCACGGTTATTGTGGGAATCACAACAGTGAAATGGCCCTTATATAGGTCCATTTAACCTGGAATGGGTCTCAGTGTCCCACATGCTCCGAGCAGGAAGGGCCCTGAACAGGATCCATCTGAGCCTGGCAATAAGTATCCCTGATGACAGGGTATGTTCAGGAAAGGAGCTTTACGGGCGGTGTCTTCACTTCACGTGCCAGCAAGATGCCACTTGCAGAAGTTGGCCTTGTCCTTCAATTGGTTACAAAGTGGGCAGAGGTTAGAAGTTGGCTTCTCCACCCCTACAGTCCTAACTAGTTAGAAAGCTGGCAGGAAATGCTCCTCCTCCTTTCCCTCTTTCCCCATATGGTCTGGCAGAGCCCTCATTTGTTTCAGGCTTTTGTTGAAGAGGTGGGCTGAGACCTGTGAGGTAGTTAGATGGTGGGTGGTTATTATCTTGGCCGAGTGTTATTTTAGTCTTAGTTGGTTTTACATGAGACTGTTGTGTATTTTCTGGATGTTTGTCCTTGGCTTTTTAATATTTTGGATGTTTGTGAAAGCACGAAGAGTGGTGGAGGTGAGTGATTAATTTATATGTTTGTTTGTTTTGTTTTTAATGACCTCTATCAGGGAAAAAACAAGATGCCTAAGATTGGAACATGACTCCAAAGTTTCGATGCTGCCAGACTTCAGGCTTTCTGAAATAAGAATCTTGCATAATGTTCTGAAAGTGAACCAATCTGAATTACCAGAGGGAACGAATTTCACTTCTAGGGACCATCTCCCGAGACCGCCCACCCTCCCTCATGAGTGCACATTTAAAGGCTGTCAGCAAAAGCACCTCGGCTGATCTGTAGGATGGTGCACATCATCAGTAGAAATTAGTCTAGAGGGACTTTTATTCCCACTTCAATTTAAAACACAAAACGCTCAAAACAAAGAGGATGAAGTGTTTAGTGATCATCTTTTCTGCTTCTCAGTGGAGGTATGTTGCACATTGTGTCATGCCTCTTGGCTCCTTACTGATTAACTTATTCCCAACTTCATCTGAATGAGCTGGAGGGAGGGAAAGGAATGAGTCACAAGTAATTTTTGCATAGGCAGGAACCCAGATCAGCATCTAACCTAATACAGGGCTCTTTGTTATCTAAAATGGTTAGAAAATGGAAGTGTAATCTTGGGAGCAGAGAAAATTAGGCATGGGGAGAGAATGGGAAAGATCAGCTGGCTGGAGGCAGCCGCCGGGAGCTGATTGCAAAACTGATAGAGGAATGATGGTCAAGAACAGTAGCCTATCCTCAGAACACTGGGGTTCAACTCCTAGCTCTGCCTAGACTTCATGTGTGACTTTGGGCAAGTCACTTAATCTGTTCCTCAGATACTCTGTAGGAATGTTTCCCTACCTAGTGTGATAAAATACATTAAAGATTGGGATGCACTTTGATACTATGGTAATAGTTATAAGCCAGGGTAGGAGTTGTATGGGCCCTTGGTGCCCGGGCTCCAGCAATATTCAGGGGCCCGGCTCCACCAATGTTTGGGGCCGGGTCTTTTCCCCATCCCGACCTGCCACCCCCGCATGCCTCCCCCGAGTGTCCCCTGGCCCCCACTTGCTGCCCCTGTGCACCTCCCCCAGCTCTGGAGCGGCCCTGCCTCTCCCCTGCAGCTCCACGCTGCCTCCGCTCTGCTGGCTCCCAGCATCAACTGCCGCCGCAAGGTCCTAGAGCCCTCATCCACTAATGCCAGGGCAGGCTGACCCTGCACCTGCCCTTCCGCCTCAGACCCTTCCCTTTTGTGGCAGGACCCTCCACCAGCACAGGGGGGCCCCCCCACCTGCAGTTACTGCTCCTGCCCCCCGCTGGACAAAGGGCAGCCCTATCCCCCACCCCCAGTGAGGCTACAGTGAGGGGCAGCAGCAGGGGAGAAGGCGCACATGTGATGGCAGCCCCACCTCCCGGCACCCACCACAGGGGAGGCAAGGGGGCTTCCTGGACCTGAGGGGCCCTAGGAGCATGTGCACTGACAACAGTATGAGGTGAATGTGGTGCAGGGGGGAAGAGGGGGCTCCTCCCCCGGAGCTTGCTGCTGCTGACGGGGAGAGGACTGGGAGGAGTCCTCCTCTCCAGCCTGCCTGTACCCCAAACTCCTCATCCCCAGCCCAGAGCCCTCACCCCCTGCACCTCAACCCTCTGCCCCAGCCCCTCATCCCCAGAGTCCTCACCCCCTGTACCCCAACCCTCTGCCTTAGCCCTGAGCTCCCTCTCACCCCAACTCCTCATCCACAGCCCTCACCCCTCATCCACAGCCCTCTGCCTGAGCCCCACCCACACCCCAACCCCTCATCACCAGCCCCACCCCAGAGCCCTCACATTTTTACATTATTCTAAAAAATATACAGTAACTCCTCACTTAACGTTGTAGTTATGTTCCTGAAAAATGCTACTTTAATCGAAACGATGTTAAGCGAATCCAATTTCCCCATAAGAATTGATGTAAATGGGAGGGGAGGTAGGTTCCAGGGAATTTTTTTTTGCCAGACAAGACTATATTTTATATATATACACACGCATATACATAGTATAAATTTTAAACAAACAATTTAATACTGTACACAGCAATGAATGATTGTGAAGCTTGGTTGAGGTGGTGGAATCAGAGAGTGAGCTATTTCCCAGGGAATGCCTTGCTGCTAAACAATGAACTAGCACTCGGCTGAGCCCTCCAGGGTTAACACATTGTTGCTAATGTAGCCTCACACTCTACAAGGCAGCACCAATGGAGGGAGGGGAGACAGCATGGCAGACACACACAGCCTGTCTGTGTATGAGAGAGAGATGCGCATTGCCCCTTTAAGTAGGCTGACCCTACTCTAAGTACATTGCCTTTTTAAGTAGATCAGCAAGTTGAGACCGCAGCTGCTGCCAGTGAGCTCCCTCCGTCCTGAGCCCTGTCGTGTCCTCCCCTGGAGATGGGGGGCAGGAGCGGGGGAGGGGAAGACCCTGACATCAGCACCTGTCTTCCGCTCCCTCGCACAGCAAGCAGGAAGTTCGTGAAGCATCTCCAAGGCAGAGGGCAGGAGCAGCACACAGCATTGGGGGGAGGGGCAGCTGACCTGCCCAGAAATTTATAGCCTGCTGGGCGGCTGCTGCCCAGGTAACTTAGGGGAGCTGATGGGGGGCTGCCCACCCACCCTGGTTCCAAGCCCCCACCAGCTAGCACCAATGGGCTGCTCTTCCTGCAAGCAGTGGACAAAGCAGGCAGCTGCCAAACAACGTTATAAGAGAGCATTGCGCAACTTTAAACAAGCATGTTCTCTAATGCAGAGGTTCTCAAACTGTGGTCTGTGAACCACCAGTGGTCTGCAAGTGCCATTCAGGTGGTCTGTGGATAGTTCCTTCTAAGATGTGCGCCTGGGCAGCCACGCATGAGAAAATGAAGGGACACCCACATAATTAGTGGAGCCATGCAGGCGTGGCTCCACTAATTAGGTGCCTGGACCCTGGAGAAGATGCACATGTGAGGTCAGGTGGTGGACTTGGGGGGAATAGGGAGTAAGTGGGAGGGGCAGTAGTGTGAGAAGAGGGGGTGGGGGGAATTTGGGATGTGCAAGGCTGCAGCGACCAGAGAAAGAGGTGACTTTCCCCAGCTCCAGGGCTGCGGCTGCTGAGGAGATACGGGCCTCCTTCCCAGCCTCAACTCTGTGGCTGCTGTGGCGGGGGAGAGACTCCCCCCTCCTTCCCAGTCCCAGCTTGGGGCTGCTGCGGTAGGGAAGAGAGGGAGAGACCCCCCCCACTCCTTCCCAGCCCCAGCTTGGGGGCTGCCCCGGTGTGGGAGAGAGGGCACATCCATCGCATTAGAAAGGTTAAGATTACTGATATTAAAATATGAGTTGTGTGCTTTTATATGCAGAACAAAAAAACGTTAATTATTATTAAGGGGTTTTTTATATAGCACTTTTATCCAAAGCGCTTTATAATAGTAAACGGTACAAACAACATTTGGAAAGATCATTAAGTGGTCCGTTGAGACCTGCAGCAATTTTCAAGTGGTCCACGAAAAAAAAGTTTGAGAACCACTGCTCCAATTGATCAGCAACGTAACAACAAAACAATGTTAACTGGGACGACTTTAAGTGAGGAGCTATTGTATATTGGCTTACAAGGCAGGTGTGGGGGCCAGGACTTGGACCTGTTCTGGGCACCACCAAAAATTATACAAACCTGCCATCCCTGAGCCAGGGGACCAGAAAACTGCCACAGCTGGACAGACAGCATGTCTACACTACTAAATTAGGTCGATTTAATAGAAGTTGGTTTTTTTAGAAATCGATTTGATACAATCAGTTGTGTGTGTGTCCCCACAAGTGCATTAAGTCGGCAGTGTGCATCCACAGTACCAAGTTCTAGTGTCGACTTTCGGAGTGTTGCACTGTGGGTAGCTATCCCACAGTTTCCGCAGTCTCCGCCGCCCATTGGAATTCTGGGTTGAGCTCCCAGTGCCTGATGGGGCAAAAACATTGTCGCGGGTGTTTCTGGGTACATGTCGTCAGGCCCCCCTCCCTCCGTGAAAGCAACAGCAAAAAATCGTTTCTTGCCTTTTTTCCTGGGTTACCCGTGCAGACGACATACCACAGCAAGCATGGAGCCCGCTCAGCTCACTGTCACCGTATGTCTCCTGGGTGCTGCTGGCAGATGTGGTACTGCAGTGCTACACAGCAGCATCCCCTTGCCTTGCGGATGGCAGATGGTGCAATACGACTGCTAGCCGTTGTCGTCATCCCGTGGGTGCTCCTGGCCGGCCTCGGTGAGGTTGGTTGGGGGCACCTGGACAAAAATGGGAATGACTCCAGGTCATTCTCTTCTTCAAGTTTCGTCTAATGGAGATTCAGTCCTGCCTGGAATATCATGCCAGCTGGAGGCTTCTGCCTCAGGCTGCTCTCCCAGTCGGCAGCATTGCGCGGTCGCACCTACCCTAGTCTACCCCTTGCTCCCATGGCTCATGAAAACTGAACAGTAGTAAGGAGCAGTTCAACTATAGGCTGAGCACATGCATAATGGTGGTAGAATGTGCCTTTGGACGTATAAAAGCACGCTGGCACAGTTTACTGACTCGGTTAGATCTCAGTGAAACCAATATTCCCATCGTTATTACTGCTTGCTGTGTGCTCCAGAATATCTATGAGAGTAAGGGGGAGATGTTTATGGCAGGGTGGAAGGTTGAGGCAAATCGCCTGGCCGCTGATTACGTGCAGCCAGACACCAGGGCAGTTAGAAGAGCACAGCAGGGCGCACTGTGCATCAGAGAAGCTTTGAAAACCAGTTTCATGACTGGCCAGGCTACGGTGTGAAAGTTCTGTTTGTTTCTCCTTGATGAACCCCCTCTGCCTTGGTTCACTCTACTTCCCTATAAGCCAGCCAACCTCCCCTCCCCCCTTCGATCACCGCTTGCAGAGGCAATAAAGTCATTGTTGTTTCAAATTCATGCATTCTTTATTAATTTGTCACACAAATGGGAGGATAACTGCCAAGGTAGCTGGGAGGGGTTGGGGAGGAAGGAAGCACAGGGGTGTGGTAGTTGTAGGGGCACTCCCTAGAATAGCATGCAGCTCATCATAGAAGCAGAACGTCTGGGGCTCTGATCTGGACTGGCCGTTTGCCTCTCTGGTTCTTTGGTAGGCTTCATGCGGCACTGCTGTGGGTCCCTGTTGTAACCTCTGTCCTTCATGCCCTTGGAGATTTTTTTCAAATATTCCGGCATTTTGTCTTTTGGAACGGAGTTCGGATAGCACGGATTCATCTCCCCATACAGCGATCAGATGGTTCGGTCCATGCTGGAGCTCTTTTGCGATTCTGGGACTCCATGGTCACCTGTGCTGATGAGCTCTGCATGGTCACCTGTGCTGATCAGCTCGCTACGATGGCCAAACAGGAGATGAAATTCAAAAGTTCGCGGGACTTTTCCTGTCTACTTGGCCAGTGCATCTGAGTTGAGAGTGCTGTCCAGAGTGGTCACAATGGACCACTCTGGGATAGCTCCCGGAGGCCAATACCGTCTAATTGCGTCCACACTACCCCAAATTCGACCCAGCAGGGTCGATTTCAGCACTAATCCCCTCGTTGGGGAGGAGTACAGAAATCGATTTTAAGAGCCCTTTAAGTTGATCTAACGCTGTTAAATTCCACCTAAACTCATAGTGTAGACCAGGGCACAGACAATACAGAGGGGCCTCCAATAAGACCACTGACATGGCTGACCACTGCCTGGTGAGACCCGTGGACCTATAATTCATTGCACTCTAGTAGATGGATGAACTAGAAGATTACTAATGGGCCAAAGGTTGACCTTGTGCTCATCTATTGGATTTGGAGTTAAGAATAACCGAGTTAATCTTTCTGAACCATTTGTAATTACTATATTTGAACCATTTCTTTTTCTGCTGGTCCTAGCAAAGACAATTCATACTTCCTAGACATGAGTGATTGTTGACCAAAGACCTGTTTGTAGAGCCCAGTGCCTGTAAGCTGGCAGTTCATGTTACCAAATATCTAAAAAGTACTCATTTACAGCAAAACTTAGTGACACCCTGCAGTGCAGTGAGGTTAGGTACAGTATCAAAGCTTTAATTTAATTTAATCATCAGTAAGGTTACGATTTTGTCAGGAAGACCTCTGTGACTTCAGCCCATGGCAGCAGGGAGCTGCAGGGGTCCCACTGCAGGCCATGGGGGTCCCCTTGCCTCCCATGGGGCCAGGAGCTGCAGGGTACCCCTGCCGCTGCAGAGGGCAGCAGGACCGTGAAGCTCCATGGAGGTCTTCCGTGTCCTTCCTGACAAAATCCTCCTTCCTGAGCTTCTTGCAGCTCCCCGCCACCGTGGGCAGCAGGAGGATCCCCGCAGCCACCCCCCACTCTACCGGGAGCAGGGGAACCCCCGGAGCTCCCAGTCTGGGTGGAGGGAGAACCTGAAGCTCCCAGCCACCCTGCAGCTGCCCAGAGGCTTCCCATTTTATAATGGATATTTTTGGTAAAAGTCAGGCTTCCGTGAATTTTTCTTTATTGCCTGTGACCTGTCCATGACTTTTATCAAAAATATCCATGACAAAATCTTAGCCTTAAGATCTGCCCACTCCCATACATGGAAGCATGCTCATTCTGGAGAGTGTGGGATGGAGTTCTTGATCTGATTGAGACACTGATACCCATATCCAAGTTAATGGATCAGCTATCTGGTGACTCAAGAGGACCCGTTTCCAGCCTAAATGTTAGCAGAAATTTCTTTGATCACTGAAAGGCACCATTTCATTTTGGTAATAAATATTTGAGTTATTTATCTTGCTGATGGAGATACTTTGATGTAACCACTTAGTATTGACAGAATGAATTAACTGGTTAAACTAATCAAATCTCTATCAGGATGATTCTGTAATGAAGCTAAACTCTACCAGCTGAACAGTTTGTAGAAGAAGAATTGATACTATAATTGCTTTGTGAAGCTGAACAAAACTTCATGGGAGTGGAAGGTAGGATTTGCCATAACAGACCATGCACTGGCCTTCAAGTTCAGAATTCATCTCCAGAAATGGCCAACACCTGATGATTCACAGGAATGTAAAACAAAACCACCTCCCTACCTTGCAGTAATGGACCTAGTTAATTGTGTAAAGCTGTGCACCAGAAGAGGTGGGTGGAATTCCTTTCTTGACTCCTGCAGCATAATATTTGATTACCCTTAACTTCCGTAGCTTTCTTGTAACAAATTGAGGAAGATTCAGCCCAAGTTACAGGGACACATCTATTTATTTGAACTTAAATTTAGATTGTTTTTATTTGTTGTATTCTAACATAAATTATTAGGTGTTTTTATTAAGCTGGCCATGACCAGTGTAATTTGTGAGTGCTTTCGCTGGCAGAAAGGTGCTATTAAATACAGTGGTATTCCAAACTTGAAGTACTGGAGAAGGAATGCTGACTTTTTCTCAGCAAACAGTCATGAAGAGCCATAAAATATTCTAACATGTTTCAGTAACTAAGAGTATATAGTTAGTGTTTGCTCTCCAATCCAGCTCATCCTGTGTGGTGCTAACTGAAGGGGTCATGTTTTTTTTTTTTTTTTAATTTGTCATCAGTGTTACATGGGACTGACTGTGTAGTGTAGAGACACTGAGGATGGGACGCCAAAGGCTACAAAGGTGAGAGACTGAAGGTATTTGATGCTTCAAGAAAAGTAGATTCTTAAGGTTTGTCTACACGTGGAATTATTCCTGATTTAAATATTGCTGATTAATTCCATGTGTAGACATTCTCATTCTGGAATACTTATACGGTGTATAATCTGAGAGTGCTTGACAACTAGATTTTTCTGACTGACTATACATGATGCCCTACTTAGATCTACAATATCAGGCAAATGCACTCACTTATTCCCTTTCTGTATGTGTAAATTCTATTTCAAAATATCAGTCACCGGGGATGATTTTTGCTTTGCTATGTGTGTGTTGTCTAAGAGTGTGAGCAGGGGCCTGTGAGCCAGCAAATCACTCTATCAGTCTGTGCCTTGGAGATGGATTTAGTTACAGTGAACTAAGGTCACTTTACTCTTGAGTGAAAACATCCATGTGGGAAATATCTGGGGTAGTGGTAACACTCTTTCATTTATGTGCATTAACTTCAGCTCAGTGGCTCTCAAACATATTTGATCAGGCCCGCCGCCTCTTCTTTGTGTCAGTAGTCATTTAACCTCTGCCCCGCAAGTACATATACCACTACCACCCCGCTCTGAAGGCAGAGTGGAAAGCAGCAGCTGCTGGCCGGATGCCCAACTCTGAAGGCAGCACCGCGCCAGCAGGAGCACAGAAATAAGGGTGGCAATGTGAAAAGTGATATTTGCCAATATCACTTTTCACAGCAGACATAGCCCCCCCATTGCCACCCTTCTGTGCTGCTGCTAGCCTGGGGCTGACAAATGGAGCCCTACTATTTCCCGGTGAGGGAGTGGGGTGTGTGTGTGGAGAGCCTGAGCCCAGGTGGCAGGGCTCTGCCTCTCCCTTTTATCCCCACCTGCTGCGTGAACATGGCCCTTCTGCACCCAGGGCTCACAGCCACAGCTCTTAAAAAAAGCTCACAACTTGGACCTCTCTTGACACATTTCCTCCTGCCCCTCCCTTAGGAAGTCCACCATATAGTTTAAGAACAGCTGCTTTAGTTGATTCACCTTAACTTTCCAGGTATGTCAGGAGGTGTGACTGCAGCTTGGTGGACAAACCTGAGCTAACTTTGACCTAGCTAGCTTGAATAACAATAGCAGTGAAACCAAACCACACAGCACAAGCTTATGCAGGGGTGGCCAACCTGTGGCTGTGGAGCCACATGTAGCTCTTCAGAAGTTAATATGTGGCTCCTTGTATAGGCACCGACTCTAGGACTGGAGCTATAGGTGCCAACTTTCCAATGTGCTCAACCCCTGGCTCTGCCACAGGCCCTGCCCCCATTCCACCCCTTCCCGCCCCCTCCCTGAGCCTGCCATGCCCTCGCTCCTCTACCTTCTCCCACAGACTGTGAATGGCTATCCAACTACAGAAGAAGCAGTTTCTCCTCCCTTGGTGTTCACACCTCAGCTGCTAGCAGAGCACCTCACCCTCCCTGATTGAACTAACCTCGTTATCTCTATACTGATTTATACCTCCCTCTGGAAATTTCCTTTACTTGCATCCGAAGAAGTGAGGTTCTTACCCACGAAAGTTTATGCTCCCAATACTTCTGTTAGTCTTAAAGGTGCTACAGGACCCTCTGTTGCTTTTTACAGATTCAGACTAACATGGCTACCCCTCTGATCTCTGGTTGTGTCCCTGTATAGACAAGCACTCAGGCTGTGTCTAAACTGCCCCACAGTTCTAACTATGTTGGTGTGATTAGCAGTGCTGCACTATAACTCTCCAGTGTGGCTGATGAGGGTGAGAATGAAAATGTTCCTACTTTGCCTTAATGTAGTCCTGTTTGAGGAGCACATTATTAACATGGAGTAGGGACATTTTAGTTCGTGGCTGCAGTGTTCACATGGGAGAGTTACAGAGAAGCACTTAGGTCCACACTGATAATCACACTTCCATAGTCCAATGGCAGGGCAGTGTAGACAAGCCCTCAGTGTCTTGGATAAATTCCAGTAGAAGAATCATATTTTGCCTCAAAGTTCCACCTGAAGTATCCATTATGTAGAGGGTTCATTATTGCATAAACTAAGTGCTTATATACTATTAATCTGCATTGGTTAACAGCTGCTGTGTTTCACGACAGAGGTGGTTGTAAGTGATCCCGCTATTACCCTTATTTATGACAAAAGTATCAAGAAGCTTCCTTAATGCTTGCAAAGTCCTTTGAAGAATCTTGGAAGAAAGGTGTGCTAGAATGTTAGAAATGACCTGAATAAAACATCTTTCATGAATGTTCACTATAAGCTCACTAGGGCTGTACTTGCTCCCATGTAATGTACACTTTCTGCAAACATTGCAGTCCTTTAAGTTTTACTTGCATGAATTGTAATGGAAAGTAAACTTTTACTGGGCACAGTTGCATACTCTGGAGTAGTGACTTTTAAATGCATGGGTGCAGGCACTCACAGTGGGAGTGGCACACGGTAATGCATAGGATGTTACTGTTGACACCGCACAAAGACAGAGCTTTCCAAATCACAACTGAAACAAAAACAGGTAAGAGATTGATGAAGAGCTGGAGTGACTCTGAAGTCCATTTAGAACTTTAAATGTCTGGTTTTAATTCAAGCCTCCCTCCCCCTCATCAAAACAGCAGTACTTTGGGTTCACTTTTCAAACTAGATTAAATATTTGAAGCTCTGTTACTTTTACAATTTCACTTATGTCAGTTTATTCATTATTGATTTTTTTAAAGTCCAAATAAATATCGATTTTTAAAATGTACCCCTAGACCCTAAAACCTATCTGTCCACCTTGATGGCCCTTATCGCTATAGTATCTGAGCACCAGCCATTACTTTAAAAAACATACATTTTTCACTGTCTCCCTCTTCTGCCACCAAGAAACAAACTTGTGATTTTTTTTAAAAATGAACCAATTTGTGTGAATGAAATAAACCTATATGTGCATTAGCCTCTGAATGCGACAACATTAACATTCATATTGATTCCAGCAAACAGTATGCCCTTGTTCATATTACATACATGGTAGGGTCCATCTGGCCATCTTAGCCCCCCCTGCTGAAGACATTGGCACTCTGATGCCCCTTGCTTAAGGAATCATAGAAACATAGAATATCAGGGTTGGAAGGGACCTCAGGAGGTCATCTAGTCCAACCCCCTGCTCAAAGCAGGACCAATCCCCAACTAAATCAAAAAGAAAACCCACTCAGGCTGGGATACTAGTAAAATTTAGTCTGCCAGAGGCCTGGAAGGGACAGGAGGTGACACTTACCAGTACGGAGCCAAGAGGCCAGATAAGAAGCCTTGCCCGCTTTTTCAGAGAATAGTGCTGGGTGAGAGTCTGTGACTCAGTGCTAACCCAGAACGCCAGGGCCTGGGCTTAAAGCACTGGCTGTGACCAAGCAGCTGTCTTTTATGTTGGTTTGTTCAAAAATGTGAATGGCCAGATTCTGAGTTGGTTAATTTTCAACCATTTACACACTTGTACACTGAGTTCACAGCATAGGCTGCCCTGCTCTGGACTGAACTGAGGCAGCACCATGCCCTGAGACAAGGGGGCACAACGGGGTGTGAAGCACTGCTTACAGCATGTTTTTATTATTTTAATTGCTTGTACTACTTTCTTAGTTGTCAGATGAGCAAAAACATTTGGCCAAGTTCAACACCAATGGAAGGGGAAAAAATCACCCAGCAGGCATTCGCAGGAACCTCAGAGAGGAATAGCAAATTTGGGCTCTGGCTTGTTGTAATCAATCTCAAAAGGCTTACTTTTTATATAAACTACAGTGAACTTCAGCATGGCCATGGGCCACATTTTAGGACTCCTTGGATTGTGTGTTTGGCATTCCTATTGTATACTGTCTAGACTCAAGGCATTAGGAGTGATTTTTAAAGTTTACATTATGGTATAGTAATGGTCTTAGCCAAATAAAATATCCTTTGTATATTACAAGGCATGAGCTAGATCATAACTAACACTAGTTCCAGCAAATGATAGTAATAGTGAGCACTTTTATATAGTGTTTTACATGTGCAAAACACTGTATAAAAATTCACTAATCCTCACAGCCATCCCTGTTGGTAGGTAATGTTACTATCCCCTCTTTACTCATTGGGGAACAAACAGCGAAAGGTTAAGTGACAAGGCTGCACAGCAAAGACCAAGATCAGAATTCAGGAATTTCTGGCTGACTGCCCAGTCCACTCGACCAGTTTACAGCTCTAGTATTACTGAATTTTTACTTGTGAAGTTGACAATGTACCACTTGAGTTTTCGTTGGTTGGTGATGGCCACAATTCAGTTACTAGCCTCACTTTGTGTATATGTTACCTTAGGGGAGGCCTCAACTTGGGACCCTGGCTTGTGTTTCTCCAGCTGGCAGGTCAAGCAACTGAGCTTTCCACCAATTAGTAGCCTAGCTGGCCAAACCCAGCAGCAGCACCATACAGATGTTACAGCACTGCTGTTCCTCTTGAAGCATAGGGAAAGCTGCTTTTTCTGAAGCCTTAGTACATGCAAAATAGACTGACTCAGTGCCCTCAGGTTACTGTGGAAGCAGGGCAGATAAACACAAGCCGGGTTCCTGTGCAATCCAGGCAGCACCGGGGGCGCACATCCTTTTCCTGTAGGTCTGACTCCACTCCAAACTCAGAGAAAATCTGCCATTCGTTTTCATAGCAATCAACTCTGTTGTGCTAATGTCACAGATAGGAAATTGACTCATTTTTATTATTTATGATTTAAGCGCCGACAGGCGGCTCTCTGCTGAATCTCGCTGGAAGTCTGATTAAGCATTTCTCATGGTCAAATTGCACAACCTCCAAATCCCCCCCGGGCGCTACTTCCATAGGCAGTGAATGGCGTCATCACACTTTCCTGTGTGGGGTGGGGAGTGTAAGGATTCATGTTGTGTCCCCAGGCGCCCAGCAGCTTGGGGACACAAAGAGGCGCATCCCTGCCCAAATTCCAGCCTGGCTCTTGGCTCACACGACTGAAATTTCCTAAACATGGTTAACAGCGAGAAGAGTTTCTCAGTGTCCCAAAGCACTGCCTCCCCCCGATACTGGAACCATTATTTCAGCAGCAGAACCCCCCCCCCCCCACACACACACACCCCTCCCTTCCCTCCTTTGTTTGTCTCTTCGCCTTTTTCCTGGCCTCCCTTTTCTTATTTTCTCCTTCTTTCCTATTCCTCCTTCCCTTCTTCCCCTCTCTGCCTTGATTTCTTTTCCAATTCCTCCCTCCCCTTCCACCAGCTCCCGTGTGCCAGCCCCAGCTCGTGGCTGTGTGAGCCCCGGCTGGGCAGAGGGGGAGCCCAGCCCCATCTGGCCCGGGAGGGGAGGAGGCAGCCCCCGAGCTCGGGTCAGGCTGGGCTCGCTGTTGTGCTGGGGGCCGGGCTCTGCGCGGGGCGGTGCTGGCCGCAGGGCTGGGAGGCGGATCCCTGTCGGCTGGGGCTTGGCGGCGAGGCGGGGGATGCGCTGGGGGCAGCGGCTGCAGGAGGAGGAGGTGAGTGTGCACGTTCTCCCCGGGGTGCGCTGCTCGGGGGTCTGAGGAGCCGGGGTGGACGGGGGCTCTGTGTGTGTATGGCGGCTGAGAGGTTGTGGGGAGCAGAGACTATAGGGCAGAAAGAGTAGGGAGATACTTGTTAGGGATTTCCCTACCCCCCAAAACTCCGTCATCTCCCCCCCCCGTTCCCCGTGGTCCACTAGTTTCGCGGTGTTGCCAATTTAGTTGTTTTCCAACTCCCCTCCATAAATTCGAACACTCCCTCTGATTTCAATTCCAGGGGGAAACACTGATAGATTGGGGAAGGGGCTGCTTGTGGGAGGAAAATGGGGCTATTCTGACTTGCTTTAAACATCCTGTGTTAAAGGGGCTTCGCCCAAAACAAAGAGAGGAGACTCCAAACGCCCTTTTAAGTTTTTTGGAGGGAGGGGGTTGAGGAAAGGGTGCTAAGGGGAGACTTCCTGTTAGGGGGAAAATAAAAGACTTAAAAACTCCAAATGCCCCTCTGGCCCCCTGCCCCTAGATTTGAGTAGTTTGTCCTTAGGGAGTCCCTTGTCTTTTTCTGTTGTCTGGTCCCCACTTTTTCCTCTCATAATTTGTGGTGCATTTGATTTAAAGGTCACATGCGCCCCCAAAGGGACCCTTAAATTATGGGCAGTGCCTCAGCTATGAAAATGGACTAAGGTTCGCTTTCTGTCTGTGCTCTGAGGACTAGTGACTGAGCTGAACGGTTTCCCTCTATCGCCAAGGATCTTTTGCTGGTAGAATGGATGATCCGTGTTGTTTAGAGATTGTGTGATAGGTTCTGGTTTTATAAATGTTTATCACAATACTATAAATAAAAAGTAGCTTCCTTTCCCTCTCATTGGCTCTTTAAACTGAAGTATTTTTTCCTCTCTTTGTTTTTTTCCTCTTCTGCTAGCTAACACAAATTGTTGAGATTTTCCTTTTACTAAACAAAGCTCCCCCCCCCACTCCCCCAACCCCTTCACATCTCATCCTAGCCTGTGGTGAATCCCAGACAGTTACATTTGTGCTATCAGCAACAGGCTGGGATGCTATAAACCGAGGCTGGAGTCTTGATTGTACAGTCCAGCAGAAAAGCAAAGCTGGGATGTGAAGGAAGGAAATAGGCTCTTATTCAAACACTGATCTCTTACCATACCTATTAGCAGGGAGGGCACAGAGCAAGACTAAGTCAATGACTCTTTGTTTTTTTACTGTTATTTTTTTCAAGTTTCCTCCAGTGTGGCAGTAACTCTTTAAAGCCACCCTGCTGTTTATGGCCGTGGCAGGGGGTTTCAGTTGGTGAGCAATTCTATTTAGGCACAGCTATAGTTAAAGAAAGTGAATCCAGCATGAAATCTGATTGTCTTGAATTAATCGTGACTTTTAAACTGGATCGTCACTGTCAAATTTCGGACTCCCAGTTGTACCTCTGCCAGAGGTCATGGTGAAGGCTGTGGTGGGTTCTAAACTCTCCCCATGGAGATGCAGCCTCAGAGATTATGTTTGTAGCCCAGCTCCCGCCCATAAAACTACCCACTAGCAATAGAAGCACAAGATGCTATCCCAACATGCTGAGAAATTTCTTTGTGGCTGGCACTGTGGAGTGTCAGGGGTGTGGACTGCACTTACACTCTTTGACTTGGCAATGGTTTCTAAGCAGAACCTCTTACACAGATACATCATTGCAACTCAGGACCAGCTGTGTAATATTGCCATTCAGAACATGGATGAACATGTAATGATCCACTTATGGCACGTGTATGCTCTATTTCAGGGAGAGAGGGGTAGGAGGCAGGCAATTTTACCTGTTTCCAAACTTGGCCCTTACTCGCATCTCTGTTTAGGTCCCCATCCCTGCCCCAGCATGGTGCCGATTGGGGGAAGAAGGAATGGCAAGGAGAAAAGCTCTGTATCCAGCTTGATACTGACTGACTGACTGTCCTTTCTGAAGTTCAGTGTATATCTGTATACTGCACATTTCTTTTTAGCACAGTATGTTTCTGTTTTGCCAGCCACATGAAAGAAATAGGAGGATGTCCTATTGGTATTCAAAGCTACTTGGAGGATGTAAACCTTATGTGCTGAGGATTGCACTGAAAGCTTTCAGGGCTATTTGTTTAGTAAATGTGCATTTGAGTAACTTCACACTTGAGAGAAAGCTACATACCTGATAGTGTTATGCTCAACTGTGTAAATACATCTTGAAATTATATAGGATCCTTATGAGGACTAGGTGAGGGACATATGTGCAAGAGGTAGTTGTCACAGTTTAAACCAATATTAGTTTAAAACCCCAATTATTTAAAGTGGTATATGGGGAGAAAGTGAGGGCAGACAGGTGATGCAATGAGTTTGTAGAGCTTTTAATTTTGAAGGCTGGAGTAAAAATGTTGATGTGTCACAGGTGAACATGAACTTTAAGATCTTACTCTACTTTCTTTTTCTTCGTGCTCTTATGACCACTGATCATGGTCCAATTCCTCACAATTGGTACTTCTTAAAGGAGAGCCAAGCCTAAAACATCAGTGTCTTGTAGGTATTGATTAAAGGGCACTGGCAAAGCGGTGTGGAATGGCAGACAGGGAAGATGGGTTTTAGCTTTCAGGTTATGGGTACACTGAAAGAGAGGGACAAGGAAATCAGGGAGATAAAAAAAGGAGGGGGTAACCGAGGCAAGTGTTCTAGCTGAGAGAGAGGGGGCAGAGAAGAATGGATGGATATTTTTCAAAATGTTATGGAGAAAGAAGTAACAGGAACTGGTGACCACCTCGCTGTGTGGGAACAGGAGAAGGGATTGGAAGTAATAACAAGGTTACAAAGCTGAGTGACTGAATGTGGTGGTCTTGTCAATAACTCTGAAAGAGGAAGCAGGGAGGGTGATGTTATGGTAAAGTAAATATTAGCTCAGTTTTTGCTCTGTTGAGTTAGTGAGACATCCAAGAGACACATCAGAAAGGCAAGTGTGATAGTGGCTAGAGAGGCAATTTGTCCTAGTTGATAGTCCAGTGGACAAGGAGTCAGGAGACCTAAGTTTCTATTCCCAGTTCTGTCAATGGTGTGTTGTATGAACTTGGGCAAATCACTTCGCTGCTGCTTCCCCTCCCACTATTTGTCTGTCTTTTCTAATTAGATTGCACGTTCTTTGGAGGTGGGGGCTGTCTCTCACTATGTTTGTACAATGTACAAGGTTGGTTCCTCCAAGTCAGTGGTTCTCAAACTTTTCTACTGGTGACCCCTTTCACATAGCAAGCCTCTGAATACAACACAGATGTATATAGGGGAGTCCACCTTGAAATCAGAGACTGGGCCAATGAAGCAAAGAATGTAGGGTGGGGAATACAAGTCACTTTGCAGATCATGTCTGTTTCTTCTCCACTTGAGGATCCCAAGAAGAGAGTTGTGGAAAATGTGCTGGTGATGGTGTATGACTCAGTATTGTGTTTAATGCAAGTAAAATATACTTGTTTGTTCCATTTTAATTTGTGAGTACAAGCAGTTACTTCTGCTGTGTACTGGCAATACTTACAGTACACCTGCCTTCAAACCAACTATGGTGCCCGTAGTCTTAAATAAAGAGCTCTAAATTGATACCCTGTACAGTGGGATTCAGACCAGGTGCTGCTGGAGAGCCCTGATCCTGAGTTCTGATCTGGATAGATGTGCCCACACAAAGTCAAAATGAAGAGTGTCATTCCCTCTGAAACCACGCTGTTTTCCGCCCACGGGGACTGCAGTGCAGGATTGGAGCATTAAAATATAAACTTGGTCAAACTAAACTCCTTTATTTCTTGCCCAAACATCCTTTGTAGGTTGAATGAGATTTGCATTTAACTGTTTTCTTACCTGCCATAAATATTTCAAATGGTGTAATTACTTGCATGATGGTCATCTGCCCTGCTGGATGTTTGTTAACAGAACAACCTCATGAGTCCTTTGTAAAATGTGGCTGTATTCATTAAGATTGACCTGTATCACAGTTAAGGAGCACAATAGCAACAGTGCATCTTGTCAATTTCAAGCCATTATCACTGTAACTGTAGTAATCTGGCTTGTAAAGATGAGAAGCATTTAATGGGGGACTGTGTAAGCTGCTCTAAAAATGCTGGAAAATGAATAAGGAGTAAAGACTAGAGGGGACATTCAGATATATGGGACAAGAATAATAAAAAAGAGATAAAATTAGGAGAATGAGTAAAGGAAATAAAAGAAATTTTCTTAGGATAAGTGGAGGCTGACGGAAACTGATCAATGAAAAGAAACTGACAGATGCAAAGTGGCAGTAAAAGACTTATATGATCAAAGAAAACTAAATTAAGGATAAAGAGTGCATAAGAGACACTAGTAAGAGGAACAATGTAATAGACGGGGGGAAATGTCAAGAACATCTGAGGATAAAAAAATAATATAAGAGCAGAAAACCCTTGGAGCTGTTGTGATTAGCGTATACGTTCTGGAGTTTATTCAACTTCTTTGTGTGGCAAACTCTCATTAAACCTGGTAGGTGCATGCATATAACTCCTAAAGGAGAATTTAAGTGTCTTTATTGGTGTCAGTTAAGGTAAGATGTAAAGGGATAAACTTTTCTTTTTTTATTTTATGATGTATAAAGTTGGATTCGCTATTTATTTTGTTTTCCAAAAGTCCTCCTCCTTTCCTTAGTTTACCTTAAAAGTATTAGGAATATCTATCTAATGTTGGCTTCCCTGTCTTTTTCTAGTATATACTTCAAAGGAGTAAGGAACTAGAATCAAATAGGTTCCATCTATTTTTGTTCTTTCACATCCATCAGGACTAGAGGTGTAAATTTTCTTTTTCTGTGGGAACTTGGCAGAAATGGACTTAGGCCCATAGCCAGCATGAAAAGCCTTCCACTTGCCACTGGTAAATGTATTTTTGAAGCCTTGATTTACAAGCTTTTCCACCATAGCCAATGTTTTAACAGGAAAATATGTAATGGAACAGTGTCACAGGAATACAGTGGGAGCATATTATTGTTGGGGTGGGTTGTGCAAGTCATAGTGATAATTGTGGATTCTTAGTTTCAACTACCTGATGGGGAACTAATCCTTCCAAAATGGAGAAGATAAAACTTGACTTGGGGGGGTGGGGGTGGGGGGAACAGGGAGGATTACTTGGCCTTCTCATTCACCTCCATTTTGCTCCATGAGAAGTTGGATTTGACTGTGGTTTTTTTAAAAGGTATTATTTTTGTTAGTGGTGGTTTTGTGCTTGTGCAAAATGAATTAACTGTATCCAGCTGGAGATGTAAAGTCTCCATATGGCCTCAATCACCTAAAGCAGCACAGAGGAAACAGTGGCTTATATGACTTCAAATTAGGGAGGAAATGAAATCTCTTATTAAATAATACAGTGTGTACGCAAATGTTTTAACCTATTGCCTTCATATTCAAGGTGTATGGAATCTTTAAGAAAGTTGAGATCAAGAATCCTTGGAATATATTGGTTAGAAAAGTCTTAAATTCTAACTTTATCCCATGAATACCACTAATTATTTAGTAAATCTTCAGCTTTTTGCCACAAACAGTTTTCAATTGGACACTCTCAGCAGACAAAGATTTCTCTTATGTCAACTTTTAAACATCCCATTTTATAGTTACCGAACCATAATATCCAAAGGAAATTCACGTTCTCCTTTTCCAAAACACATTTAAAATTTTCATCTTTCATGGAACTGATTAAACTTAATATGTGGTTTGTATTTCTTCAGTGTACCAGAAATAGCAGAACCAACTGACACGACATCATCAATTCTTATGAAGTAGTATGCTCTAACTTTTTTTTTTCTGGAAAAAAAAGTGTGGTGATTGTGCACACTCTTTTCTTTAATAAAAAATAAAGAGAGCAGAATAAAAAGCCTAATTGTGGGGCACCTTTTTGGAATAGCTGAAACCATTCTTCCGATAAAACAGATGTGATCCAAAAGTAGTTTCTTTAGGCAGACAGGCCTAGCTGGGTGAAAAATTGTGGTGTTCCCTTTTGTCCCTACAGGGTGCCTTCTCCCATATCCCACATGACATTTCCTTAGAGGAAAAAGGGTGCTACCTCTGCCACTCCCTTTTCCACATCAGGAAACCTGTAGGACAGGGGTTGGCAACCTTTCAGAAGTGGTGAGCCGAGTCTTCATTTATTCACTCTAATTTAAGGTTTCACGTGCCAGTAATACATTTTAACGTTTTTATAAGGTCTCTTTCTTTAAGTCTATAATATATAACTAAACTATTGTTGTATATAAAGTCAGTACGGTTTTTAAAATGTTTAAGAAGCTTCATTTGAAATTAAATTAAAATGCAGAGCCTCCCGGACAGGTGGCAAGGACCCGGGCAGTGTGAGTGCCACTGAAAATCAGCTTTCATGCTGCCTTTGGCACGTGTGCCATAGGTTGCCTACCCCTGCTGTAGGATTACAAGGGAAGGACTCTACAATGGCAAATCTGATGAACACAAAACCAAATGGATGCTTGAATTTATGGTTTGAAAAATACTTTGGGTTAATTTAGTGTTTGCAAAAGGTGCCAGATTGCCATGTTTTGAGAGCAAAACCTCTCTACTCACATAGACTTCGTGCTCATTAGCACCACAGAGGCAGATGGAAAAATAAGTCTGTATCATAGAAAGCTAAGAACTGAACACTCCCAGGACACTTCTGATTGTATCTTGTCATTTGATGTCGCTCAAGGTTTTGGTTTTTCGTGGTGGTGTGGAGGGGGAAAGGAGAGTGGAGAAGAGCTTGGATATTTAGGTACCAGCCTTGCAGCTTTCTTCTACAGGGGTGGTTGTGTTCTCTGTTCAAGTTGTAGCCATAGTTGCAGCTCTATAACAATATATGAATACAGTATGTTCACCTGATTTTTTGGATGTTTACTATGTAAGTATATTGGTCTAGTTTAATACCAGACTGTAAGGAAAAACAAGGTGGAAGAGGAAGAAGAATAGCTCAAGATAAGCTACCCCTCAGCAAACACACGAGGGTTGCTACAGGACAATGGCAGAGCTATTGGCTCCAAGGAGTCTGGCTCGACTTCCTGCTGAGCCTATCGGACTGGTTTTGCGCAGAAGAGCCAAAGCCTAGAAACAGACAAGAACAGAGGAACATTGATTGATTTAAAGAGGCACCCCTAATAGAAGAGGTAATTGTTGGGGAGCTGTTTGGGGGGGGGATCAGATTGACACACAGGACTTGCAACGAAGTCTGAAGAAAGTAGACCTTTTCTACTTTCAGGTAAGCTGTTCGGTAAGATTAATAGCTTTCAAGGCCTGAAGGAACCAACGTGATTATGTAGTCTGACCTCTTATATAACACATTTGACGATTACATTTTGAGACCTATCCATTAGCTATCTTTTAGACCATTTAATGTGTGTCGTGTTAATTTTATACCATTCTAGTTTTGTAATTAACTGTAATTAATTGGCTGCAAGTTATCCGGAACTGCTGATTTAAAAATATCTAACTTTAGTAGCTACTGTTGAACATCCTTCTATGGTACTAATGGAATGGAAAGAGAATTATCATCATCATCATCATATGCTATCACTACTGTTGTATTAATATAGATGGCATAAATTGACCCAAAGAATTAAATGTGTTAATATGACCCTGTCACTGTCCAATATTAAACAGCGTTAAACAAGGGTTGGGGTTTGGTTCACAGAACTCTCAGCCTGGTTAGTACCATACATTACTAAAAATCCATCTTAACCTTTTATTAAAGATACAGGAAAAAAGGGGAAAACTTTTAAAGCATTTGAAATGTAAAATGTTAAGCAAGGCTTTCATTTTAAGATCATTCTTTATTCCCTTTCCTTTAGCTGGAAAGAGTCATTAGAAGACACCCCTCTCACCCCTTTTTGACAGTCTCTTAGATGGTAAAGATAGTAATTACTGTCCTTTTGGGGAGAAGAGACATTAGTTGAGATTGGCTGGAGCTATTATTGCTGTTAAAATCCAGTTATATTTCCTAGAAGACAAAACAAGACAAACACACAGAAAATTAAAAGAAAAGAACAGCAAAGATAAGAAAATGAAGCTTCTGTCTCTAGTGTTGACACTCACTTGCAAGCTTCTTGCTGGAAAAGCACAGGCCTGGCACATGGTCTTATTAGCCACTTTCAGACCTGGTAAACTTGTTCCAGTGTTGCTATTTAAGGCATTGTATTTAGCTAGCTCTTTATTGTCACAGGCTTACGGCAGTGTTGTAAAATATATGGTCTTGGCTGGCTAAGCCAAAGTCTTTATTAGAAGGAAAAAGGAGAGGGATAGGAAAGAAAAGAAATAAAGGGGAAAGGAAAAGGACACATGAAGGGGAAGGTGGTATGATGAAGTCTCACATCCCAAAAAGTGTTCAGGATTTGGCCAGAGCCTGTGGAGGTGGCAGTGTTATCTGGCTCTCTCTCTCTGGCCTAGTCAGTTAAGGATATCCCTTGGGATCAGGATAACAAAGGCCCACTGGTGTTGTGGTAGATATAGGGATCCCAGGAGACAGTTGGGGTGGCAGCCACGGTGAAGCCCTCTCCTTCCTTATCTCCTATATATCAGTCAGCCAGAATCTGCATCTGTCCATCCATAATTTCCTTGCAAAGTTTCTCTCTTAAAAAAAAAAAAAAAATCCCAAAAGAGAATAATGGGTGGAATAGCTCATCCCCTCCTTATATTGTTCACCATCTAATTTCTGACATACCAAGTTTGGTCCACTGATTTTTGGTCCCACATTTCTCTTATTTATCAGCTATGATTTTAACAGTCTTTGAATTAAGTCACAAGGCCTTTTTGTTTCGACTAATTCAGTTTTCCTGTCTCCCTTTTGCATCTTTTCTCATCAACACTTGTTATTATAGGTTACTGTGACATTTTATGAACTTTTATTTATTTTTCACAGTTGAACTCACAATTAGGCCCAATTATTACAGCATTATGTTTGTTTCCCCCCCAAATATATAACAACTATTCATTGAACCACTTCTGCCTTTCCTGCATTTTAATCTAATAATGGGCCAATACCATTGTTAGGAACAAAACAAAATCCTAATATACTTAAAAGACTCCTTATTGTCTTTAATTACACTGGCTATGTACACTGGCCAAACCAGACAGTCTCTATGCAAAAGAATAAATGGACACAAATAAGATATCAAGAATTGTAACACTCAAAAACAAGTAGGAGAGCACTTCAGTCTCCCTGGACACTCAATAAACAGACTTAAAAGTGGCATTTCTTAATCAAAAAAACTTCACAAACAGACATCGAGAAACTGAGAACTGGAATTAATTTGCAAACTGGACACCATCAAATTAGGCCTGAATAAAGACTGGAAGTGGATGGGTCACTACAAAAAGTAATTTGCCCTCTGCTAATAGTCACACCTTCTTGTAACTGTTGGGAATGGGCGACATCCACCTTGATTGCATTGGCCTCATTAGCACTGACCTCCCACTTGGTAAGGCAACTCCCATCTTTTCATGTGCTGTAATATATATACACTGCTTACTGTATTTTTCACTCTATGCATCTGATGAAGTGCGTTTTAGTCCACAAAATTGTTTAGTCTCTAAGGGTATGTCTACACTATGAAATTAGGTTGAATTTATAGAAGTCGATTTGTTAAGAAGCGATTTTATACAGTAGATTGTGAGAGTCCCCACTAAGCTCATTAAGTTGGCGGAGTGCATCCACAGTACCGTGGCTAGCATCAACTTCAGGAGCGTTGCACTATGGGTAGCTATCCCACAGTTCCCGCAGTCTCCGCCGCCCATTGGAATTCTGGGTTGAGTTTGCAATGCCCGATGGGGCCAAACCATTGTTGCGGGTGGTTTTGGGTACATGTTATCAGTCACCCCTCCCTCCGTGAAAGCAATGGCAGACAATAGTTTCGCGCCTTTTTTCTGTGCGGGCGCCATATTGCTTTCAGAAGACGGTGCAGTAGGACTGCTAACTGTTGTCATCGAATGACCGCTTCCGCTGCCACTCTGCTCTCCTGCTCTGGCTGCAGACGGAGTAATAAGTTGGAAAAACTGGCATTCCAACTACAGCTTCCGCTACCACTCTGCTCTCCTGTCTTGATCGATAGCGAATTTCTCCATGTTGGCAGTCATGGGCTCCCGCTTCCGCTGCAACTCTGCTCTCATGAATCCACCTTGCAGGTCCTTTCGTTGTTCTCTATAAATATCTATTCTCGTGGCATCTCTCTATAAATATCTATTCCGTCATCCGCCGCTTCCGTTGCAACTCTGCTCTCCTGCAGATGCAATACCATGGCAAGCATGGAGCCCGCTCAGATCACCACGACAGTTATCACAGTGGTAAACACCTCGCGCATTATCCTGCAGTATATGCGGAACCAGAACCTGCAAAAGCAGGCGAGGAGGCAACGGCAGCGCGGTGACGAGAGTGAAGAGGACATGGACACAGACTACTCTCAAAGCACGGGCCCTGGCAATGTGGACATTATGGTGGTAATGGGGCAGCTGTGGAAAACCGATTCTCAGCCCGGGAAACAAGCACAGACTGGTGGGACCGCATAGTGTTGCGGGTCTGGGATGAATCCCAGTGGCTGCAAAACTTTCCCATGTGTAAAGGCTCTCTCATGGAACTTTATGACTTGCTTTCCCCTGCCCTGAAGCGCAAGAATACCAAGATAAGAGCACAGTTCACAAGCGAGTGGTGATAGCCCTCTGGAAGCTTGCAATGCCAGACAGCTACCGGCCAGTCGGGAATCAATTTGGAGTGGGCAAATCTACTGTGGGGGCTGCTGTGATCCAAGTAGCCAATGCAGTCACTGAGCTGCTGCTATCAAGGGTACTGACTCTGGGAAATGTGCAGGTCATAGTGGATGGCATTGCTGCAATGGGATTCCCTAACAGTGGTGGGGCGATAGACAGAACGCATATCCCTATCTTGGGACTGGAGCACCAAGGCAGCCAGTACATAAACTGCAAGGGGTACTTTTCAATGGTGCTGCAAGCACTGGTGGATCACAAGGGACATTTCACCAGCAACGTGGGATGGCCGGGAAAGGTACATGACGCTCGCATCTTCAGGAACTCTGGTCTGTCTGAATGGCTGCAGCAAGGGACTTACTTTCCAGACCAGAAAATAACCATTGGGGATGTTGAAATGCCTATAATTATCCTTGAGGACCCAGCCTACCCCTTAATGCAATACACAGGCACCCTGGACAGTAGTCAGGAGCTGTTCAACTATAGGCTGAGCAAGTGCAGAACAGTGGTAGAATGTGCATTTGGACATTTAAAAGCACGCTGGCACAGTTTACTGACTCGGGTAGAGCTCAGCGAAACCAATATTCCCATAGTTATTTCTGCTTGCTGTGTGCTCCACAATATCTGTGAGAGTAAGGGTGGGGTGGGAGGTTGAGGCAAATCGCCTGGCTGCTGATTACATGCAGCCAGACACCAGGGTGGTTAGAAGAGCACAGCAGGGTGCACTGCGCATCAAAGAAGCTTTGAAAACCAGTTTCATGACTGGCCAGGCTACGGTGTGAAAGTTCTGTTTGTTTCTCTTTGATGAAAACCCGCCCCCTTGGTTCACTCTACTTTCCTGTAAAACAGCCGCCCTCCCCTCCCCCCTTTGATCACCGCTTGCAGAGGCAATAAAGTCATTGTTTCAAATTCATGCAATCTTTATTAATTCATCGCACAAATGGGGGGATAATTGCCAAGGTAGCCCAGGAGGGGTGTGGGAGGAGGGAAAGACAAGACCACACTGCACTTCACAACTTATTGAATTCCAGCCTTCTGTTGCTTGGGCAGTCCTCTGGGGTAGAGTGGTTGGGTGCCTGGGGCCCCTCTCCCCGCGTTCTTGGGAGTCTGGGTGATGAGGCTATGGAACTTGGGGAGGAGGGCGATTGGTTACACAGGGGCTGAAGCGGCAGTCTGTGCTCTTGCTGCCTTTCCTGGAGCTCAGCCATACGCTGGAGCATATCAGTTTGATCCTCCAGTAGCCTCAGCATTGCCTCCTGCCTCCTCTCATCACGCTGCCACCAGCTCTCATCTTGCTCCAGCCATCTATCCTCTCTCATGTCCCTCCTGTCCTCGCGTTCATTTTGTGCTTTCCTGGACTCTGACATTGTCTGCCTCCATGCATTTTGCTGGGCTCTTTCAGTGCGGGAGGACTGCATGAGCTCAGAGAACATTTCATCACTAGTGCATTTTTTTCACCTTCTTATCTGCGCTAGCCTCTGGGACGGAGATGATAGGGGGAGTGTTGAAACATTTACAGCTGTGGTAGGAAAAAAAAGGGAGAGTAGCATTTAAAAAGACATATTTTAGAGTCACATTTTGCCTCTTATATTGAGGGCTGGCCGGTTTGGTGTGAGAGATCACATACGTAGGGCCGTGCAACAGAATTTGGCTTGCAGGCAGCCATGGTAAGCCACAGTCTTTTTGCTTCTTTAAGTCTTCAGGGCAAATTCATCATTAAACACGCTTGCTTTTAAACCATGTACACTCACCAGAGGTCCCTTCTCTGCATTCAAGGTCTGGGAGCCTGCCTTGAGAGGATTGGGAGGGTATTGGCTCCAGGGTGATAAAGAGTTCCTGGCTGTCAGGGAGAACGGTTTCTCTGCTTGCTTCCTGTGTGCTATCATCATCATCCTCATCCCCAAAATCCTCATCCTTGTTGCGTGAGACTCCCCCCTTGCAGGAGTCCACAAACAGGGGTGGGATAGTGGTGGGGGCACCCCCTAGAATTGCATGCAGCTCATCGTCGAAGCGGCATATCTGGGGGTCTGACCTGGAGCGGCCGTTTGCCTCTTTGGTTTTTTGGTAGGCTTGCCTCAGCTCCTTAAGTTTCACGTGGCACTGCTACAGGTCCCTGTTATAGCCTCTGTCCTTCATGCCCTTGGAGTTTTTTTCAAATATTCCAGCATTTCATCTTTTGGAACAGAGTTTGGATAGCATGGATTAGTCTCCCCATACAGCGATCAGATCCAGTACCTCCCGTTTGGTTCATGCAGGAGCTCTTTTGCAATTCTGGGACTCCATGGTCACCTCTGCTGATGAGATCTGCATGGTCACCTGTGCTGATCAGCTTACCACACTGACCAAATAGGAAATGAAATTCAAAAGTTCATGGGGCTTTTCCTGTGTACCTGGCTAGTGCATCTGAGTTGAAAGTGCTGTCCAGAGTGGTCACAATGGAGCACTCTGGGATAGCTCCCGGAGGCCAATACCGTTGAATTGCGTCCACACTACCCCAAATTCAACCTGGCGATGTTGATTTCAGTGCTAAGCCCCTCGTTGGGGAGGAGTACAGAAATTGGTTTTAAGCGCCCTTTAAGTTGACAAAAATGGCTTCATCGTGTGGATGGGTGCAGGCTTAAATTGATCTAAGACTGCTAAATTCGACCTAAACTCATAGTGTAGACCAGGGCTAAGGTGCCACAAGGACTCCTCGTTGTTTTTACTGGCCATAAAGTTTTTCTTGTGTCCCTTTACTTCCCTTATCAATTTTCTACAATTTCTAGATTCTGATTTATATTCATTACTATCAACTTTTATTTTTTATAGTTGCTTTCACTTCTCCTATAAACCAAGTTGTTTTTTTAACCAATATGGCCTTCTTTCTCAGTTGTGGCTTTTTGCATCTAGTAGAGTATTCTTAAACAATTCCCAATTATCATTCACATGTTTCTGATTAAATTGTACCTCCCAGCTGATCTGGCTCATAATTGTTTTCAGCTTTCTGAAACTGGCCCCTTTAAAGCACCAATTGTATATATTATTGATCTAGACATATATAGATATTATAAATGATCAAAGTAGATGTATGCAGACTGTTATTCTTACTGTTAAAATAAACAATACTTTAAAGAATCTGTTTGGTCACTATATTCGCTACTGGTCACAGACAGGGGACTGGACTAGATGAATTCTCAAGGTCTGTAACTGGGCACATCACTCACCACCGCAGCGCCTCCTACTGGCCATCCTGGGCATTAGCATAGGTTGCCAGTGCGCCCGCCTCAGATGGAGTCTCACCCATTGTCACTCCTGTCTCACGTCCAGGACCTGCATTGCTCCCCAGACCACGTCATCCTCTTCTGGAGACAGCCCTCCAGCTGTGCCCCACTCAGTTCTTTCCCCACTTCCAGGGGACTGACAGTCCTCAGTCCAACCACTTGCCTCAGTGGTAAACTGCAATCTAGGTTCTAGCCACTCGTCTCAGTGGCAGATTGCAGTCCGTGCACAGGCCACTTCCCTCAGTGGCCAGTGTGGGTAAGGGAGAGGTGCGGGGAGCCTGGGCCCACCCACTACTCCAGATTCCAACCCAGGGACCCTATATCCAGCAGCAACTTACTGTCCCTCCTCCAACTCTGCCGTATCTTTCTCCCACAGCCCCAGCACCTCCTCTGCTCTTGTATCAGGGCCTCAGTTTGGCAGCCATCAGCCTGAAGCTTTCTCATACTCTGCTGACTCTGACCAGCACAACTCTGTGCATGGTGCTCCAGCCCTCCTCCCTCAAACTCCAGGGAATGACTGCCCCTGCTTTGCTGATTGGCTCCTCCAATAAACCTTCCTCTAATTGGCTGGCACCAAAAGCCTTTTTCTTATTGGCTGAGTCCTGCGCAGCCGCTCCTCCCCCTCCCCGCAAAGGTTGCTTTAAGCCTTTACATCCCAGTGAGGGATGGCCGCCCCATCATAAGGTCCCTTCCAGTCCTATGATTCTGAGTCCCAAAGGGAAAAAACACAGATGTACAGATCCAGCTGGACCTTCTGGGAAAGCACAATTGATACACAGGGTGCCGTAGACCAGGGGCCAGTCTTAGAGTGGGAGGACTGTGAAATTCTACCTATGAGATATGAAGGATTGAAGCCTGACACCTGAAAAGGGTGCACTGAGAGAGAGAGATAGAGACAGTGCTACCACAAGCCCTGCACCAAGACAGTCATATTCCCTGCTCACGATGTAGCCAGATTTCTAGCTGAGTTATCCTTCATGTTTATAGGACAGGAAAGTTCTTCTTCTTTGTCACCCTGAATCAGAATCTGCTCCATGAGATGGGTCTAATAATTCAGAAACCCATACGTGTAAGAACATGTTGAACTCCAGTGATGATGATGTGGCTATCTTAGAAGGCAGGGATAGAAAAGCTAAAGTTTTTGTCTTTGCTTACAGCAGACCATGGCTTTAGTGTAAACTGGTCTGGAATCTTGAGCAAGACAAGGTAGGTAAGGTAATATCTTTTATTGGACCATCTTCTGCTGGAAAAAGAGACACGCTTTCAAGCTACACGGAGCACTTGGATGAGAAGAAGTGGGGTACGTGTCTTTTCCAGAGAGTGACTATTCTTTGTGAGAAAGTCATTGAGTTGAGCAAAGTCTTAGAGTAGATAGTCAAATTTGAGGGCTTTGTTTCATAAGATTACTTGCTTAGTAAATGTGCATCTAACGCAGAGGTGGGCAAACTACGGCCCGGCCCACAGGACTGTCCTGCCCAGCCCCCGAGCTCCTTGCCTGGGAGGCTAGCCCCCGGCCCCTCCCCCGCTGTTCCCCTTCCCCCGCAGCCTCAGCTTGCATGCTCCGCCACCTGCACAATGCTCTGGGCAGCGGGCCTGTGAGCTCCTGGGGCAGCGCAGCTGCACAGCCCGGCCTGACCCGGTCTCTGTGGTGTGTGGTGGTGGCGGCAGCGTGGCCCGGCTCCAGCTGGGCGGCGCGGCTGTAGCGCCGCCAGCCACCGGTGCTCCAGGCAGCGCGGTAAGGGGGCAGGGAGCAGAGGGGGTTGGATAGAGGGCAGGGGAGTTCAGGGTGGTGGTCAGGGGGCGGGGTTGTGGATAAGGGTTGGGGGGAACAGCGGGTTGAATAGGGGCAGGGGTTCCGGGGGGGCAGTCAGGAAGGAGGGGGGGTTGGATGGGGGCAGCAGGGGGCAGTCAGGGGACAGAGAGAAGGGGTGGTTGGATGGGGCAAGGTCTCGGAGGGGGGGCTGTCAGGAATGAGAGGAGGGGTTGGATAGGGTGGCAGGGGTTCGGAGGCGGTCAGGGGGCAGGGAGCGGGGGGGGGGGGGGATGGGGCAGGAGTCCCGGGGGGGGCAGATAGGAGGGGGGGGCCGGGCCACGACCCCTTCCCCTAACTGGCCCTCCATACAATTTACAAAACCTTCAAACCTTCAATTTACAAAACCTACAAGCCTTCAGGCCAAAAAGTTTGCCCACCCCTGATCTAATGTATCCGATATCCCTGCCAGATTTATTTGGACTTGTCTTTGTGATTCGTTTGTTAATAAAAGACTAAACTTTCCACTGTCTGGAAAAGCAGACTGTGTTATAGCCATGACAAGCTTTTACGAGGCTAAATAGTCAATGGTAAATGAGAGGAAGAACAGCACATATGGAGAGAGGATACCATCCCAAATCTGTGTGTTTTGTAAACTGAAGGTGGATAAAGCCATTTCTATGGATTGGTGGAATTGATGTGCAAGAATATTGGTATACAATTTATAAATTAGATGTGAACTCCATTCTTCAAAAATGAGAGGTTTTTAAATGTGAAGTAATACTTGTATTATAACTAGGGTGACCAGATAGCAAGGGTGAAAAATTGAGATGGGTGCCGGGGTAATAGGCACTTATATAAGACAAAGCCCCAAATATTGGGACTGTCCCTATCAAATCAGGACATCTGGTCACCCTAATTATAACTGGACTGTTTTGTTAGAGTAAGAGCCTGGTTGCATAGTGAATCATTGTGTTTTATGATTGTTAATAAAACAAAACTTAAAAGTTTGGCCTGGGCAATGTAAAGATGAGAGTTCAGTCCTAATGCTGATTCTTTGCAAATCCCAGATGAAATCACTCTGTTTCCTAACAGACAAGGCAGAATGCACTGTATGCTCATTAATGGAGTTGGACTCCCATTGACTTATATGGAAGTTGGATCAGGCCGTAAATAACTAATCCGAGTATGTGTGGATGACTGTATGCAATAAACTATGCTTCTTGACCTATTCATTTGTTTATTTTCCCAGAAGTTTATATTTCACAGCATTACTGATTTGTAACTTAAAGTGGGTTTGAAAAAGACAGGTTTAATCAGGTGATAGCGCTATCTATATTTATGTCTATATATATATCTATATAATTATTAGTCCTATCTCTAAAAAGTTAATTTTTATTTGATTCTCCATTGTAATTTCTATACAAACAGTGAACACAATGAAATCCTTAAAGGTTACATGCATTAAGAAGGCCTGAAAGGTTTTGTTTTTAATTTTTCTAGTTTGTGCTTTTACATTAGAAATAACAGAAATGTCAAGTTTGGGTTATCTGATTTTGTTAGAGGTCTTCTTGAGGGAGGTGATAACACAGATGTGTGTTGAGAACTCTCAAACCTGAATTGAGATAGTGTGATATGTAATTTTTAACAAAGACATTACATTCTTTCTCTTGCTTGTTTATTAGGCAGTGGAAATAAATTAGGTATTCACAAAAACAAACAAAAAGTGTTTTCATCTGTTTCGTTCAAACAGTTGAAAACACATCCCCTCTTGGTTGCTCAGTGTTCAATCTCTTGGTCATATAAAAAATTTATTGGTTACAAGATTGCCATAGAGTCTTCATGGGAGATAAGACCTGAACTTCCAATATAAAAACAAGCAGATTTTTCTTTGTTTTTAACAAAAGCCTTATCAGCTGATTTCATATATCACAAAGCAGCTAAAATAGGAACAAGCTCAATTATGTTTTTTTCCTTTTCAGTTTATCTTTTAAATTCTGCACTAGAGATATTTTAGAATGTATAAGTAGTTGTGACTTAAAATCTTTCTTAACCTCCCCCAGCCCCCCCCCCCCCGCCCCCAACCATAGTGCTTCTGTCCCCTACTCCACTAAAGTTTTCCATCTTTTCCTTTTACTGATTCATAAATATAAATTACATTTTTGGGTGGTAAAATATTGTCATAAATGTATGTGATTCTGCTCTTTGATCAGAAATTGAACACGTACTGGGAAGTTAAAACACCTATTGCTTTCACTGTTGTGTGATCATCAGATGTGCACCATGTAAGTTTTTTGAGCTTTCCATCACTGCCAGTTCTCCTTGGCTTGTGATGTGCTTGTAATTTGTGTGGCCATTGGAAAAGAAAGGACTATTTGCCCTTACCACAGGCTCTTAAAATGTGGTTAGCTTATATATGCTGAGAGAACTTGTTTCTTTACAGCAAATATATTTACAGTGGAATAAAGTTTTGTTAATACTGCCTTTCCTACAAACAGTGCCCCAAGATATTAATGCAATTACAGAGCTAAATAGGATTTAAATGTGGAGGCAAGGGTTAAGAAAAGTTTTCGGCTGAGATGCTTAAAGAAATGGAGAGTGATACTGAAGGCTGTAGGTGCAGCAGCAGGGAAAGTTCTTGCACTAGTAAGGATGTGACTGTGTGGAGACTAATTGGCTCACAGTATGTTTTAGTAATAGTTAAAAATTGACCCTATCTCTTAACTAGAAAATTAGCTAGCTAAAAATCAACAGTGATTACATGTTGCCATGGAGTATGGGACCGAATGCTTAGCCTTTTGCTTTGTTCTCAGGCGGTTGGTAGGGGCTTGGGAGCACTGCACATGATGCTCTGTTAGCCCCTAGAGGGGCTGAAAGATTGATGGGGTGCAGATGTAGCAAGGTCAACCCTTTTCCTGCTGGAAGAAGAGTGTCTGCAACATGGATACTTTGAGTAAGGACAGTTAACGGAAGGGGGATGCTGGGGGAGTTGGGAGATAGAGGCAATGGAGAAAGATCCTTTCTATTCCTTTAAGAACCCTTGGAGTGGTCGCAGAGGGGTGAATGTGACAATAAACTCTCAGTGGCACAATAACACTAAACTAATGTTAAGTTTAAAACCCAGGCTTAAGTGCTCTCTGGAAGACTGGGGAGGGCAGCTCCCTCCTCAGCACAGTGAGAGATCTATGGTGGGGCAAACAGACAAATACTCTCCACCCACAGAAGGGGTGGGAGGTGATTCACTAAAGAAAAAGCATCATCAGTGGGGTCAGCACAGGAATGAGTCACAGAAGTGAGTTTTAGAAAAGGGCCTATGACAGAGAAGAGGGAAGGGGACGGGGTGTACAAGAAGGGAGAGAATATTCCAAGTGTATGGGGCAAGATGATAGAAGGTAGGAGAAGACAAAGGCTCTCTGTGGAAGGCTGTGGACAGCTTGCTGTGCTTTACTGCCAGGAAAATAATGTACAAAAGCATGACAAGTAAATTCTGTACAAAGACAACTGAGACATCATATTTTGTGACTATTAAAGTTGGACAGGTTGCCTGTCTATAGAGAAGGTTACACAGCTGCCTCTATTCTTTGCTTGTCTCCTGCAACCCTTTTTTTTTAATGGGAGAAACCTAAAAACAATCAACGTTCATATTGTCATTTAATGGGCAGAAATGATGTCCCTAGCCTCTGTTTGCCAGAAGCTGGGAACGAGCAACGGGGTGGATCAATTGATGATTACCTGTTCTGTTCATTCCCTCTGGGGCGCCTGGCACTGGCCACTGTCGATAGACAGGATACTGGGCTAGATGGACCTTTGGTCGGACCCAGTATGGCTGTTCTTATGTTCTTATGTATTTTAAAGGATTTTATTTCACTCATTTGTAATCTCAGTTGCATTAATTAAAAAAAGACATTTTATTATCATTTCCTTATTACACAAGGGCCTACTTGACACTTCCCATATTAATTTTCATTTATTTTTAGATCTCTAATTAATGGCAAGGATTGCACACTGGAAATCTTGTGTTAAAAGTTGGGGGTTTTGTGGGTTTTGTAACCATATCTAGAGTGACCATATTTCCAAAAGTAAAAATAGGACGGCCAGGCCCAAGCCGTCCCCCCGCCCCTGCCCCTGCCTGCAGGGCTAGTCAGAGCCACCCCCCCACTGCTGACTCCCCCCCCCAGCTCCGTGACCCATGCCACCCATGGGTGGGGCTGGGGCCGGGTGCCTGAGCTCCCTACCACCCATGGTAGCGGCTGATGCCCCCAAGCGCCGCAACACCAGCCATTGGGACTGACCTCCCCTGAGCTCTGTGCCCCTGCCACCCACGGCTGGGGCTGAACCCCTGAACCCCCTGCTGCCCGCAGTAGCGGATGATGCCCCCGAGCTCCGCACCACCAGTGACTGGGACTGATTCCCCACCCCCACCCCGAGCTCCGTGTCCCGCACCTCAGTTGCTTCTTTCAATGTTCCTCCATGCCCCCGCTGCGGGGGTGTGGGCGGGGGCGGGGGGGGTCCAACTTTTTTGGTAAACTGGGCATTTGTTTGTTTGCTCTTGTCAGCTGATCAGTTGGGAAGAGCAAATGGGAGAAATGCCCATTTTCCTTAAAAAAGTTGGGACCCCCGGGACAGAGCTTAAAAATGTGACTAGCCCGGCAAGAATGGGACATATGGTCACCCTAGCCATATCCAGGGATTTTTTTTTTAATAAACTTGAAACAGTCTTTGTTGTTCTCCTATGGTTTAATTCCTTTAGAAGCTTGAGATGGAAATTTGTCCTTCCCAAAATATTTTCTATATTTTGGCTTGTGCACTCTGATTTGATATATGTTTGTGTGTGATTGCAGGGCTGCTGGCATTAAATTTTGTTCAAGTATATTTTTATACTGATAATACTGTTATAGCACTTTTCCCATCTGTCTCAGTTTTTTATGAAGACTCATGCATTAAACATTTCAAAAAGAGCCTTGGTGAGGTAACTATTCACAATTTTTACGATTTCTAAAAGAAAGACACAGACAGGGCTGCAAATAGAACCCAGGAGTCCTGTTTATTAACTAGAGGCATTCTCTCTTTTAAAGGAAAAAGAGAGGTTAATGATTTTTTTTGTGTGAACAGGAGAAAACCATAAAGTTACATGGACTTTCAGGTTGACAAATGAAGCCTAACAATGAACTGAAATGTTGATGACCCCTATTTCAAATATTTGATATATCCATGCCAAACATCTTTGTACCATTTCTGTTCCAGATGTTGGTGGTATTCCTGTCAGTCAGAAGAATATTGTGAAAAGCTTATTTCAGTTGTGCATTTTAAAAATGCCTTTTAAAAAAGTTTCAGCATGTATTTATTAAAATATATTTTCCTTCTGTTACTTGCAGGTCAAAATTTACCTGGCTGATTCATATTCGCTTTGTCTTAACCATGCTATAGAGGAATAAACATGATGCCAAACAGAGGTAACCTCTCTTCCTTCCAGAGCATTGCATCAGGTATGAAATGCACAAAGCACATGTCTTGTAACTTTATTGGAGACTTCATTGGTTTTGGTGCTATAATTTTGTTTGCTCTGTAAATTGTCAGTTCTCTGCTCTTGTTACCTTCATAATTTATTTTTCTTAACTAAGAGGGAACTATTGTCATAGCACAGGGGTGGACAAACTTTTTGGCCCGAGGGCCACATTGGGGTTGCAAAACTGTATGGAGGGCTGGGTAGGGAAGGCTGTGCCTCCCCAAACAGCCTGGCCCCTGCCCCCTATCCAACTCCTCCCACTTCCCGCCCCCTGGCTACCCCCCTCAGAACCCCCCACCCATCCAACCCCCCCTGCTCCTTGTCCCCTAACCGCCCCCTCCCAGGACCCCCCACTCCTAACTGCCCCCCAGGACCCCACCCCCTATCCAAGCCTCCCTGCTCCCTAACTGCCCTGTCCCCTATCCATACCCCTGCCCCCTGACAGGCTCCCTGGGACCCCACACCTATCCAACCGTCCCTGTTCCCCGTCCCTTGACCCCTATCCACATCCCCCACCCCCTGACAGGCTCTCCGGGACTCCCATGCCTATCCAACCCCCACCCTGTTCCCCGTCCCCTGACTGCCTCCCAGAACCTCTGCTCCATCCAATTGCCCCCTGCTCTCTGTCTCCTGACTGCCCCCTGGGACACCAACCCCTTATCCAACCCCCCAGTCCCTTTACCATGCCACTCAGGGCAGCACATCTGGTAGCCGCGCCACCCAGCCACGTGGCTGCAGGGGAAGAGGGACAGCAGGGGAGGGGCTGTGGGCTAGCCTCCCCAGCTGGGAGCTCAAGGGCCGAGCCGGATGGTCCCGCAGGCCAGATGTGGCCTGCGAGCCATAGTTTGTCCACCTCTGCCATAGCATCTGGGTGCATCACAAAAAAGAACAAATCTCAGTTTTATGTCTGTCCTCAGTGAGTAGCAGAACTGACCCTCTGATTAACCACCTAGACAGAGAAACCAGACAAGGAAGAAAAGAGAAGATGCTGCCTCTTTATAACTCTCTCTGGCAAATACTTGGCTTAAAAGATGATCGTTGCACTGTGCACCGAAGGTTAAGCAATTACAGCTCTGTCTGACCTCCAGAAGGAATGAATTCCTTACACATTACCAAGCACACCCTGCCTCTAGTCTTCATGACTATATGTGTAGGGAGTGCCAGCAAGAGTATCTAAGGAGTCATGGTGCATTCGGAGAGTCATTACTGAAACAATTAAAAAATTCCACCAAAGATCTGGTTTATGGACAGACAGCTAGATTCAGCTAAGTGTAGAAGTCCTATTGATTTAAGTGCTTTGCTTCATTGAGGCTGATGTGCTGAGGAAATCATATAAGGTAAAGTATGGAACAGTTAAATTCAAGCGGCTGCATAGAGGTATTTCTGACTTTTGTTTGTTTTGCTCTTTGACATGAGAAGTACAAGGAACTTTTCATTGCTCTGATGAACAAATGTGATAATTTTCATTAGTTTACTTGTTCTTTCGCTAATGGCTTTATTCTTCATGAGATTAAATGTGCCCCTTCAGTGTTGAAGGGTAGTAATGAAACAGTCCCTAAAATTACATTACTGTGCCCGAACATGTTCTGTACAGGAGTCAGTAGAAATTATGCAAAAAACAGGGTAACGTTTGATGCTAATTTAGGCTAGTTGCATCATGATCTTGTTTTGAATGGTTAGTATTTGATGCGAGATTAATTGAAAGTGTGAGAGAGATTTGGAATGAGGGGGGTGTGAGGGTTGTTAAGTACTATTAAGAATGGAGTGGTGAATATGAAGAATAATCTCTCACAATCACAAATAACTTTCATGTTTTTGGTCTTCGGGTTTGAACTTCTAAACACCACTCATGCAAGTGCTTAATCTTTTTCAGTTGGTTTTGTTTTGTTTTACCAGACAGAGCCCTGTGGAACACGAATGGCTTTTTTTTCTTTTTGTCAATTTGAACTTGATTGTCACCACTAAACAAAACTTGTACAAGTCCTGTTGAAGTTTTCTATCTAAAATTTCACATTATAAGGAACTGTCTGGCTCAAAGTACCAACAATGAGATATGAAGCCTTTCATCACTAAACTTGCTGGCTCAAATCCAGCCAAGATTATTAGTATTCAAAAGTCATTAACATTCAATCCTGATTGACACTGTGAAATGAGTTGGTGGTGTTGTCTACTTTCCAGGGACCTACATGCTCTAGCATGAAGGCATGAAAGGGTATGTAGTGTCAGACTTTGGGTTCAGGTCTGAAGCTGCAGATAGTGTTTTCAACAGGCATAACAGGGAAGGTCCTCTCATGGATCAGTAATTGGTTAAAAGATAGGAAACAAAGGGTAGGAATTAATGGTCATTTATCACAATGGAGAGAGGTAAACACTGGGGTTCCCCCAAGGAATTGTACTGGTACTTGAGCTATTCAACATATTCATAAATTATTTGAAAAAGGGAGTGAACAGTGAAGTGGCAAAGATTGCAGATGATACAAAATTATTCAAGATAGTTAAGTCCAAAGCTGATTGTGAAAAGTTGTAAGAGGATCTCAGAAAACTGGTTGATTTGGCAACAAAATGGCAGATGAAATTCAACATTGATAAATGCAAAGTAATGCACGTTGGAAAAAATGATCCCAGCTACATATATATAATAATGGTTCTACATTTGCTGTTACTTGGAGTCTCCATGAATAGTTCTCTGAAAGCTTCAGCTCAGAGAGCAGCAATGGTCAAAAAGGCTAACAATGGTAGGAACCATTAGGAAAGGGATAGAAAATATGACTGAAAATATCATCATGCCACTATGTAAATCTATGGTACACCCACACCTTGAATACTGTGTACAGTTCTGGTCTGCCCATCTCAAAAAAGATATATTCGAATTGGAAAAGGTATAGAGAAGGGCAACAAAGATGATCAAGGGTATGGAATGGCTTCCATACGAGGAGAGACTAAACTGATTAGGGCTATTCAGCTTTGAAAAGAGATGACTAAGAATGGGATATGATAGACGTCTATAAAATCACGAATGGTGTGGAAAAAGTGAATAGAAAAATGTTATTTACCCTTTCCCAAATACAAAAACTAGGGTCACCCAATGAAGTTAATAGGCAGCAGGTTTAATACAAACAAGAGGATGTACTTTTTCACACAGTGCACAGTTAACCTGTGGGACTTATTGCCATGGTGTGTTGTGATGGCAAAAAGTATTACTAGGTTCAAAAAAGAACTAGATAAGTTCATGGAGGATAGGTCCATCAATGGCTATTAGCCAAGGTGGTTAGGAATGCAACCCCATGCTTGGGATGACTCTAACCTGATTGCCAGAAGCTGGGAGGGAATAACAGGGGTGGATCATTCCAACTGCTCCATTCTGTACACTCCCCCTGAAGCTCTGATACTGGCCACTATTGGAGACAGAATACTGGGCAAGATGGACCATTGATCTGACCCAGTATGGCCGTTCTTATGTTCCTAACCATTAGATGAGACAATAACTTTAGCAATAAGTAAAACAGACTGCACTGTGTTCATGTGGTGAATAGGGATGAGATAACCCTTTCCAGTTAATTGATTTCAGTTGGAACTGCGGGTACTCAACACCTCAGAAAATCAGGCCTATGACGAGTCCTGTACCCTCACCACAAGACCATTGTTGCTCTGAAGGATAATTGCTTCCTTAACTTCAAATACACAGCTAATTCCTTGATTTAGCCTGCCAAAGAGTGGCTTTAAAGGTTAAGTGAGCTGTTTTACATCAGCAAAGGCCTGAGATCAAGCCCCCTCAGGGTTCTGTGTGTCTCTGGCAGTGGCTGATGCTATCACTGACAGAAGGAGAGCAGGAACTGCATTCCTTTCACTGCTTTAGGTACCAGAGATTTCCTTTCTAACGGAAACTCCTCAGAACTCTTGGGCTGAAATTTGGATCTTGACACGTAACTGAACAAAAAATGATTTTTCATCTCATGATCTGTTTGACTATGTATTTATAGCTTGTAATTCTGAACTATTGTTCTACTAGGGACATGGGATCTTAAACAGCTTTCTGTATTTATAACAACCTTGGATTCCCCTTTAATAACGCAAGGTGGCTAACTTCATATTTTTTTTACATCTTAAAGACTATAGTGCTTATAGAGAGCTTTTCATCTTTCAAGTGTTCTACAAACATCAAAGAACTAAACTATAATACCCTTGAAAAATAGGTTGTATTCTCATTTTACAGTGCGGAAAACTGAGGCAAGGGGGTGATTTGTCCACATTTATATAGGACCTTGGTACAAAGTCCACTGAAGCAAATGGAAGCACTCTCATTGACTTGAGTGAGCTATGGACCAAGCACATAGTTAATAGGTTGCATTTAGTCTTTCTGTATCTCAGTTCTCTGTCTGTAAAATGGGATTAATTTTACTTCCCAACCTCACAGGAGTTTTGAGAAGATACATAAATGAAAGATTGTGAGTTGCGCAGATACTGTAGTGATGGGGGCTATATATCTACAAGATAGATAGATAGGGATGGGACTTGAATTCATGAGTTTGTGTCTCCTTCTCATGTGTTCTAAACCAGTTGTTTTCCACCATTTTGAGCTCAGCACCCATTTGTAAATGTTTGTGGTCTGTTGCCACCCAGTAAATAGTCTGGAGTGGAGGCCCGGGGTGGTTTCAGTCATATCCTGCCCCCCCGTAGTGTTGGGTCCTGCCCAGCACTCACCCCACAGTGGTAGCGCCTATAACCCCTGTGCTGTGGGGCTGGCTGGGATTGGATCTCCACTCTGGGCATTGCAACCTCCATGGTTGCAGCGCTGCTCAGATTTGGCCCCACTCCCCGACTGGACAAAATTTGTGTGAGTGGAGTTGTGATTTGGCTCATGGGGTTGCAGTGCCAGACACTCAAGAATGGCCTATCCGTATTCTCATCGCCATAATGACTGGGCTAAACCTGAGTGGTGCTGGGACCTGCGAGACAGCAGGGAGGTGGTCCCAGCCTACTCTGTTGGACAGGAGTCACAGGAGCTGCCCCACAACCCTTTGAAACATTCTGGCAATCCAGTTTTAGGTCCCGACCCATGGGTTGAGAAACCCTGTTCTAAACCACACCTTTAAAAAACTCTGTTAGAAAAACTAGGGTCAGTATTTCTAGTGGGCAGGTCACCAGAACAGGCGTCAAAGGATGTAGATTCTTTTCCCATCTGTGTCACCGATATGCTGTGTAACCTTGGGGAAATCGCTTGACTGATCTCTGACTCAGTTTCCTTCTCTGTCAAATTGGGATTATAAAATTTACACACCCACCTTTGTTAAGGTTTCTAATAATATAATTACATATCTTAGAACAAAGTTATTTTTCCATGATAGATTAAGTATATACGATTATTTTTAACTAATTGCGGGGTGAGGCTTTCTCATGTATTTGCTGAAAACTAATTTTTCCCCTTTTTTCCTCTCTCTCACAGATTCCAGTAAGATTATGGCAGAATACAGCCACATACAAAACCAGCTGGAATTACAAAATACTAGTTTAGGAAAAAGCTCTGTAATTAATTCCTTTGAAAATGATCTCCAGGATATTATGGATAGCCTCAACCAGAAGAAATATTCATCAAGCCTTAAATTTAAAACAAATGGGGACTCCTCTGGTTCCTATTTAACCCTATCACAACCTGTGCCAGCTAAACCCAGCCCTTCATCTAGTGTTAAAAATATACAACCCGCTACCAAAATTCAAGGATGTAAACCCTTTTCTTGTGAGAGCCCTTATCTTTCAGATAAAAGTGTCTCTGTAAAGCATATGGGTTTCACTTCTCCATCCTCTAGTGGGTACAGCCTGGGAAGGACAGACTTCGATATTCATGCCAACAGAGAAAATGAAAAACTCTTTGGACATGTGGATAAGTTTCACTATTCAAAATATAGTCAAAAAAATAAATCGTATGACAATGTCTTCTTGCCAGCAGTGCTGGATGGGAAGAAGAACTCAGGCTCTCTTCTTGCAATGTGGAATGGAAGCTCAGGTAGTGAAATAATTCTCTCACCTGTTAGCAGTTCAGGGGCTGCAAGCATGCCTTCCAGCCCAAAACAAGGCAGGAGGATGAATATTCAAGACCACCTAACCCTTCATTCAAGACCAGTTAAGCATAAAGAGACCATGACTGAGACTCTGGGTTCAAGAACTAGGAAGTATTCTGGTGGGTCACTGGGTCATATGGGAGTTTATAGTCGTTCTCTGCCCAGACTGTATAAATCGACAGAAAGCCAGCTGATGCCATTAAGTTTGCCTCCAAGAAACTCTGTTGGTAATTCCAAAAGAAAAAAACACGGAGAAAAAGATCTACCTCAAAGTGCATTAGATGCTGATAATTACCTTAATTTTTCTTCTTGCAGCTCAGGGGTGTCACCATATACAAATTCTGTGTCTGACAGTAATTCTTATGTTAGTTCAACTCTTAGTGTTCCTGCAAGCCCCCGAATAGCTAGAAAAATGCTTTTAGCATCTTCCTTCTCCCATGTTTCTGATGATTTTGATAGATTTGGACTCTCAGGGACAAACCCCAGTAATTCTTTTTCCCCTGTGGATCTTGACAGAACATTCTCTGTCAGAAGAAACATTTCCACTAGTTCCATGGAGTTTGATGAATCTGACCTGGAAAGCTTCAGACAGACACCTACCTTACGGGAGAGAAAAAACAGTATTAGTTCAATTTCTGGAAGAGATGACCTAATGGACTATCACAGGAGACAAAGGGAAGAGAGGCTTAGAGAGCAGGAGATGGAACGACTGGTAATTTTTCTTTTCCTTTTAATTTTTACCAGTGTTTAATGCTTGCAAAACTAACTTTCCAAAGAAAACTATTAAGAGTATACAGTAGATGCAAAACATCTGCTGTTGTGTTTTGAAATTCAAATACATGACCTTGTGCGCTGGCGGCTTGTTTACTATGTCAGTCTCTAAAGTTAATGGGTATATAGTATGCTACATCAACATATCAGATGGTATCATTCAACCATTTGAAAAAAATGTAGGACATTCACAGAAATTATGGTAGTTCAATCTGTGGGTTTCCGCCAAAATATCTATGTACATAAAACCCACAAATTGCACGGCAGGGCTCCAACACTCTTAAAAAAATTTTTTTTTCCAAGTTGATGGCACTGTTTTGTGGTAAACACTGGGTAAAAAAACAAAACAAAACCTATGTCTCCACTGTAAGATTTCAGGGTCATGCTTCAATAAGCACCAAAGAATTGGACAACAAAATTACCTGATGTGTAATTGCTTGGTCAAGACTGTCTCCTGAGTATCTTCATCAAAGCATTGATTTCTCTACTTGTTGGTTCTTTCTAGTGATCACAAGGCGAGGGAGGAGGGGAATCATTTCCATTCTGTAGGACATCCAAAATGTTTGATGCAAGACAAAATATTAAGATTATATAATGCTTCAAAAATTAAAGGTAAAATAATTAGAGCTATACTGATCCATCAATTAAAACTGGATAATACCCCAAAAGGAGAAATCATATAACAGAAACACACTATTTGAAAAAAATCAAATATTTCAAAATGTAAATTTAAAAAAATATTGTATTTGAAAACTTCCTCAAGAGAATATTTACCTTTTTGCCCCAAATATTTTTACACTTATAGCAAAGTAAAATGTACCCTTTGTTGCAGGGATCATATAAGGTCATGTATACACAGAAGTTGCACTGATTTTATTCTATCAGTTTAGAAATTGATGTACTTAAATGGGTGCAGTCCCATTTGTGAACACTCCTAACTAGTTTAAAAGTGACTCTGTATCAGTTTAGTTCAGGGGTGGGCAAACTACTGCCCACGGGCCGGATCTGGCCCATCAGGGCTTTGGATCCGGCCTGCAAGATTGCCACCCCCTTGACGCCACGGGCCCTGCACCGCTGCCGAAAGCGGTCGGCACCATGTCTCTGCAGCCCCTGGTGGGAGGGAGGCAGGGCCAGAGGGCTCCGTGTGCTGCCCTCGCCTGCAGGCACCACCCCCTGCAGCTCCAATTGGCTGGGAATGGGGAACCGTGGCCAATGGGAACTTCAGGGGAGGTACCCGCAGGCGAGGGCAGCACACAGATCCCTCTGCCCCTTGGCTCCCCCAGGGGCTGCAGGGACATGTTTTAGCCCCGCAGAGAGCCTGTCTTAGCCCCATTGCACGCCACTGCCACCCTGGAGCCGCTCCAGGTAAGCAGCGCCAGGCCGGAGCCTGCACCCCGAACACCTCTCGCACCCCAACCCCCTGGCCTGAGCCCCATGCCACACCCCGCACCCCTCCTGCACCAACCCCCTGCCACACCCCTCCTGCATCCCACCCCTTCCCTGAGCCCCCTCCCACATCCCAACCCCTTGCCGCACCCCTCCTGCACCTGAGCCCTGAGCCCCCTCCCACGCCTCTCCTGCACCCCAACTCTTTGCCCTGAGCACCCTCCTGCACCCCACACCCTCCCACACCCCAACCCCCTGCCCTGAGCCCTCTCCCTCACTCTGCATCCCCTCCTGTACCCCAATCCCCTGCCCTGAGCCCCCTCGTACACGCCGCACCCCTCCTTCACCCCAACCCCTTGCCCTGAGCCCCTTCCTGCACCCTGAACTCCCTCCAGCACCCGAACCCTCTGCCCCAGCCCTATATTCATGGCCCAGGATGCAATTTCCCCACCCAGATGTGGCCCTCGGGCCAAAAAGTTTGTCCACTCCTGGTTTAGTTTTTCAGTTCCTTACACATTTTGAGGTAAATTAAACTAAGGCACTGTTAAACTGATCTAGTTATATGGGTGCAACTTTTGTGTGTAGACAAAGCCTAATATCTGCAGTGGAGTTTACTTGATTCTGCTGTGTCAGATCATTGTATGACAAAATTCAGGGATACAGATGGAAATTTGAGGAAAGAGTGGCGGTTGGCTATTGAATCCACAAATATGCTGATTCAGCGACCACAAATACTCATATAATGAGTATACGGGGTCATGGCCTTTATTCTAGGCCAAGTTGAAAGCGGTCTCTGGTTGAAGACTGGATTCTGTTTAATTCTTGCTCCTAAATCCTGTGTATTTCCCCCCCCCCCCACTCCCCGCCCCAACCTCATACCAGTATAGAGGCATTAATTTCACCAATGTTCGTTATTTAGAGATACTGAACATATTATACTATAATAGGTATACTCAGAGTTAAAGTCTATTATTATTTTAAAAAACAAAGCAAACATTTTCGAAGTTGGGTGCTTAAAGTAAGGTACCTAAATCCATATTGGATTTCTAAATGAAACTAGCTAGATTTTCAGAGATATTGAGGGCCTATGATTTCCATTAAAGCCAGTGAGTGCTGCAAATAGAGTTGGATGGACAACTTGTGTGTGTGTGTGTGGGGGGGGGGGGGCGGCATGGAGGATCACCATTTTAATCAAATTTTTGCTGAAATCTTTTTGGATATAAGTATTGTCTCCCATTTTTTGACCAGCTTTAGGTATGAGTTGTCAGTGCTTCTGATAATGTGGTGACTTATTTTGGTGCCAGACTTGAAGTGTCCACTGTGGAAAGTTTTGGTTTAACATTTTTACTGTGTTAGAGCCATTGACTCCTTTCCAGTGAACAATGCTACCAGCTTGCAAGAGGGAGGTACTCCGTCACTGAAAAATTCAAACCAAGTATGGTGTAGTGGTTTTGTATTTTTAAGAGGAAAATCCTGGATTTTGGGGGGGATGCTTCTACAGTTAGTACTGCTGTTCTCTTGAAAGTAAAACGCCAATCTAAAGATATGTTCTGATTCTGTTTTTAGATGAGATGACTAAATCTTTCCTTTTATTTACAATTTGTTTCTCCCAGCTCAATACGTCCTTAGAATCCTGATCCTATAAAAGGAGAATTAGCCTAATGTTTTCTCAACATGTTAAAATGTGTGAAAGATTGACTGTTTTAGGTGCTGTATGACTTACACATGAAGGAATTTGCTTGTTCTTGATTTAGTCTTCTCTTCAACATTCTGCTATATATTACTTTTTGAAGTTATCTAGTTAAGGATTGGAAATCAGAACAATATATTTGAGAGCTTGAGCAATCACTATAATTAGTTAGCCAAGCCCTAGCAGGAAGTATATATTTGTAAAAATACCATTTCTTTATACCCTGTATATAAAAATCAGTGTTGGGTCTCCATGCATTCAGAGTCTGATTTTTCCAAATGGGCTGAGCACCCACAGCTCCTTGGGACTTCTTTACTTTTAGCTTGATTTTGCACACCTGCTAAAGGTACTTAACCCTTCTTCTTCCTGCTTGATGGAATGTGGATTTGTACAGCATGTTTCCTGTGGAAAAGATGATAGATAACCGAAAATGCGTAGGTTCAAAGTGCTGAGTAGAAGTGTGGGTTGAATGGCTTACCGATAAATGATTTGGGGAAGTCATTTTTTATCCAAATATTTGGCCTTTTAATGTGAGGTAAGCCAAATAGAATGTGTTTAGAAAGATTCTGGAAATGCAAACATCAGTTTTGAAACCGTGTTTCAGGCACTGTAATACTTTAAAGAGTCAGTGTAGTTTGGCCCACTATTTTCCTTTGAACTAACCAATTTTTTTCTTTTCTTTTTCTTTTTATGATTTTTTAAAAAACATCTCTGAAACTGCTTTTTGTGTGTGTTTGCTTGCTTTTAACTTGCACAGGCTGGTGGAGAATGTTGAAACTGCAGCCTTTGTTAGTCCCTGAATCTGAAACTAAATGGTCTGCTTTTACTGTTCACATGGAGTAAAACACCGAAGTAAACAAACAGCACAGACACTGAAATGTCCATTTCAATTTCTGGAATAATTTTAGCTTCAGTAATGTAATTCTAATTTTGTTACCCATGTGACAAAGTAATTTTCTTTTTAAGTGCAGGGTTTGGTGCTCTTTCTCTCTTTTTAAAAAATATATGTATCTGTGGGCCAGAGTCCAAACTGGTGCATGGAGGTGTCAATCAAACTTTCCTGTGCCAGCCTGTTTCCCTGTATCTCATGAGGCTGGTTGTGTCCCTGATCTTGTCCTCCTCTCTGGATTTTCTGTAATGGGTATGAGTATGTGTCATGAGCTGCAGGACAGGGAAGACAGCTTTAGGGCTATAGCCAGAATTCCATAAGAGCTATGCTGATCAAGGTTGCTGAGGCGATAGCGTGATTGGACTTTGCATCTTGGAGGAGTGGAGTGTGGGGAGGATCTTTACGAATTTTTACCATCAGAAGCCATTGTAAATTCTGGCTGAACTTAGCCAAAGTTTTTAAACACATCTCCCCCTTATAACTCCCCCTTATAACTGGTTTATGAATGTTTAAAGGAAAGACCTATCAGACAAATAAACATTCATAAAATACTTGGCTAAACCTCACATGTTTGAGTATAATATAAACCCCAATACATATTGAAGTTCGAATGCAATCAATCATCTGAATCTAAGAAAAGCAGGGGGATGAATAGCAGTATTGGTTGAAATACTGACTGTAGTAAAGAATTTATACACAAGCTGACAGAGACAAGTTGGATAGATATTAAGGACAATCTAGGCAAGTTGATACTTAGGGTGCTGTCAGATAGTCACAACCTTGTTGGAGATTGTCTAGTGCTGATTTAGAGGCAGTACAATATTTTACCTATAGGTGGAGCCACATGTTTAAAAATTACTATTTGGAATTATGTAAAATATTGTCCACAGCCCATCTCTTGGTATGGATCTGTAAACCATACTTTTATAGGTCAAGCAGCCTTTCTGGAAATTAGGAATGTATTCATGAGAGATTTTAATTTAAATGAGCAATGAGTTAACAAGCAATATGAATATGGAGTTGGAGGAGAACATATTTTAAGAGACTTGTTTCTCCCAGTTTGCTGAACATCTAAGCATGGTCAAAGTTTATTCTATAAGTAGGAAATAATACAAAATTAGGTTGAATGTAGAAAACTTGTGGCATCATCATAGTTATGTGTGACGTGTTCATGTGAGTTAAAAAGAAATAAACATAGGTAGGACTTTGAAAGCAGTACAGGGGATTGACACACATATCATCCATTAAAAATAATTAGAATTAATTTTACAATTACATTTTATAGAAGATGTCTGGCTCAGTATTCCATACTGCTTGAAAATCTCAATCACTTTCTTTAACCTATCACTTAGGATATCGAAGGATTATGTAAAAAACATTAGCTAGTTAAGTTTTGCAAACAGCGCCTTGAGGTAGTTGAAGGCTAAATATAGATAATTTCTCCCACTGTTTATATTTAGCAATCTTTGTGGTGTTACAGGGCAGCTGTTTAAGAGCAGTTGAATTTAATACAGGAACAAATACCACACATCAGGTTGAAACCACGAGATGCTTTAGATACACAGGATGTAATTAACCTTGGTATCCTGGTGAATTTCCATCTTAAGTAACACCCCTATTTTTGCAAAATAGTACTGTAGAATCTTTAATGATCAGCAGTGTTAAGGAGGACCTTACTTTAGATCTCTTCCAACAGACCTAGCTTAATTTCTCCAGCCTTGTATTTAATTAGAAGGTGCACTATAGGCCAGAATAGAAATCAATTTCAATGGAGTTACTCTGTTTTTACGCAGAGATCAGAATATGGAACCATACGAGGGCTTGAATAATTTTGGACTCCTACTAGCCTGGGTGTGATATGAAAAATAAGTACAAGTGTGTGTGTTTGGGTAGAGAAGGAAGGCACCAATCTGAGCAAAATGCAATATCCTGGTGAAAACCTCACCCCTACCTCAAAATGCTTTAAAAAAAGAAAAAAGGTGGGGAGGGTGAGGCTGCTTGGATTCCTAGCAAGTGTACTTTCTGCTCAGGGGCTTCATGTTTGCTGGGTAACTAGTGTCTGATCAATTCAAAGCTCCCCAATTCCCCCACCCTTTTCCTGGTTGCTGGAAGAGAGAAAGAGCTTTCTCTCTGGGGTTGTCTACACTGGGAAATTATAGCTATTATGGAATAAACAATAGCTCTTCCAAAATAGCTCCTCATAAAAATCACTTTATTCTGGAATAAATAGTGTGCTCACAAAGTGCACTGATTATTCTGGAATAAAGTGATTTTTGTGGAATAGAGTGTCCACATGGAGAGCTATTCTGGAATAGTTTATTCTGCCATAGTTGTTCTGGTCAGTTTTCCCAAATTCCCTCTTCTTTTAACTAACCTTTTCCCCCTCCACCTTGAGTGTGTGTGTGTGGGGTATGTCTACACAGCGTTTTGGAACCTGAGGAGTAAGCCTCCCGGCTTAGGTCGACAGACTTGGTGGTGTTTATGCTAGTGCTCTAAAAACCTTTGTCTATTATCTTGGGTATACGTGAAGCCCAGCCCACATCTCCTTCTCTTTAATACTGGAAGGAAAGCAGGCTAGGGAAATGTGGTCTAGATGAAATTACTATAAGGTGGGTGCACCACTGGTTGAAAGAACCGTACTAAAAGAGTGGTTATCAAAGGTTTGCTGTCAGACTTGGAAGGTCTATTGAATGGGGTCCACAAGGGTCAGTCCCGCCTGGTCCTATTCAATATTTTTTATTCATTACTTGGATAATGTAGAGGAGAGTATGCTTATAAATTTGAAGGTGACACCAAGCTGGGAGTGGTTGCAAGTTCTTAGGAGGACAGAATAGGAATTCAAATGACCTTCACAAATTAGAGAATTGGTCTAAATTTAATAAGGTGAAATTCAGTGAAGACAAGTGCAAAGTACTTCACTTAGGAAGAAAAAATCAAATGCACAACTACAAAATGTGGAATAACTAGCTAGGTGATAGTACTGCTGAAAAGGATCTGGGCGTTATAGTGGGTTACAAATTCAATGCAAGTCAACAATGCGATGCAAGTGTGAAAAAGGCTAATATAACTTTGGGGTACATTAACAGAAGCATTGTATGTAATACATGGGAGGTAATTGTCCTGCTCTACTCAGCACTGGTGAGACCTCATTTGGAGTAGGGTATCTAGTTCTGGCTGGCACACTTTATGAAAGAGACGGGCAAACTGGAGAGAGTCCAGAGGAAAAACAAAAATGATAAAAGGTTTAATAAAGCTGACCTATGAGGGAAGGTAAAAAAAAATAACTTGGCATGTTTACTCTTGAGAAAAGATTAGTGAGGGGGACAGGACACTTGATAAGTCTTCAGATATGTTAAGGGCTGTTATAAAGAGGATGGGGATCAATTGTTCTCCATGTCCACTGAAGGTAGGACAAGAATAGAGACACTTAATCTGAAGCAAGGTGGTTAGATATTAGGAAAACTTTCTAACTACAAGGATAGCTAAGCTCTGGAATAGACTTCCATTTGGGGAATCCCCATCATTGGAGGTTTTTAAGAACAGGTGGGAAAAACTCCTGTCAGGGGACAAGCTAGGTGTACTTGTTCTTGGCTCAGCACAGGGAGCTGGACTAGATAATGGAGGGAGGGATAGCTCAGTGGTTTGAACATTGGCCTCCTAAACCCAGGGTTGTGAGTTCAGTCCTTGAGGGGGCCACTTAGGGATCTGGGGCAAAATCAGCACTTGGTCCTGCTAGTGAAGGCAGGGGGCTGGACTTGATGACCTTTCAAGGTTCCTTCTAGCTCTAGGAGATGGGATATCTCCATTAATTTAAATTTATAATCTTTTGATGTCCCTTCTAGCCTTACATTTCTAGAATTCTATTAAAGAAGCCTTTGCTCTTTCTGTCTTCTGTTTCCCATAAGCTCCTGGATCTGTGATTGGGAGGAGGGGGTGTCTCTCTACTACTCTACCCCATCTCAGTCTCTCTTTTTGAGTCTTTCTCCCCTTTGAATAGCTCCAGTGCACATACTGTTGCTGCTCGATGCACTATGAAGCTGATAAGCTTCTTGTTAGTTTGTTTGCTACGCACAAGATTCTGAAGAGTAGTGGTGGAAACTCTGGTCAGTTTTCAGTCTTCTGCTGCTGCTTGGCAAAGCTCTGAGCCATATCAGAGGCATTGGAGCAATCTTGCCAGCTAACAGCAGTAGGCACTGTTGTATTGATTATATCTGGTTCGTGTTAACTTGAAAATAATTAGGGGTATAGACTCTATTTCTATATATTTTATTAATGAAATCTTAGATTCTGCTAATGGCACTTTCCCTGAAAAGCTTCCTACTTGCTACAGATGACTCGTCAAGTGGATTTTTCAAGCCCTGCCCTGATATCTTGATCTGATATCACCACTTTCCATTTACATAATTCATACACCTGGCATGTAAATGAGAGTCACAGAAAAGAGGAGTAGTTGAAGTGGTTGCCATGCCTTCCCACTATCCAGTTTATCTTCAACAGTGCTAACAATGGTGTGTGTGTGTTAGTGTAATATAGGCACTAGAGTTGTACACATCACTTTTCACAGCAGATGGCATGGTTAGAACCCTGCGCAGATACAAAATTTATATCTCTGGATACAAAGCGAGTATCTGTGGAGTTGTAGGGCCCTAGCGACAATGAGCAAGACCAGCAAGGCCATGGTCAGCGACCGAGCCAGGAACTGCAGCAATGAAAGCAGCACAGCCGCTCGCTGGCTCCTGCGAGCTACGGCCCAACACGCTGCTGCCTTTGCCACTGTGGTTCCTGGCCCAGTCACTGGCCGTGGCCCTGCTGGTCTCGCTCATTGTGGCTAGACCCCTGTAACTCTGCAGATATCTGCTTTTTATCCGCGAATATCCACATCTGCTGATATACATTTTGTAGCCTCGCAGCGCTCTAGGCATGGTGGGTTAAAAACACAGGCAAATGGTGTACATAAAAGGGAAAATGTGCTGAAAAAAGGCTTAAAAGCCTCCTGCACTGAATGTAAAACAGCATAACCCAATCTGGCATATTTTATATTTTCTGTAGTGTGTAACCTGAAAGCTAGTATGATACATTTCTTGCATAATTTAGTTTAATACATTTTTATCCACATACCACCTTCTTTATCTCTTCAGTTGCTGGGACATTTTCTTGGCTTGCCAGTTGATTTAAAAATTTATGGCTTGAAGTGGAGAATGCAGATGTGTTGGAACTAGAAGATGTTGGCTGCAAACAAAGTGATAAAAATAGAATACATGAAATAGCATCAGACAGAACTTCCTGTGTGTAAGCCTCTTAATACACTGCTACACATTTTGAAATAGAAGTGAGATAACTTATTCCCCTCTTAGTTGTACAGCAGTGAGGACAGCAAAAGACACTATTTTTGGTACTGGACATAGGCATTTCTATAACGTGTCCTCAAATATAGAAGTTCATCAGAAACTTTCTGAAAAGTGAGCGAGATTTTTGCCCTAATTTGTGTTTTTTCCCCAGTGCTTTCTGCATTGCCAAGACTTGTAAAGATACCCAAAATAACCCTCCCTCCCATCAACTGACAAAGTGGTAGTTTATCATTGCTCCCATAAGCCTTTTAATGAAGATAAAATGTAGTTATGGTTTAAAATCAGGTGGGAGACAAGAAATATATCCTGTCATTGCAGGGCGGGATGGGACTGTATGTTTTAATATTGTCTGTCTCATTTCTGTCTCTTATGACAATAGTATCAAAGGGCCAGGCCTCACCCAGTGGCAACAGCAAGAGATACATAAATGCTGGAGTTCCTGGCCAGAGGTTGCACAGTGTTTTAGGAATTGGGTTGCCTGACCTAAAGGTAGCAGCTAGGAGGAAAGGAGGATAAACTTGTTAGGGGAATAAGAAGAGGCTTAGAAGCTTGGGTATAGTTGCATGGAGGACTTTTGGAGACTGGGGGGGGGGGGGTGTCATAGGTTTGAAGTTGACATCTGTCTACTGAATCTGCCACCTGCTTTATGGAAGAATGTATAAAAATTATTGTATCAGATCAGGCTAGCGGACCATATATTCCAACAGCTTGTCTCTGACAATGGCCCTAGTAGCAGAGGCTTCAGAGGATGGTGCAAGAAACTCCATAGTGGACAACTTGGAATAAGCTACCCAAAGGGGAAATTTCTGCCTGTTGCTTTATGCCCTGAAACAGGAAGGTTTAGATCTGTTTTTAAAAATACATACATCTGTTCTCTTTAACATTAACTGTGGATGCTCTCATCCATGTAACTTTGTAATCCTTCATTGAATCTTACTAAAAGCTAAGTGCTGGTTAATTTGTGTTAAGATTTATTACACTCATGGTTTGCTTCAGGGAAACCGGAAAGAGTGTCTTGCTCTAACTCTTCTACTTGGTTCTTGTTTCTAATTGCTGCTGACTCAAGTGAGATAGGATTACAAAAAGTTAGCTATCTTGCAAAATCTGATTTTGGATTTACTGCCAGGTAGAATTTGGAAACTGAATAAGCCTGTAGTGGTTCTGGCAGGAGGGAGATTCAGAAGAGATGTTGTTGCTGTTGTTATTGTTTTTAAATGTTCTGAGTGATAGTCTAGAAGTATTTCCTAGAGATAAGATGAAAAATTTACAAAAACCTTATTCATTAGTGTTGGTATTAATGCAAAACATGAAGCTGTCTTAATGAGGTCTTAATATCTTTAAGTAGGCTTATAGTAAGCAGTTTTCCAATTAAAATTTGTTTTCTCTTTTTTTTTTAACAAAAGGAACATGAACTTAAGTTATAGTATATTTTAAAAAAATCTAATAATTTTGTTCTGAATTTGATATTAAAAGAAATTATATATAGCATTACAAATCTGGTTTTGCTTTCTAATAAGTTTTAAAAATACTGCAGAGCTGTTCAAAACTTCTGAGGAATTAAGTGTTTCTACAATAGCTTGAGCCATGACAGCTTGAAGTCTGTCATAGTTGTTCATATTCTCAGTGTTAAGAAAATGTTGTGACTCCTTCATGAGCTTTTATAACTTAACAGTTTGCTGGCAAAGCAATAACCCCCTGTTTTAGGTTCTCTTCCATTTTGGTCAACCTTTGATCATGACATTATTTTCCTTCTTAACCTCCTAAGGATCAATGGTGGATGTCTCCAGATGTAAAGCAACTTACAAAATTGGTGGGGGAGTGTGGAGAAGAAGGGGGAAATGAAAGTTAACGAAACAGGAAATCCTAAAAAAAGAGAATGATTTCTGTGTAAATTGGTTCTATGTAAAATGAGTGTAATCGTTTAATCTCTGCCAGGAGCATAGCCAAAAGTACAAAGTAGATTGACACATCGTTTTGATAGTAAGCCCTATTGGGCAGGACCGTTCACGTTTGGGTGCTGTTGGAAATAAATAATAATTATAATCTTTTTCTGTGGTGAAAAGGGAAATTTGAAACTCGAATGTGGGATCATCTTTAATGGAGAACAGCTTCTATGTTCTCTATCTTAAAATTCACTTTTGACTCAGTTGCTTTTTAAATCCCTTTTTATATGATATATATATATATATATTACAGTATTAAACGACTACACTGATTTTACATTAAACTCTTTTCTACAGAAATTATTTCCCATTTTTAGGATTTCTTGCTTCATTAACTTGTGTTTCCTCTGCCACACCATCATTTTATGTCTATGTGTAAACATATATAATACTTTATCCCTAGATTGGTAAAGGCACATAAGGAAGTTTAATGAATTTAAAAAAATACATTAAAAAATAGTGAACTTCTGTGTAGCTTTGACATTTTCTTTGCTTGAAATTTGTATGTTAAGTTTAGCACTGTTTGTTTCAATTCCTAGGAGCGACAGCGGCTGGAGACCATCCTCAATTTATGTGCTGAATATTCCAAGTCTGATAGCGATCCTGCTGCTGCTACCACTGTTGCTGATGTTCAAAAAATTAATAAAGAACTTGAAAAACTTCAGCTGTCAGATGAAGATTCTGTATTTGAAGATTCTCAAATGAATCCAGAAACAAGATTTAGAAACCACTTGAAATCATCAGCAAGTGATTCTGATTTCTCAGAGTGTAGTAATCTCAATCGAAGTGCTGCCACTTTACTTTCCTCTAGAGGGATTAGAGCTGATGAACACTTCAGTGACAATATGAAGACTCCAGCTTTAGCTTCTTCTGCCTTCTTGAAGGGTTCCAATGAGTCTTCGTACCTAAGTATCATACCCAAGGTAAGATTCTTGAGAAGTGAACATCACATATCAGGAACCCTTGGTTGAAGTCTTCCAGTTGAATTCAGTTTTCATGGTGGAAATCACAAAGAAAAAGGCTTAAAGATAAGTTTTAGTCATACAGTACAACTGTTTTGGTCCAGTACGAATTGAAATGTTGGTGATTTCGTTTGCTATGAAAACTGTTTATTTTAAGTACTTTTCCCAAATGATAAACAGTTTAGGAAGAGAGAGCTTGGTAAATAACAGTATTAAATGATTTAAATAGTAGCGTTTCAATCGTCCTGTAGACAGCTCGAGTTTCATGAGCAAAATTAATCTATAATTGTTGTCATGTGGAGTATGACATTTTTTAAGTTTTAAGTATTCAGGCCTGTTGCCAAAAGAGGAGGAAATCACGTAACTTTTCTCTTCCCCTTGACTAAGATTTCTGCCTGCTCTCAGATCACCAGATTTTTTCTGACAGCGAACCAGAATAGTTTTAAAGGGTGCAGAAAAGTATCACCTGGCTGAATTTACTTCTCCATCCCTTTTTCTTATTCTGAACAAAGCCATTGTTCCAATCAATATGCTGCCTCTTGTGAAGTATACTGTGACAGTTGACCTATTCACACACCACAAAATCTGTCCAAGGATATTTTCCAACAAACATATACTGCTTTTTAAGAAACTGCTTCAGAATATTCCCCATTCATTTCACAGTGCAGTCTTATAAGTTAAAAGGGTGCTCCTTTTAATAAAATAAAATAATTTCCTTAGTGATGTTACTAATAGCTAACACTTCAAAAATCAAATTAATCTTTTGCTATTCATTATGTCTGTTTACCTTTTGGCAGCTTTCCTGCAGATGGAATAGTGATAGGCTAATCTTCTACATTTTTGTATTGTAGTTAGTTTTACTTGTAAGTTCCTTTGCACTGAATATATGTTGTAACTTTCAATGGCCCTGTAGCCAGTTTGCATGGAATGAGCAAATTTAATTTAGAATTATTTTCATGTAGAGCCGGTCGAAATTCAGAATTTTCATTCTATGGGAAATTCCGCCATTTTGAAAAAATAGAAATTTCCCACAGAAGGGAAATTAAAATTTTTTGTTCAGAAAAATCAAAGTTTTTCTGTTTGTTTTATTTTTAAATGAAATCACAAGCTCCATCCTTCTCCAACTCCAGACACCAGGGGACTCCCCGCCGGACTTTGGAATTGTAGGAATTTCTGCCATGGAACAGGCAGCCTGGAAGCCCTGAGAGCACTGGTTCTGTCAGACACCTGATTGTCTGTCAAGAAAAGTTCATTGAAATCGAAACATTTCCATGAAACATTTTGGTTTTGATTAATGAGAATTTTCTGATCAAAAAATGTTTAGTGGAAGAAGTCCCAACCAACTTTGTTGTCATAGTTCAAGCAATCAGGCCTGTGGCCAGAAGAAGAGGAAAGAACTGGAATCGTCTCTCATTCCTTCCTCCCTAAAATGTCCACTGTAATGGAAATGGTTCTGTTGGCCTCATATTTTTTAGGAAGGTTGGGGCACAGAGGCTTGCCCTGCTCCGCTTGCCCACCTGGCACTCCAGCCGGGGCATGGGGTCGGGACGCAGGGGCTTGCCCCACTCTTCCCAGCTGCCTGGCACTCCAGCCAAGGTGTGGGGGCTTATCCCGCTCCACCCGCCTGGCCCTAGCAGGAGCACCACGTGGCAGGCAGGTGGAACGGGGCAATCCCCCACACCCTGACCCCGCTCCACGGCTGGAGCGCTGGTAGGCAGAGCAGGGCAAGCCCCCGCGTCCTGACCCTGCTGCCTGGCAGGAGCACCGGGCGGGTGGAGCAAGACAATCCTCCACTCCCCAACTCCGCTCCCCAGCAGGAACGCTGGTCAGGTGGGCGGAGCGGGGCAAGCGCTGAGGCCAGAGCAGAACTGGGGCTGGGGAGGTGGGCCTGGATGCTTAGTGGGTGGGCCACGGCCCACCCACTCCCACCCGTGGCTACAACCCTTCACCACCCCTGCCCCACCTCTTCCTGCCCCCGCTGCACCTCTGCCCCTCCTCTCCCCCACCTCTTTTCACCCCCTCTCCCAAGCGTCCCCCTCCCCACTCCTCCCCCTCCCTCTCAGTGCCTCCTGCATGCCGCCGAACAGCTGTTGTGCGGCGTGCAGGAGGCACTGAGAAGGAGGGGGAGGAGTTGATCAGCGGGGCCAGTGGGCTCAGACGTGACTTGCGGACCCTCTGGAGCACCCTCACAGAGCCCCATGGATCTGCGGACCCCAGTTGGAGAAACGCTGAGATAGATTACATCAGGTTGCAACAGGAATATCCAATCAGTTACAATATAACTAGATCATCATTTTGTTATTTCAGCAGCTAATCCATTTCCATGCTAACTCTTTAAGGACTCTCAAAATAAAGGAGATGTCAAGGCAGAACTCTTCAGTTTAGTCATCTTAATCATCACCTCATAGTAGGGGATTTTTTACATGCTTGATGGTGGCTCCCGTATTTGATGGTAGCTTTCGTATATTTTCTGTTTCTCTCCTTACCCCTTTGTAGTAAGGACTACATTAGCTTCATTGCATTTAAATATAAGTTTACAGGGTATCTTCTGTTTGACTTGTTTTTGTTTATGTGTAGGTAAAAGGGGATATCATTTACTTTAAAGAAAAAAAGAGGGATGCTCCTCTAGAACTCTTTCTGCCGAGTCTTTGGAAATAAGGGTATTTTAAGTAGAAACCAGTTCCCTGTAACTACATCTTAATATATTGATTCTCTTCTTTCTTTATCTGAAATTTACATTAAAACACTTCATGTGCAAGTTATTATGCTCTTGAAACCCTTCCATGCTCATGACTTACTTTCTTTCCATAAATGAAAGATCCTATTTTTAATCTCTATTGGGAAGTTGAAATTGAAGATGTTATGTCAGCATTAGCCAAACAGGATACCAGACAAAAAGAGGCTTTCCTGATAGGATTACTAGCACTAGTAAGTAAGGAATACCATTCATTCATGGTAAAGTGTGTTCTGCTAAAGGAAGAGAAGAGCTGTAACAGGCACTTGAATGTTAATGAAATGCAGTTCATTGTTCTCAAATATCAAGGTCAGATTTGCACATGATCTCTTGTTAAAATGTCTGCCCTCAGAATAGTAATTAGGTAGTTGAGCTTCACTGGGTTTTGAAGAGGGCCATATGGTCTAGCAGTTAAAGCAAGGGACTGAGAGCCAGGATCTGATTCTAATTCTGTCTGGAGACAATGAATGAGTGACCTTAAAACGTAATTCGACCCTATTGCTTCAGCCTTTAGAAAACAGGATAATTTGCAGGACCACTTTGAAAACTAACTGCTGTTTCAGAACAAGGCTTTCTGGGTAAAATAAACTCCAAAAATATCTTTAATGCTGCTTTTTATATCTGTCATAATTGTCCAATAAATAATTGAGGCAGGAGAGAGGGATTTTAAAGATGGTTTGCCATGCTAATTGTGCATCCATCTTACAAAAGCCACTCGTTTTGACACTTGCTTATGAAATGCTGTAACATCCAGTTTTTTGTTATACACCTCTACCCTGATATAACGTGACCCGATATAACATGAATTCTGATATAACGCAGTAAAGCGGTGCTCCGAGGGAACGGGGCTGCGCACTCCGGCAGATCAAAGCAAGTTCGATATAATGCGGTTTCACCTATAATGCAGTAAGATTTTTTGGCTCCCGAGGACAGTGTTATATCGAGGTAAAGATGTATATAGAACTGAAGTATATTTTAAAAGGATAAATTTATCTTCCTGTATCTCTTTTACTTGAGAACGCTGGCTTATTACAACCAAAATAACACAATGTATGAAGTGTCTGAAGAATATAGCTAACAAGAAGAGTTAATGAGAAAAGACTTCATATAGTATGAAGTTCAGTAACCAATGCTTCCAAGTGAAGTGTCAATTAGCAGGCATAAAAGCAGAACTCTTGCAATGCAACAATTCTGTAAAGTAGTTGAACACAGAGTGAGAGGAAGGAGAAAATGCACTGCTTTGGAATTTTATGAATAAACACTGCCTAATGACTAATTGCAGACACCAGAATGCACAAGTGATGAGCAAAGAGGGCAGGAGCTTGGTCGGCTGGAGGAAGAACACATAACAATACTAAATAACTTAGAGGAACTTGAACAGAAGATCAAAGAGTTAAATGACCAGATGGATGAATCTTCAAGAGAGGTATCAAGAAATGAGGTCTCCTGTTTCTTTTCACATGTTGATTTTAAATGTCATGCTCATTAAATAGCTAAAATTGTATATATGCACGTATCTTGGTTTTTTTATATATATATACATTATATATAATGTGTGTGTGTGTATAAAAAATACACAGGAGTCTCATGCATCCACATAGCTTTCAAATCCTCTGCCTTTTGTCCAAAATTAAGTGCAGTATCATATTAACTGATATTTCCGTACTACGGGGACTATTTTCTTCCCTTGCAGGAGGCTAGATAACACGATCTATTTGGCCTTTTCTAGTTCTAACTACTATGCCCCTAAATGTAATTAGAATAGTCCTGATTATTGAATGGTTGATGGATTCATTTGAATATCTTGTCTCACTTGGGAGTATTGTATCTCATGTAGCCATTTAAAGGGTAAGGATGTGAGATAATTTCTTTTTAAAACTCCTCACCCTTGTGCTGGCAAGACTATGAAGCACTGTTGGTTTCTGGAATCTCACACTTGCAAACCAAGCTGTATGGGCCTTAAGTTGTCCTGTCTCTAATTAGTAGCAACAGGAAAGAAGCAGCTGTTCCAAAAGTGGTTAGTGCAGAGGCTGGCACGAGTAGTAGGTACAGTATCCTACAGAAGGAAGCAAAGAAGAGGAGAATTAAAAAATAAGTGCTGAACAAATAATATTTAAAAGTTGGTTTGTTCGTTTATGTTACAATATTTTATGGTGAGGTTTTCCTTTTTACGTATTTTTGATCTCTTTGTAAACATGTAGAAGCTCAGGCTTGGTGGCATCAACACAGCTTTTTAAAATGTAACAACAACAAAAAGTGTACGAAGAGTTCTTTGTAAACTGGACTGCTTTTGAGAAATGTTTTGTGTTCCCTAGCTGGATATGGAATGTGCTCTTTTGGATGGGGAACAGAAATCTGAAACAACTGAACTTCTGAAAGAGAAGGAAATATTGGACCATCTGAACAGGAAAATAGCTGAGCTGGAGAGAAATGTTATTGGTGAAAAGACAAAGGTAAATAAAGTTATCTTCACTAATTTTGTGCTATTTAGTCCTTGATCTTCAAAATATATTCAAATTATTAACATAAAGGAGGAGCTCTGTAACATGCACTGGCTATAGGGGGGTTACTTGATTTATATATGGTAGAAAATAATTATCTCAAGAACTTCACCTTTAGAATGCGCTTGTTTTGTGAGATAACTTTGATTAGCAACATGAAATGATAAAGTAGAAAGACCTAATTTGTTGAAAAGGTATTTGGGGTACTTTGGGTGCGTTAGATGCCAAGTAAAGCAGAGTGAATGCTGGGTGTGCCGTCATGACACACCATTTATCACAACATGTATCTTGGACTAGAATGTCCTATTGTGGTTATGTTCTCTATTGTTAAAAAAAGTGGTATTAATTTGACTTTTCCACAGTCTTCCATCATAAGTTATTTGTTTTAAAATGTATTCACATTAGACCCTCACAAATTCTCTCAAAAAATGCAAGGATATTTTTCCTTCTCAGCAAAGAAATATAAGATCAGATTGCTGTAGTTTGACTTTACTGAGACTTCACTTACAAAATACACAACATATACTGTTGCAGAATGTAAATAAAACACCTGTCCAAATAAATTAATAATGTATACTTTTAATACAAGTATGCAGGTTCATTCAATTTGGAAATTGCCAAAATTTAAAAAGTTAACAATTTACAAAGAATTTTCTACACATGTGCAAATTAATTAACTTTCAGTCATAACTTTCAGTTGTTTTTTAATACAGTTACTTCTGTGAAATACTGACATAACTCGAATACAAATCTTAGATACCCAAAATGGAAAAGACCTATTAGTCCCCATCAAGCCAGAGAAGAATTGCTTCCTCTAACCTATTGTCTAGTGTGTTTTCAAGTCTGCATGTCTTTTCTTGCAAGACCATTTCACAGCCTATTATATCTAACTGTCAGGAGGTTTTTCTGGATATTCAGCCAATAACTGTTCTTTTCTTAATTTCATCCCAGAACTCATGGTTTAAAACTGTCTCCCTGGAACTACTCTAAATAGTTCTTCTCCATCCTTTAGTCACTTGATTGGTGTTCTGTTCCTTTGGGTTTAGATTGGCTTCCTTGGATGATCGCCTGAAACAGGTTTCATTGCATTTATTCCCTGAACCTTTCACCATCCCCTTGTGTGGCTTAGACAAACGACACATTTTTAGTTCTTGTAAACTTTCCTTCACAGTCAAGCCTACAGCTCCTAATAACTTTTGTTGATTTTCTCTGAACTCTTTCCACATCATTGCTGTCTCTCATGTATTGAGCCTGAACTCCACATTTCAGCTGCATGCTCACTAAAGCTGCACTGAGAGTAGTCCTGTTGCCTTCCTCAGGCCTGCACTCACTTTATATATCAGTGCCAGGGCCGGCTCCAGGCACCAGCCGACCAAGCACGTGCTTGGGGCGGCACCTTTTAAAGGGTGGCCAATGTTGGGGTGGCAGGGGGTGCTCGCGGTGTTTTCGGTTTTGTTTTTGTTCGGCGGGGCAGTGCTCGAGGGGTTTTTTTTTTGTTTGTTTCGGTGGTGTGGTGCTGGGGCAGGGGCTTCGGTGGCCCAGCGCGGGGCTCGGGGGTTTGGGCGGCGCGGCGCTCCGGAGGGGGTGGGGGTTTGGCCGGCGTGGAGCTCCGGGGGTTTGGGCGGTGCGGCGCTGGGGGGGGCAGGGGTTTGGCTGGCGCGGCGCTCGGAGGTTTGGGTAGCTCGGCCCGGCACTCGGGGCAGGGGTTTGGCTGGCCCAGTGTGGCGCACCGGGGGTTTGGCCGGCCCAGCCTGGTGTTCGGGGGGGGCGGGGATTTGGGCGGCCCAGCGAGACGCTGGGGGGTGGGGGGGTGGGCGGGGGGGTGGGCGGCGAGGTACTCGGGGCGGGGGTTACGGCAGGGCGGCGGTCTTCTTTTTTGCCTGGAGCGGCAAAAAAGTTAGAGCCGGCCCTGATCAGTGCTGCTACAACTTTCAGTAATGTTCAACTTGCAGATTCTTCAGTCACATTTTTAACTTGAGCATGAAATCAGTTTAATAGGTTTTATTTTTCTCATTAGCCAAAGACTAGTCTAAAGCTGGTCACTTGCCAGGCTTCATGTGAATTGGTGATAAGTTATGGCTGTGCAAACAGCTTCACTTTAAAGGGATGCTATCAGGGAGCTGAGATTCTCAGACTGTATGGTGTGAGCCCCTTAAATATTTGGATAAGTAGATAGAAATTCAATGTCCGAGTGATGTTTCCTCTCTCTCTCTCTCTCTCTCATACTTGTTCTCTTTTAATCTCAAACTTTATGACAAATAGAAATTAATCCTTATTTTTTCTATGTTTTTACATTTTTGAAGCACTTTTAAATATTCCTTGACAGAACTGTGAATCAAAACTTAGCAGCATTGTACTTGTGTATGCCAGTCAGCAAACGAAAATGGCAAATCTAGTTTAATTTTTCAGCTGAGTGCAAAGCAGAAAGTAAACAAGCCGCCTAAAGAGACTTTTCTTATTTGAAAAGTAAATTTATTTAAAATACTTGTTTTTTACAATGTAAGATGGTGTTAGTAATATAAGTTACAATATTTTAATTACTTTTGTCTTGAGTGTACCTTTATAAATGGATTTAAAAAAAAATCTTTTCAGAATGCTTTCAGTACTCATACTCATGGCTTTGCCAAAGTCTGAAGTTTCTTATATTAAAAACAAAAAATGTAAGTGACAGAATACAAATCTCCTCCAGTAGTGGCCTGGGAGGCTTAAAGAAAATAGAAAGTTTGTTAAAAAAAGAAAAAAAAAATGGCATCATGCAAATTGTGAAGTAAAATGTCATAAAGTCATAGCTATAATATTATGAAGGAGGAAGGAAAAGTTAACAAAGAAAGATTGGGCATGTAATGCAAATAAATATAATTCTTTAGCTAGTTGAAAGAAATAATTTTCAGTATCTTGTTTAATAGTTCTGTTTATGTAAGATTACACTCTCTGAATATCTCATGAGCTAAGCAAGTTCTTGCCTATCCTATAGTAGGATGGGAAACATCCTTTCCTTTCTCTGCCCCCACTCTCCTCCCAGATGCTGCCTAAAGTGATGATGATTTAGCATATTTCCTCTGAGGCAGTATTAAACTTATGCCCCCTCCCACTCCTCCAAATAGTGTCAGGGCTCAGTTTGGTGCTTGCTGGTGCCATCTGTTGACCCCTTGTAATCGTTAAAGGTTCCATGGCTTTTTTTTTTTTTTTTTTTTGCCTCCCAGAGCATATGTGTTAGAAATTTGGCCATCACAGATACTCTCTGACTACTTGGGTATCCCCCACAACAATAGTCCTCTTCTTGTGAGGCACAAGTAGTGCTAGTGCTCCAGAATGTAAAATGTCCATTACCCACCCATGACAAAGAAAGAGACCTGGAACTGTCTTGGCCTGGGAGAAACCCAGGACTGAAATTAGATGAGCAGGGGAGAAGAGAGGAAAGGATGGCATTGTGATTTGGGCTCTGGACTTAGACTGGGGAATCAGAGATTGAGTCTTGGCTTGGCCGTGGAGTTGCTGTGTGTGGATTTAATCTCTCTCTTCTCCTGTTTCTCACCTGTAAATCAGGACTGTTTCCTACAGCGTTTTTGTACATTGTCTGGCACAATAGGGCTCCAATCTGCTGTAATACAAGACAGGATTGAATGGCAATGGGCAGGGCCGGCTCCAGGATTTTTGCTGCCTCAAGCAAAAAAAAATAATAATAATAAAAAACAAAGCCAGAGTGCCACCCCTTGAAAAGTGCCGCCTTAAGCACATGCTTGGGACGCTGGTGCCTAGAGCCGGCCCTGGTAATGGGGCACAACTCTTGCATAATATAATCTCTCATGATTGGTTAAACAGCCAGTTCTCTTAGTTTTGCAAATATGCCCTCGCATTTTTTTGTGGGGGGGGGTGGGGGAAGAAAATAGTATTGAATTGGTCATATTTTTAAAATAAAGCTCTTTGCTCACCCCTCCTAAAAGAAAAAAAGAAAAGAAAAGAAAAAAGAACCCATTCCCTTGTCATTAACATTATTGTAGACATCAGTGCCTTGCATTTTAACTTACAAAAAATGCAACACTCTGAAATAAATCTAATTTCCCCCATTCTTCATCACTGGTGTAATGGTATTTTCACAGGAAGGTTTTTTTAAGAGAGAGAGAGGATGTGATTTGCACTGGTGTTAGCAGAGGTGCAACTGCACCATTGCTGCAATCTGGTATACACCAATCCACTTTTAGGTCTTGGTCTACGTTAGAAAAATATGTACCCAGATTGCGGTTGCACTTCTGCTAACACCAGTGCAAATCACTAGTCTAGACAGGACTCTGGTGTGTTTAATGCCGTGCTATGAAAACCTTTTCTGGTAGTAGTGCATTGCACTGTTGCTGCACCATTGCTGAAACATGGGTAGGAACTTGGTGAAAGTAAATGGGCCAACAAAGCCAAGACTCTGCAAAGATGAAAGTTACAGGGGTTTTGGCTGATTGTTTTGTAGTGCTATTAGGTAGCCTCTGGTAAACAGGCTACAGAGCAGAATTTCTACTTGGTTCTTTGAGTGTTCAGTGGAATTTTAGACTATGTTAGCTTACATGGCAAGGTGTGACTTTTTTGCATATTTGGAAATCGTTTTTGCCTCCAAGCTATCACAGAGGTTGTCGATTAAGCAAGCAGTTTGACCACAGTTTGCAATCTTCCCATTCTTGTAATAACGAGAAGCATTTTTACCCTAAGTGTTCATGTGATTGAAAAGACAGTGCTATTTTGTGCATATTTATTATCATTCACAGGGAGGGAAGACAACAAAACACTGTGAAGCCTAACCAGCTGAAGCCTAATCTAGCATTTAAACACTTCAGTTATAGAATTGCTCGAACTTCAGTAGCAAACTATTGATTATATGCTCTAGTTTGGCAGAGGCAGTACCAGAAATAATTCAATACTAATGCAATTTGATACTTGGTTGTAGCTTCATGCTTCCTGGGAAAGAACTTTACTACAGATTTTGACAAAATGATTTTAACCTGCCTTCTTTGGATAGAACCAAACTGTACAAGTACAAAAAATAAACATTCCCTGCTCCTGCCTCCCCTCCACCCCATCCCGCTTCCCTAACTTGCTATTTACTGGAAGGACCATGTCTGCATTCTACTTATGTGGTAGTGCAGGGATTGGCAACCTTTGGTACCCAGCTCGCCAGGGTAAGCGGCGCGGGCTGAGGGATGTGCTGGCTGCCGCTTCCCGCAGCCCCCATTGGCCTTTAGTGGTGAACCACAGCCAGCGGGAGCCGCGATCGGCCCAACCTGCGGACCTGGCAGGTAAACAAACTGGCCCAGCCTGCCAGGGTGCTTACCCTGGCAAGCCACATGCCAAAGGTTGTCGATCCCTGTGGTAGTGACACAATTGCGAAGGCTGAATTAGCATTTCTGTTCCATTGCGCAATTTTCAATGACAGCTTCTTCAGAATTACACTTTGAGATGAACTTTTGCCATACTCTATCTCAGTCCACGAGTGATATTTGTCTTTATGAAAGTTGTATAAAACTATATTTATCCATGTTGAATTATCCAGATGTGCAAATAAATTTTGTCATACGTAGCTGAATACCATCATCGACTTGGTTTACGCATAACCAAGTTAACGCAATTTGAAAAAAATAGAGATGAAAATTAGTGAAAAAGAAAATGAAATAATGAATAGGTTGACATGACAAAAGGACAGTGCTTGTGAACTTTGGCACAGATTAATAGAAATTGTGGCAGAAAGGCTTTGCTGCCTGGGAATAAGTGGCCCAGAGACTTAAACCTAAATTTTAGGAATGAAGTGTTATCCTTCCTCTGTAGGACCCCTCTCACGTCTTGCTGAAATGTATATTCTACAATGATGACTCTTATCATCCATAGTTTTTCCTGCCTGTTTCCTCAAGAGCAAATTCCATACAGAAGTCAGGGAGTGATTGGCAGAGGATAACGCGCCTTACATTTTATTTTGTAAAAGTATTTTGGGAGCAAAAAACAGAACATCTCACACATGCCAGGATATTTGAAACTTGGCTCATCAGAGCCAAATCTGTACTGTAAGGATTGCAGAAACTGAGCCAAGGAAAAGATGCCAGTCTGCCAATCTTTTAAAAGGGACTCCAAGAAACAAAATAATACACATCGGTAGTTCTAATGGTGAGAGTCCAATCTCCTGGATCTAAAATTCAGGTTATTGTTTTTGTGCTGCAGTGAAAATGTGCAAAGCCTAAAGAATCAAACAGATTAATAACTCCATAATTTTGTACATCTTCCCTACTAAGGCCTCAATTTAGCAAGATATTTAAGTATATGTATAATTTTAAGCAGTTGGGAAATTTAATTGAAGTCAAGGCTACTGGTTAGCACCTAAAAGTAACAAATATGCTGAAGTCCATAAAGGCTGTGAATAGGGTCTGGCAACAATGAGGATACTGATAGGGGGAAAGGATCATTATAGGTGATAATGGATAATTGGAAACCTCAAGTTCATTCCTAGACAGCTATGAAGAAAGTAAATTGAACAGTGGGTTGTACTGCTAGAAAGATACCTGTTCTTTTGTATCCTCTTGTCATCAACCAGTATGTATTAAGATTGTCCAATATTTTGAAGTTTTCTTATTTAAAGCATTTTGTGCTGCTGAGGATATTGGGGTTAGCTGGGAAGACTGTTACTTTTTCTGTTCTGGTAGTGCTATTGAAGGTGTTGTTTTCTAGAAAGAGAGATTTTTTTTAATTAACAAGGAAGCATGCTCAGAGTTTGAGTTTAGGAATCCCAGTTCTCCATTGCCTTGCTGTGTGTCTGTCAACAAGTTGCAACGTCTTTCTGTTTCTCCGTGTGTGAAATGGGGATAATACTTTAAGGATATTTTAGACTAAATTAGTTGAAAATTGAACAGTATTTGGAAGATATGAAGTTCTTAAGGTGTACTGAATATTAAAATGCTGACAAACTGGAAAAAAACGATGTTTTTTTTTTTTAAAGTTGATGTCTGCTAGTGTGGGGCTGTACTTAAAGCAGCAGTATTGTTTAGTCTAATACAGAATTGCTTTAGCTTAGGGTTACCATATCTAACAAATAAAAAAAGAGGACCCTCCACGGGCCCTGGCCCCGCCCATTTCCCCACCCCAGCCCCGCCCCAACTCTGCCCCTTCCCCGCCCTAACTCCGCCCCCTCCTCCCTCCCACTCCCAGCCACGCGGAAAGGGCTGCCCAAAGCCGGTAGCGCTCGAGCAGCCCGGCTCTTAAACAGAGCCGAAGAGTCAGGGGAGGAGTAGAGCCGCCGCGGGAGGGGAAGTGCCTGGCCGTCATTTTCCCGTACATGTTAGGCTTTTTGGCAATTCCCCCCGGTCGGGGGTTTGAGTGCCGAAAAGCCGGACATGTCCGGGAAAAAGAGGACGTATGGTAACCCTACTTTAGCTTTGTAGTTGTTTTATGCTTGCAGCATTTGATAGAAAGCTCCTGATTCAGATGAGTGAGCTCCTCCTACGATATGTCCTAATGTATGTCATCTGTTATGGTATGCATGAGAAACAGCATGCCCTTGTTCCACCACGAGAAGTATTGGGAAAAGAAAAGGAAATGACTTTCCCTTTTGTATCATGTTCCTTTCCCCATGTCTGGCAGGCACCTATCATTTCCCACCACTCAGTGATAACCTTAACTTTACCATTAGTAATTAAATTATGCCAGCTTTCATCCACAACTGTGCTTCTCTCCTAAGACAAAAGGGTGTGGGAAACAGGCCCTAAAGAAACAGGGGAAAGTACAGAGGGAAGAGCAAACAGTATGTCTGCTTCATTCCATCCTTGTTTTTTTGTTCTTAGAATGTCAAGCAGCCCTCTTTGTTTTATGAAATCCAGCCACAACTTGCAAGTGCTTTCAATTTTGGGAAACTGGCAATATGTTAGAAACACTAGAAAGGGTGACATTCAGCCCTGTCTCACGGTTCTTCCATTAGCCTCCTTTACTGTCTGACCATCAAGGGGTGTGTTCCCCACCTGCTGTCTAGTTGGAGGATTAAGGCTGACTTTTGGGGGGTGGAATATATCCTGACAAATTCCCTACAGATGTTATAGCTCTACTGATAGCAAGTCACTAAAAGCAAAGCGTCTTCCTTCCACTGAAATAGTCAGAACGCAATGCCACTAAGAATTTTATTTTGTGAACAAAGTGAGATTCCCCTTGGGAGGATATACATGTCTATATAGTGATGTGACACTTCTCGGGGCACCCGAGGCTGTCAGTCACCTTGGTGACACCCTCCTTCTGCATGAGGGAGGCTTGCCTGTGCCACCTGGTGTCAGATCCCTAACACAACCAGCCTGTCAGTCACTCAAGCACTCTTCTTTGGGACTAGTCCTGCTGGTTGACAATAGATGCACCTCAGCCCCAGAGTCCCTTCAAAGTGTCCCCCTGTAGTATCCAGCCCCTGGAGAAATCCCAGATCCTCCATTCCCAAAGGAAGAGTGTACCCTGGTTTGCCAGTTTTATCTTAGCCCACCACTCCTGAATCACACACAGCACTTGAGTTCAGTTATAGTAAAACAAAAAGAAATTTCTTTAACAAAGAATAGAGACCCAAATAGAAACAAGTGAAAGTGATGGAAACAAATGGTTGCATATAAAACAAAATAATAAAACATGAACTAAGGCCTACACTTTATTAATAGTTACCTTCTTTATCTAATAGAGTCAATTCTCACCCCAAAGTTCAGTCTTTTGCAGCATTTGCTGCCCCAAGGAACTAGGACCTCATCTTTCATAAACTACCCCTACACACTGACGTACCTTCTCAGTGAATGGGTGCCAAGTGTCTTCTCTGGACTGTGATACAGTGAATCAATCTTTTGTCTTTAATCTTAGCCAGGGCGGTTCCCTCGCTGTCATATTGTTCCTTTTAACTCCCAAGTGGTTTTGATGTTTATAGTTAGGGCCCCACCAAATTCACAGCCATGAAAAACATGTCACAGACTGTGAAATCTGGTCTTTTGTGTACTTTTATCCTATAGCAGCATTTCTCAAACTGGGGTCCCAACCCAAAAGGGGATTGCAAGGCTATTGTAGGGGGGGTTGTGATATTGCCACTGTACTTCTTCACTGCCTTCAGAGCTGGGCAGCTGGACAGCGGCAGCTGCTGGCCAGGCGCCCAACTCTGAAAGCAGCACCGTCGTCAGCAGCAGTGCAGAAGAAAAGAGTGTCATGGTATGGTATTGCCACGCTTATTCCTGTCCTGCTGCTGGCACTGGGTGCCTGGCCAGCAGCCACCATTCTCCCGCTGCCTAGCTCTGAAGACAGCACTGCTGCCAGCAGCAGCATGGAAGTAAGGGTGGCATGCTATGGGGTTGTTGTCACTTTTTGGGTGTCGTCATGGGCTTTACATGTTTATATTTTGCTATATTTAAATATGTATTCATGTTTTGTAAAGCACTGTGAAATTTAAGATTTAGTTATGTGAAACTGTGAAATTCAAGATTTAAAAAATGCTGTGACCATGACATTTATGAAAATGGACCATGAATTTGATAGAGCCATGTTTATAGTGTATCTTTGATGGTTTCCATTGCTTTTTCTGAGTTGTTGCAATTGTGCAATACATTACATATTCAGCTAGCCAGGGAGGGTTGATAGCTCCCTCCTGCTTGAACAGGCCATTACTGAACATATGATTCTCTGGTGACTCACTTTCGCTCCAAGGCTATAAGTCAGGAGTGAGCAAACTTTTTGGCCTGAGGGCCACATTGGGGAATAGAAATTGTATGGAGGGGCATGAATGCTCACAAAATTGGGGCGTGGGGAGAGGCTCAGGGGTGCAGGCTCCAGGTGGCATCTTCCAGAAGCAGTGGCATGTCCCTTCTCCGGCTCCTATGCGGAGGCATGGCCAGGCGGCTCTGCATGCTGTCCCATCCACAGGCACCGCCCCTGCAGCTCCCATTGGCGCTCTGGAGGGGGCCATTGGAGCACATAGGAGCTGGAGCGGGGCCATGCCGCGGCTTCTGGGAGCTGCGTGGTGCACCCCCCACCCCAGCCCTGGCTGGAGCGCCGGAGCGGTGGAAGCTCCAGATCCCACGCCCCAGCAGGAGCTTGCGGGCTGGCTTAAAACGCGTAGTTTGCCCACCCCTGCTATACGGTTATAGTTTTCATTATAGTTACAGTATTTCTTAAATATTACCCATACACACCGCTCTCAATAATTATGAATAGCACTAAATTACAAGTTTTCAAGGGAGACCTCATAATGCTACTCTTTATTATGGGTAAATACCATGAAAATGGGTATTAGGTATAGTGAGTTTGTCAGGTCTAAGACAGGAGTTGCTTTTAAAGAACAGTGAACCCTTTGCCAGTTGGCACCAATGGGTATGTCTACACAGCAGTTAAAAACCCATGGCTGGCCCGTGCCAGGTGACTCTAGCTAAGGGGCTTGGGCGAAGGGGCTGTTTAATTGCAGTGTAGACGTTCAGGCTCAGGCTGCAGCCCGAGTTCTGGGACCCTCCCACCTCTCAGGGACCTAGAACCCAGGCTACCGCCCAAGCTGGAATGTCTACACTGCAATTAAACAGCCTCTTAAGCTGAGCTCCATGAACCAGAATCAGCTCACACAGGCCAGCCACTGATTTTCTAAAGAGATGTTCTTTCTCCTCCTTTGCTTGCTGGCCAGTTCTTATGTCATCTTTCTATCTGACTGTAGGCTTAGGGGGGCTTTTCTGGAATGTGGTTACGGTTGTCTGGCCATACGTGGAAACCACTGGAGTGTGTGGAGATGTTATTCAGAATGAAGACCCGTTTAGGTCCTTGCTTGCTTTTCGGAAAGCTCTAGAAGAATTTGTTAGGGAAGTACTGGTGATTCAATAGTCTAGTCTATTTGAAAGAGTAATAAGCATGATGGGAATGACATCCTCATATAAAGTCTTCTATCTTAGAACACTGTTAAACGGATGTGGGTTTGGATTCCTGACTGATGCAGAACCTGAGGTATTTCAAATTGGAGTAATTGAAGTAAGAGACTTGACTCTGTGTTGGATCTTTGGTGAACGTTTATTATTGCGTGTAGAATTGCCTGTTTGCTCTTTCTTCTTTGTCATGTTTCTCATGTCAAATAAAAATTTCTTGGCTTTTTTTTTTTTAAGGCAGCAGAGTCAGATCTTTGTACCCCAGCCATGCAGTCCCTTTCACAATGACCTTGAGCAATTTTTTTTATAGTTTCCACTAATTATTTTTTAAAGTTTCTCCCCAGCTTGTCCTTCTCCTGTCCTCCCAACTACGAGGTACGAGGAAGACAACTGATCAAACCCTTCCCCCACTAATATCATCAAAACAGAAGACTATACTATGTCAAAATCCAGGCTGCAATCCTAAATGACCAATTCCTAACAAACCCACAATGCTGGGTTAATTTTTCATTGCCAGTCATATTGTACAGTTCCTATTTAGCTTTTATTTAAGGATCCTGTATTCAAGCACACTTTTTTGTTTGTGCTATTAATACTTTGCTGGTTCACTTGAACAAAGCCATCATGCACAGAATGTGTCATGCCGTGGTCATCCAAAATAAAGCTGGTGGTTGAAGTTCTTGCTTACTAACCTTATTGCAATGTCCTCTTAAATCTTGAATTTAAAGAGAAAATGTAATAGCTTGCATACAGATGTTGGTGTTTCTTTTGGTCAGTTTTCTAAGAAAGGTTGTGTTGAATGAGGTACAAGACCAGTAAATAAGTGTCCAAATCACAAATACTTTAGATTTAATTATCAAGGTTGCTTCATATTTCAAAGTAATAAATATACCACCTATGTATCCCATAATTGGTTACTGGGCAAAATTATCTGTTTCAAGGGTGCTTCTAAATGCCCCAAATTCCCCTCTTCCTCCCCCCCCCCCCCAGATACTTACATGTATCTGCAGTTAGATTCAGTGGGCGATGAGCACCTGTATCTGAAGGTGGAATATGGTCCAAAGTAGAAAATATGGCAGGGCAACATGTCTCATTCCTGGGTTTTCCTTTTCTCCTGCAAAAATAGGTGTTGATTAAAGGGTAACTCATCTGAATCTAATTTTGTTATGGAATGAAGACTGGAGTTTGGAAAGCAGTTGGAATTGCAGGGAAGGTGTTTAACAGACAGAAGTTGACTTTGTGGCTCTCCCTGTTGTTGAAGCTAGCTTTAACTCACATTTATAACTTTGCTTTGTAATACATTTTTTGGAGGAGAGCACAGAGAGGGAGGGAGGAGTACCACAGTGTATAAAATAACAGTAGAACATTTATTAGCTAGGTCAATGCCATTTTAAATTGTATCTTTCTCCTACAAGTTTTCCAAACCTTCTCTTAAAATCGCAGAAATCCTTTAGAGTCAGGATGTTTATGTGGTTAAAGAGCCGCACAGGGAGCCAGAACATATGGGTTCTAGTGACAGCTATGTCACTGACTGTAACATTGGACAGTTCACTTAAACAGTCTGCACCACATTCTGCGGTCTGTAGTGTCTGGGACAGTAGTACCTACTTCACAGAGCCATTAGGTTTAACCAATGGTTATAAAGCTCTTTCAGATCTTAGGAGGAAGATACTATTGAAGTGCAGATAACTTATTATTCGGTTCACTTCTTTATCAGATTATCAACGTGTAAACTAAACCAATGCAAAGTCAGTAGTGCTGGTGGAATTTACCAAATGCAAAACATATAATGCCTCTAAATTCTCAACGTGACATTTCCTGCTATGATTGCACAAGTGAGCCAGTCTGCTGGGATGTTAGAACTTCCTGAGTTATAAATAGAAGAGATGGGTATCATTTACTTTCCGTCTTCAAGGACTATCTTACTGGTTTATTGGTGGAAGTAATAATATTTCTGGCATGGTCCTCAGTGAGTTATATATTTGCTGATGTTAGCTGTTCACACTTAGATTGACTTGCCTATTATTGCATGAGTTAGTGTGATTGTTAGGTTGCCTGGATCTCCAGGAAGCTATTATTGGAGTAATGAAACTATGCTCGAGGTTGCAATAGTTCTTGTTGCTGTTGATTGCTCTGCTCTTCCAGATCCCACCCACATAGCAATCTGATGGTGTCTAGGACTAATGTGAAACTGACAGCTAGGGTTGTGAAGACCTGGGTATTGATTTATGAAATATTTAGATTCCCTTTTATGCTGGGGGAAGGGTTGACTCAGGATGTGAGCGACTGCAAGGCCTAGGTCTCAAACCCAGGCCTCTGTAGCTAACACCACCATGCTGCTACCCAGCAGCAGCTATAACCAGCTCACACTCCACAAGCCACAACACGCTGTATCCCATGGATACAGACCATGGGAAGTTCTGCCTCAAGGGGTCTGACAGGCAGCAGCTTCATGGCTCCTGATTGGCTCCCTGCCCTATATAAGCCCACGAGGCATTCCAGGAAGTGTCTGGGCAACAGCCGTGATCTCCTGTTGCTGTCATGACCATTCCTGCTCCCAGTTCTTGAACTCCTGGCTTCAACCTCAGCTTGATTTGGACCTCGCTTCTTGACCCAGACCCTGAAACCTGATTTGGACTCTGCTCCTTGATATCAACCGCAGCCTGGAACTTGACTACAAACTCCACTGCTACTCTCAGCCTCAGGTTTGACCCTGCGCTGACCTCGGTCCCAATTATCCTTGTCAAAATCCTGACAGATACTCTGTCTGCCGCATTCTGGGCTAGTAGTGACAAAGCAGTAATTTGATGACTATTTGGTGGCCTGTGTGGAATGAGTTTGATCTCAGAACAGTTGACAATAAATAGATGAGGCATTGAGCTCTAGGAGTTATGTCTCCCGGGTTCTACTCTCAACTATATGTTGCTATCTCATTGTGTGATCTCAGTCAAGTCGGGACTGCTCCATACTTGTCCGTGAGCGCTGCTTATGTTGTCTGAGAATAGAGGTGAGGGCGTGGAGTCCAGATGACTGAATATGATGGTTCAGTCTCTAGGTTTTTATTGAGTTTGTGAAAATTGTCCATTGTTCTGGGCAATTCTGTGGCCTGATAGCATGGCCTGAAAAATGACTAAAACGAGCATTTCAATTCACATGAGACCTGATTGTAAACATTTAAAAAAACCTAACAAGGTGCTGTACTCTGAGAAAGTGATATTACCCCCGTTTTAGAGGAGAGGAGAATATAAGGAGATTAAACAAACAAAATCATTTTGCTTCCTCATCTCCATGGTACTATGAAGGTTTGAGGACGGTTTCAGTAATAATGAAGAGAATATGAAAGAGCATTCAGAGTTCGTGAAACAGAAGATCTTGTATGGTGAGAGAAGTGTCTATTCAAGGTGTACAAATCATATACAGTGACCGCAAAATCTGAGTGTGAGGAGCTGCTGAAAAGAGGCACTCGTTTTCAGAAGAGAGATAAAGAGAAGATAGAGAAGAGAACAAATGAGTGGGTATTGTAGCTGTCCAGAATTCAGCTGTCCTTGGAAGGTTCAAAGAAAGAGGCTGCTGGAACATTTAAGGCACCTAAAATATCAAGACGACATGGAGGTCTGTTGCGAAATGAGAAGCCCGTGTGTAGCTCAAAGAGGAGGAGAAGAAGCAGGGATTAAACAATATTGGAGTGAGTCTGTGAGCAGCAGCTGACTAAAAATTGTGTTAAGAAAGCCTGGCTGTCTTCATAGGTGAAGCTGGTTCTTGATGGTATCCTCTGTTAGAGACTTATTTACCCCTTATTTCAAGGTTTCTGGAATTGTACATGTCTGGCAGCAGCTTTCGATGGCATGTCAGGCATACTGTTCCTTCCAGACACGTTACAAGAATGTTTAGGGGAATGTTCCCAAATATGTTTGCCAGTGCTGAAGTGAGAAAGTTACATTCAAGAATTTCATGTAGCTCTGGAGAGACGAAAAGAACATCTATTTAGGGACACGGCTGGAGTTTTCAGTGAGGAGTATGTAAAGCAGCCTAGAGAACAGGAAACAGTTCCCTACGGGATTAACTGAACAAGTTCAATATGTTTTAGATACTCAAACAGAATTTCCTGTCCCAAACATACTACTTCACCGTAATCTGCCTCATTTCATCATTTTACTGCTTGTTAATCTGTGCTCAGGAAGTAGACAGGTAGTTTACTCATCTTGAGAGTTTCAGTTTCCCTGTACAACCAGAGTATATTTCACCCTGCTCTTTGCAAAAACTACTTTTTTCACTTCACTCTATCATTATCAGACTAACATGCCTGCTGCTTCCTTAACCATTTTTTACTAGATAAGAAAGATTTAGATTAGATTTGAAAGATGGAACCAGGCTAGCCAATGCCTTTTGAGCATGGGAGCGGGAGGAATGTAACTCCTATGCACAAAGAACAAGGACTAGGAAGAGAATTAATTACTCCACTGCAATGATTAATTTTTGTTTTATGTCAACTTTACACCCTATCATTGCAATTTCTACTAACAGTGAATATCTGCCTTTGAACTACATGCTTAGGCTTTTAGAGTTCATTAATTATCATAATTGCTAACAACTGCTTGGGTTTGAAGGTAATTCTGTTCTTTATTTTCTGGTTCAAACTTTAGGAAAAAATAAAGCTTGATGCTGAAAGGGAAAAACTAGAGAGGCTTCAGGAGCTTTACTCCGAACAGAAGACCCAGCTTGATAATTGCCCTGAATCCATGAGGGAACAGTTACAGCAGCAGCTGAAGAGGGTCAGTAGCAAGTTTCAAGATTGCACAAACTTTTTTTTTTATTGCTAAATTAATTGTAATATATTCTATCTCATATATGCAAGGAAGCATCTGCAAACTTTTTGCAGCTTAGTTGTAAGGGTTAAGTATTTGTTTCAGTGCATTCTTAATTAATACGTTGCATGGTGACAATTGAGTAGAATGCAAATCAGTGGATTAAATTTTTTTTTGTACTATTTTAAAAGCTGTAAACCAGTCACATATAATTAACAGCCTGCGCCTGTTGGCTGATGTGAAAGCTGATAAGAATTGTGATATTTAGATGGACATTAGAGCATCACCCTGTAACTGAACACGCAGAGACAAATACTTGGTTTCAGTAATTAGGATAAACTTAACACTCCTTGCTATTTGACACAATTATCTGTTGCTTTTTTGCCACACTGTAAATTGGTCTCTGTGTGTTGCTGTGCATACTTATTTTCTTCAATACATAATTTAATTTTTAATCTGAATCATGCATTGCAAATGTCATTCCTGAGGTTGTGTCTGCACAATTGATTTACATAACTGAGTTACTCTTTCATTCTTTGCAGTGGCACACTTGCATTTTATTCAATACTTATACAGTCCAACTTGACTTTATAGCCTGTAACATAACAAAGTTAAAGTACAGTCTAAGTATAGTTAGGTACCAAAAAGACTGTAAAAACGGCATTGTGGGGTTCTTTTCTCTCCGAGATCTCTGAGGCTAGCATTTGGAAATTGTTTTTCTTCGTCTTCTATTCAGTTGGCACACGTGGTTGTTGAAAGGGTTAGTGAGACAATATGAACCAATGTGCTGTTAGTGCACTACTGTCCTTCTATCGTCTTTGATGGGCTAGGAGACTCAGCCCCATCCCCATCCTGGTGGATGCTGACTTGGCCTCAGTTGTTTACTCTTAGCTGGACCACAGCAATGTGATATACCTGGGCTTTTAAGTTTTCAGCACTTACGAAACTCTAACTTGAACAAATTGCTGCAGCATGTTTCCTCAACAGCATTGGCTACCGCAAGCACATCAAACCTGTCTATTGCTCTCAACACTGTCTTCCCATAGACTATCAAATCAGAGTCAAGGTTTCAGTCCTTACCTTCAAGGAGTTCCATGGCCTGGGCCCAGCATATCTAAAACATCAACTGAGGCTCTGGGATGAAGACTGTGGTCAACAACTGTGCTCCTCTGGGACAATGGGACTTTCTGCCATTAGGGTAAAGCTCATCTGTGCAGAAAACAGTTTTCTCTGGGGCTGGTCCAAGACTGTGGAATGAACTCCCTAAAAGCTAAGAACCATCATAAACCTGACCACCTTCCACTCCAAGTGCAAGGTGCACTTCTTTGACCTTGCCTTCTCTAAGATAAACAAATGGCTAGCAATGTGTGTGTATATATATTACATGTAAAAAATCCAAAACAAAACATTCATGTCTTCCCTTGGGGAGAGGATGAAAGGACAAAAATGACAGATGTCAGTCACTTTTTTAATCTACTACTAGAAAGCACTCGGACACTGTGGTGATGAGCATGTTGTATGAAAATGTTCTGAATAGAAAATTCTTTCAAATGTGTGTATGCACAGGTGATTCCATCTTTTTATGTTTAATTCCTGTGAAATAGAATTCTGTGTAATAGTGGGATGTTGGGAGTAATTGAGGAAGTAACCCCACAGTAAAGATGAATCATGTTTATGATGATGCTAATCCTAACTAAAGAAATCAAGTTTCTATTTGTTCGGACAGATTTGTGGAATGAAATTGAATAATAATTTTAGACTGTGATTCATAGAACCAAATTAGAAGGAACTGCAATGGTCATCTAGTCTAACCCTCTGCCAAGATGCAGAATTTGTTGTGTTTAAAAAATCATCCAATACAGATGGCTATCCAGCCTCCTTTGGAAAACCTCCAGTGAAGGAGCTCCCACAACCTCCCTAGGCAGTTTATTCTATTGTCCTACTGTTCTTACAGTTAGGAAGTTTTTCCTGAGATTTAATGCTGTTAAGTAACTGTTCTCTGATCACTGTAAATGCAAGATTTTTTTTGTGTTTGTATGTTTGCTTGTCTTTAAAGGATGCTGATCTGTTGGATGTAGAAAGCAAACACTTTGAAGATCTAGAGTTTCAGCAACTTGAACATGAGAGCAGGTTAGATGAGGAGAAAGAGAACCTGACACAGCAGCTCCTGCGTGAAGTAGCTGAATATCAGCGCAGCATTGTCAGTAGAAAGGTAAAAGGATTAAAACTCAACTCTTTGCTTGATGTGCTTTTTTAAAGTCAAAGCACCGTTGTTTCACCATTACCTGTTTTGTTGCTGATGCACATAAAACAGATTTAGGTGAATTCAGAGTTTGACTGTCCTTAGGAAACATTACAAAACCTTTCTCTGAAAAAGCATCACAGCAAGAATGACACTCATAATGATGACAACCTCATCTATCCAATCACACTCCACTCTAAAAAGTAAATTAAACTAAGGAACAAAGCCCTAGAATACAAACTCATCTCCACCCCCAAAATAAAATAAAACAAAAATACAAATAACAACCACAAAAATATCCCAAGCAAGGCTATTATCCTTAAAAGGTAGGAGAGCCAGATATTCATGATATTCACTAGGGCAGTAGTGGGCAACCTGCAGCCCATGGACTGCATGTGGCCCATCAGGGTAAGCTGATTGCAGGCCGCAAGACGTTTTACGGACATTGACCGTCTGCAGGCACGGTACCCCACAGCTCCCAGTGGCCACAGTTTGCCGTTTCCAGCCAATGGGAGCTTCTGGAAGGGGCGACCACGCTTCCTGCAGCTCCCATTGGCCAGGAACAGCGAACCGCAGCCCCTGGGAGCTGCGGGGGGCCGTGCCTGCGGACGGTCAATGTCAACAAAATGTCCCGTGGTCCGCAATCAGCTTACCCGGGCCGCATGAGGCCCACAGGCTGCAGGTTGCCCACCACTGCCCTAAGGATTTCACTCTTTCCACTTTATGTAGGAAGCTCTCTGATAATATGATGATGGGCAGCAGCACCTTTACTATGATCATCTTTATTAACTTTTCTCTTTATCTTTAAAGATAAATTTACTAAGAGGTGAGAAGTTGCATTTCTACCTGTAGCAGGACCACCTACCCAGTCTGGCTTTGGGTTAGCTCCTATCTCATTTTCCTCCTTGGATTCCCAAATAACTTCGACACAGACTTTCATGTGTCAATGAATACTCCTTCTTGGGGTCTGGGTCTGGGAAAACAAGAACTCCCACAGAGCCTTTGTAGCTGGTTCATGACCCTTTCTGCAATGTTCTTAGTCCTATACCTGCCAAGACTTCCCTGTAGCAGACTTGCCCTCCATGCTCCAGCCTTCTTATCTAGCTCCCGATGTCTTGAGGCTTGAAGCCCCTCTGCCTGGGAGCTAGGCAGAGTCTTTATGTATAAAGCAGCTCCAGTAGCCTTCCTACTCCTCTGCATCTCTTCCTGCTCTCTATTGAGTAGTAACTCCCAGGGTTTTCTACAGGGAGTCTCCTTTCTCTTCCCTTTGACTCTCTACAGGCTTCTCTTTTATCTACACCCAAGAGGCCTGACTTTAGTCACATGATCTGCCTATCATGTGGCATTACTCATTTTGTACCTCTGTGCAGACAGGTGGGTCCACCACCCCTTAAAGGGCCAGTCACCCTGGGACACATCCCCTCATACCACCCTTATACGGGGGTGCAATCACAATATATCAAGACCCAGATCATCTACTGTGTATTGTCTTGATGTTTTTATGCAGGCCTCCCCAGCTCTGTCTATATAAGGTAGAAAAAATATTCAAACCCTCTTTCCCCATGTCAGCTTTATGCTTACCAGTTGAAGAGCCCCTAATGGTTACTGCTGTTTGTTATTACTCTGTGCACTGTAGTGCCTACTCAGAAAGACTTGAATGCCCTATGCATGTAAAATCCAAAGAAGTTACCAACCTAGGGATGCAAACAGGTGAAATAGATTTGAGTGAGGTTGCAGTCTTAATGCTGAAATATTTGATTGTACCAGATGGATCTTCAGATGTTTATGGTTTTATGGAGATATTCGGCAAACATCCAAAACTGGGTGGGATAAGAGACAGAAGCAGCCAGAATCATTGGTGGACAATAAGAAGCAGTAGGGAATGTAGGAGATGGGGTTGGTCCTGCATTGAGCAGGGGGGTTGGACTAGATGACCTCCTGAGGTCCCTTCCAACCCTGATATTCTATGATTCTAAACCAGAGATGGATAAGCTAACACTGTGACAAGGCACAGGTAATGAAACAAGTATTTATTTAAATGAGGGCAGTCGTGTTCAAGATCTTCTGTTTTAATTTTCCCCTTCACTTGTGGAACAACCTGGAGTATAGTAAGATAAAAAATTTAAAACCATCATTGCTTTTGTTTAACTGTTGCAACCTCAATAAATGAACCAGATTGCTGCTTCAATCTTGCCCATCTCTTATCTGTATTTTAACTAATGCAAAATTATGCAACAAAATCTCAGCATCATGGCAGAATATAACTTGTTCTAGTTCAACACAATGAAGTAGACTGAGAACGTCTGCCTCCTCCCCCCCCACCCAGCTGATCTTGCCTTGTTCTCCTGTCTATGGCACTTACAAGGAGCCACTCTCCATACTGTCTAGTTCCTATTGAATCCTCCCCACATTTAATGGAGAGATTGGCTGTCAGTTAGAAATTTCTTTGTTAGTTTTGTATTACTTTCTATCTGAGTGCATTTCATCTTCAAAGCATTTAAACATTTTAAACTAATTAAACCTCAGGCAAATATTATTATCGTAACTTCACAGAGGGACCAACGGAGGCAGAGATATTAAGAGTCCAAGACTTCAGAAGAAGTAAGGCTAGAACAGGAATTAGAATTCAGGAGTTCCTGGTTCCTAGTCCTATGCTCGTGTGATAAAGCCTTATAGCATAGCACTATAACATGGAGAAGAGAAAAAAACAATTATTTATTTTCACAGATAGGGGACTTTCATACACACACACACAGTTAGAGCATAAATACTTTTGCTGGAAGGTAGCAACGTGACACCACTTTTTCTTAGAATTCAGAATGATGATACACAAGAACCCCAAAAACAGAGGTGCAACTCAAGCCATTTTACTCTGGGCTGGCTCTCTGCAGACTGATGGATCACATGCTTCCCTACAGAGACTCCAAGCCTGCAAGCAGGACCAGGAATCCCCTTACAAATTGAAGTGATAGCTTGTCATTTTTAATAGTTTTCCATGTACCACATTAAGGATTCATACATTTTTAATAGTTAAAAATTCTTTTCCAGTAGTTACAATCTTAACTTTAAGAAATAGTTATTAATTATCACAGTTCTGTTTTGCCAAGTTTATGGATGAAATTCATACGTTATATTTGCTAGCATGTGCACTCTCTGAACAAGATCTATGCTGCATATATTGCCCTTTCAAACTTAAATATGTAAAATGTGGTTATTATATTTGTATAATAGGAGAAGATTTCTGCTCTCAAAAAGCAAGCCAATCATATCGTCCAGCAGTCGCAGAGGGAACAAGATCATTTTGTAAAAGAGAAGAATAACTTAATAATGATGCTGCAAAGAGTAAGTGTTTTCTTGTCTTTGTAGAATTTTTTTATATTGTTGTTTTTTTAAAAAACATCTAACTGTTACATGGAAGTTGGAAAGACAAAATTATCTCAACAGGCTTCTGTTTTCCAATAGCATTAAAAAAACCCACATTATTACCAGCCGGTTTCCTAACTAAAAATTGTAGTGGTGGTTTGTCTTATAAGAGGTTTTATAGAGATTACCTCATAATGAACAAGGTCTTTGCATTAAAAATATAGTAAACAAAAGCTGTTCCTCTGTTTTAGGATTATATATATATAAAATGCCAACATTTCATCCGTCAAAGGCTATCTGGGAATGTGCACAACCTCTGCACCTCCCAAACTATCACCATATAAAGGCCAGTAATTGGCCACAAAATCAGACTACTTGCCATGACCAGCTTCTGGCTAATAAAATTCTAGAATGAAAAAATGTATCTTTCTCCTGGGGCCTAAATTTTGGTTTAGATCACAAGGAGGAATCGGATTCTATTCTCTGAGAACACCTTTCTCTCATCTGTCTGCTGGAGACAGAGCTCAAGAGCTTTCTGGTTTGATCACAGCTATTGGGAAAGATTTTTAAAAGTGACTAGTGATTTTGGGTGCCTTTGTTTTTTGTTTTGTTTTTTGTTTTCCAACATGGTACACTTTAAAAAAGGGCCTGATTTTCAGAAAATTTGGAGCCCTCACCTCTCAAGTCAGGCTTCTTTACTGTGTCAAGAAACCCCAAAACTCAGACACCCCAAATCACCGGTCGCTTTTTACAATCTTTGGCGATTGCGATAGGACATATAGGGTGTGATCCAAAGTTCACTGAAGCCAAAAGGAGTCTTTCTGTCAACTTCAGTGGGATTTGGATTGGTCGTAAAGTGTGGGACTGCTAGGTCTCAGGCCATTTGGAGCTTAAATCCCAGATGTGTGTTGGGAACTGTTGGAGAGTTTCAGTTCTGCTATAAATAAATACAATAGAAACTGCTATTGCAGTTCTAGCCACACCACACAGTTTCCTTATACCCTTTAAATAAATAACTGGCATTCATTTTAGGTGGATAAATATTCATTTCTGAAATAAACACAATGTCTATTCCTGACAGGAAAAAGAGAATCTTTGTAATCTGGAAAAGAAATACTCTGGACTTTCTGGAGGAAAAGGATTTCCTGTCAGTCCTAGCAGTCTAAAAGAGGTAAGCAGTGTTAACTGCTGTTTTCCTGAACCTCTGGTAAGCTTAATGTTTGTATGCAATAGTGATTTAGAGTTTGGCAAAACTTGTAAAATATGCAATGCATTGTTCCTGTGATTTTCAATATTCTGTTCTTGCTATGATTAGGAAACATAGCTATATTACTTCTGGAAGTCCAAATTAAGCCAAAAAATAGCTTATCAGATGTTTTTCCCATTCATTAAACTTTTGCCCTGGATAAATTACCATTTTTCATTTGTTAGAGAATCTGTTTTTCTCTAAATAAATACTTGAACCTAACTCACATGAGGAAAGAGAGATCTAGAAACAGCCAAGGACAAGTGCGGCTAAGTTACAGTGTTCTTGCTCTTATATTGTATATTTTACATTTTTTTTGTCACTGACTTCTCCTTTTTTGGGATAGAAAGAATCCATTATAAATGTTTATTTCAGCTTTCCATCATTTAAACACTGAGTTAAAGACTTTGAGCTATTGTAGCTCTATTTATTTACTCATTGTTGGCAGTCAAAAGGGAAGAGGGTCAAAAGTTTTGGGTGAGGTATTGAGTAAGTTAGGGGTAATGTGAAGGAAAACCTAGACCTTGCTGCACTTGTGAGGCTCCAAAGCTCTGAAGTTATCGTTGTGAGTCCTCACAACCCACACCTTTGAATTGGGTAAGGAGTCCGAGGGGAGCTGAACCACGGTCCCTACTTTTTGTAGTGATCCAGCCAGTTCATATCTTAACTACATTGATTCAGTATTGCTATCATCTTCACTCATCATAATGAAGTTTCTGTGTCTGTGGACTGCAGTTTGTTGTAAACAGAAAATACTAGCATTTTGAATAAATTGTCAAATATCTAAGGCAGCTTCCTTAACTTAGAATCACACTTGAGTTTCCTGAATAACATCTGGCTTGGGATTAAGTGAATAAAATCCTCCATCTTCTAGTGTGTCTTTGCAATGCTTCTCCCTGCAGCCAAAATATTCTTTTGCTCATTCTTAAAGATCCCTTTTAAAAGCAGAAATACTGTAGCAATAAGTTGTAGCTGTTCTGATCATCTTAATTCCAAAAAAGGACATATTTTCATGTATTAATGAATCAGTGCAGTTTTATAACCATATTCCATTCTTTCACCTGTTCGTCTTAAAAGTGGCTCACTGTTTCAAATTTTTTTTTAAATATATTTCTGCCTTCTTTTTATGACACTATTTCAGCAGTGACTTCCCTCCTTTAAAATGGCCTTTTCCACAGCTCAAGAGTTGGGGCATTTGACTTATTTATAATCAACACATAGAAGTTGTATTTTATTTTTGAAGTGAATTTATTTGACAGCACTAGACACTGAATTTCTCTTGATATCAGAACATGTACATCAATTGTCCTGCCATTGTGCCTCGCCTCCAAGTGTAGCATAGTCTCGGTACTTTTTCAGTCAGCCCTTGGCCCTCTTCATCTAAGATTGCTTATAAGAGATTCAAATTGCAATGGCTACTTTTAAGATGGACTCTTGTCCATTAGGAATCAGACTGATACCCATCAGCATTTTATATGAACCTCCAAACAGCCATCAGATGAAATCAACTTTTAGACACTGCTAATTTAAGCAACTATTATTAGAGTAATTTACAGAATAACACCACCATGTCATAATACCAATCCTATGAGCCATCCAGTCCCCACAAATTTAGTTAAAAGGTGTATCAGGAAATAAATAGGGATGGGTTTAAAAAAAAAAAGTGAAGAGAGGAAAATCCTAAGCATTAAACATCCACAAATAAGACTTTTGTTTTGGAGGAAATGCTAATGTTATGTTTAAAATCTAGGTGGTGGCTCTAGCTAAATGATTCAGATTTAAACATACTAAAACAAAACAAGAAGCACTGATGGCTATACTTTGATAAAGTGTCTTGCTCACTTACAGTTGGTTTGCCTTTTGGTAACACAAATGTACTTGGAATGACCAAAAACATTCTTCAAAATTAAAGTATTCAGTATTTTAAAAATATAATTGTTATTGCTGTTTTAATGAAATATTTTGATAAGATCACAGATATTTGGCTGTATCACTCCAAACTAACCTTCATTGTACTGGATACATTAACACTCTTGCACGTCTTTTGGCTTTTACTCCTTTTTCGTGTTTAATTTCTGAATTCCTCCTTTTAGGGTTATATCAGTGTAAGTGAAATTAGTGAGCTGTATGGCAATTCCATGAATAGATCCCCTTCCACTCAGCCCCCCACAGATGCTGACGCTGTTGTCACTGAGCCTTCCACGGCTGTGCTGGCGAGCCAGCCACAAAATAAAGAGGTTTGTTTGAGAGACATTTCCCTTTGTTTACATCATTCTTTCACAGCTATTTTTTTTTTAATTTCTAGTGTAATAAGTTTAACCCTAAAACAAACTGTAGACTTAGCGATGAAGGGTCAGATGTTGGTCTGACAGAAAAGGCCAAAGGAATTCTCCAATTATAAAATGTGTTTGGTTTTGGATTTGGGATTTTAGAGGCTAAGAAGAATGCCCCAATCAGAAATAAGTGACATCATTGCCTTTCATATAGTAGGGGTAGCATGTCCTTTGGAAAAGTAGTCTCAAGTCATATAATATAATGATAATTTGTATGATGGAGGTGAAGTGTTGATTTCCTATCTTATTGTAGATCATTTTTGTGGGGTGAATCTGTGCAGAAGTAATATCAATCTTTAATATTTTGGGTACAGATCGATACCTTCACTTTTCTTTGTTGTTCCAATCTGTTCTTTCTGGCCCTTTTTGCGCTGTGTCACTTTTTGCTCAATCTTTACATTGTTTAAAAAATAAACAAGCCTCTCTGTAAAAATGGAGTAACTTTGATTAAAAAATTCCTATCTTTGTGCTGCTATAGTTTACCAATAAACTTGGTATTTAGCATTTTTACATTGCTTCAAATATTTAAATATTTATTTTACCAGTTCCAGCATAATATGTACTTTCATTCTAAACTCTCCCAATGAAATATTGTTATAAACTGCAGCTTGTGTGTGCCATGTGTATTGAGTAATTCCTAGTAGAAAACTCTGTGTGTAATTTCTCTCTTTCCTATAAAGCTAAGATCATCTCTCTGTTCTGGATTTGTGTTTCCTCACTCTCTTTCTCCTCGCTCTATTGCTCAACTTCCATCAGTCCATTGGCCTGAGGTCATGGTTACACATGTAGATCCTTTTCCTTTATCTGATACACCTCCTCCTCTCCCAGCTAAGAAACACCGCAGGCAACAACAGGTAACAAATTAAAAGCTGATCATCTTGGATTTTTTTTATGGTGGCAATGAAGTCATTTACACATGAATTTTTCATGTGATGTGATTATCTAAGAATCCATAATTGATTCAAACTTTCAGAATTCTGTACTTAAAGGTTTTGCTGAATTTTTATGAATTATTACTGAGTGGTGTCAAATAAATAGTCTCTTCTTGATGGTGGTCTGTAAATGTGTTTAGTGATAGAGACATGCACAATGAGATGCGAAAAGATCTCATAATAGCCCGTGGCACTGTACATATTGTATGTCTGTTCACTTTTAAAACAAATGAATAACACAGTGGAAAATGCTGACACTTGAGAGCTATCTTAATTGTTGGAAGCTCTTGCAACAGTAAAGTGCAAGTGGTTAGATCTACAGTCAAATTTAAATGGAGGGTTTTCTATTACCTTCCAACAATGGACTCTCCAAAAATATATTGGCTTTAAACTACCAGTTCATTAGCATTTGGAAGGGTTTATTTTTCCTTTGCCTAATAGGATGCCACTTGTAAACTTAGGCTTTGTCTACACTACATAGGTTTTAGCGACATGGCCGTTAAAAGTTTGGCAGTGGCTGTTTGTCAGCACTTTTACAAAATACTTCCCTCCCCTATGAGCGGGGTTTGTGTTGTCAACAGGAGAGTGCTCCTGCCGATAACGAGCTGCTTACACTGCCACTTGCTGTGGCAAAACTTTTGTCTTTCAGGCGGGGCTTTTTTAAGCACCTGTGAACGACAAAAGTTTTGTCCTTCAATTGGCTATGTAGGCAAAGCCTTAGACTCCTTGTGTTTTTAAAACAATAATTGGGTGCAGGGCCAACAATGTGTTCCTGTTCTTACAATGTTTTCTTAATCAACAGGCAGTGCTGATGTAAAATTACAGGCCCATTTTTATGTACAGTAATATTCAGTTGCAAATTGATGATTTAACATTAAGCTTTATTTTCTGTTTATGAAATATTTTTCATTCTGTGTGTGTGATATCCTACATTTTTGAGAGCTTTGTTTAAGATGAATCTCTTAACAACTCACCAGTATGGAAACAAATATTTAATTTTAAGGGTATGAAGAATTAAAACTGTTGTTTATTTCTAAAATAATCCCCGTGTCATTAATTTGGTCCACAATCTTCATAAAAAGAAATATGTTACAAGTTTCATTTCTATGTCCCATTGAATCTTGGAAATCACACCACTTTTATTTGGCCATTTATATGTCATAACTAGCAGAACTCATTAATGATAAATGCCTAAATGGGAACCCTAAGCACAGCACAAGCTTCAGAGAATCCTTAATGCTATTGTAAATTGAGAATAGTTGATAATTTTTATCTTTGGAGACAATTGGTTACTATTTTACCATGCACCATATCATTTTTATGACTAGTAATATGTTTTTAGTACTGCAGCAGCCTTTAAAAAAACAACAACAAATTCTGGACAAGATGTAAAACAGAATATTTAGCTTTAAAATGAGACATGTTCTTTACAGTGAAATTTTGAGACTGTAGATTTCATTATATTCTGTGTGAAACATAATTTACCAAACAGTTCAATTCATTTGGTCAAAACAGTGTTGCAAATTATATTTTAAGCACTTTAGAAATCTGGAAGAAAGAAAGAAACAGCACAAGGAGGGCACGTATTTGAGTGATACTCTACCCCGCAAGAAAACCACTCCTTCTGTATCGCCACACTTCAGTAGCGCTACTCTCGGACGAAATGTTACTCCTAAAGTAAGTAATATGCCTATATATAGTTTTTCCATTTCTAAAGTCCCACATGAAAAGTTAAGGAGTTAAGGTTGAGTAACATAAGGATGTTGTAATTATCCCAAAAGTAAGGCTATGTCTACACTCTAAAACACTCTGCAACTGTTCCGCTGTAGAGCTTCATTGTAGACACTTAGTACAGTGATAGAAGGGATCCTCCCATCTGCGTAGATAATCCATGTCCCCAAGAAGTGGTAACTGGGTTGACAGAAGAATTCTTCCATCGCCCTAGTGCTGTCTACCCCGGGTGTTAAGTCAATTTAACTATGTCTCCCAGGACAGTGGCTTTTTCGCACCTTGAGAGACATAGGGTACGTCTTCACTACCCGCCAAATCGGTGGGTAGTAATCGATCTATCGGGGATCGATTTATCGCGTCTCGTCTAGACGTGATACATCGATCCCTGAATGCACTCCCTGTCGACTCGGAACTCCACCAGAGCGAGAGGCGGTAGCGGAGTTGATGGGGGAGCCGTGGCTGTCGATCCCGTACCGTGAGGACCCAAGGTAAATTGATTTAAGGTACTTTGACTTCAGCTACACTATTCATGTAGCTGAAGTTGCATATCTTAGATCGATTCCCCCCCCCTCCCCCGTGTAGACCAGCCCATAGCCATGCCATTGTAACTTTTCAGTGTAGATAAACCCTAGATGTTACAAACCAGTAAATTCAGAGTTAAACTTAAAGGAAATCCAAACATTAAGATAGGAAAAGGCACCAAAACAACCTTAATTCAAACCTGTAGTGATGTCATGCAATAACAGTTAATTTATGATAGTGGTTGCAATTCCAGATTAAACTGATTTTTAAAGAAACATTTAGAGTTCTGATTTTTCTTTTCCTCTTGGTGTTACTAGAAGGTGGAGATGAAACTGAAAATTGTATCTAGATTGTGGCACCATGAATCATTGTAGAGCAACCAAGAGCCTTCATGTGATTTTAGGAGGAGAAGATACTTGAAAATATTTCAGAAATTGAGAACATGTACAACTAAAGTAGCTTATAGCTGATACTTTGTCATGAAATCCATATGAGGTATTAGTTTTGTTCGGAATTGCTGACTGACAAAATTGTAAGGTGTGCAGTTTGTAAATAGCTGTTCACAAAATTTCATGCAGGGTCATTTACCACTAGGACAGAGCAACAGCTGTGGCAGTGTACTACCTCACTGTCTGGCAACCATAACCAAAGAGTCCGAATCAAGAAGAATGCATAAAGGTAAAGTTATTTTAAAACACTTACTTTCTAGTCATGGGTTTCTAATGTTCATTTTTCTGGAAAGTAAATCCCAAATCAGTGTATTTATAATCTACAGAGTTTACGTTAGGGCTTTGAAATAATATTTTTCCTTTCAATATGAAAATAGAAAGCTGCATATACTTCATGTATACTTCATGAACTACATGTTCAGACTTCAGCAAAAGACGATGTTAAAGATGTATGGTATTAAGCTTTATTGCAGGAGCACAGGCAATGGCTCCTTGTCATTTCCCATTTCAATTTAAAAGTACATAATTTTCACATATGCTGTAGTAAACAAAAAAAGTGCATTGAAGAATATGTATTGGGTAAACTGGTTAACTCCAACTAACTTGAGTGGGGTGGGTTTTTTTTGTTTGTTTGTATTTGAGACAACTTATTAAAGATGTGTGTGTGTGTGTGTGTGTGTGTGTGTGTGTGTGTGTGTGTGTGTGTGTTTAAAGAAACATTATCTAATGTAGGGTAGATAAAATCTCTGGTCGGGATGCAATTTGTCCCGATACTTTGCTCCGCCGGTGGCACTCGGCTCCCCCCCCCCCCCCAAAGTCCCGATTTTCTTCCTCTGATCTGGTCACCCTAATCTAATGCCTTGATCTTGTAAATTACTCTTCATGGCCAGATACTTTTGCCAGGGTGGAATAATCAGGGTTTATGATTGTCCCTTAAAGAAGAAGATTTATAACAGAGTACAGTTTATTTTAATCTATCATAGATGTGTGTGCCTAAAAATATTGATTGTTGTAGCTTTGCTGGTGCAACTCTGAAATAAGGACATGACAATTCTGCATCCAATGTACAGTACTACTGTGAAACATGTCCCTGCAAGCCTTGGGGTTCTGTTTATTTTCATTCGTGCTCAATTTTTTAAGTAAAAATATGTTTGATTCTGTCAACTCTGCAAACTCAACTGTTTCTGAGATCTGAGAATCAATATCTGTTCTTTCTGGTATGTGCATCATTTCCAAAAATAAATATTCTACTGTAGAAATTTAATTTACAATTGTGTTAATTATGCATTAGCCAAAATAGAATTCATGTATTTTTCCATCATAGTTTCCCATATCTGTGTTGGCTATTCAGGGCTAACAAGTGTTAAAAGCATTATTGTAGTCTAAGAAGATGCTTGTAGTCAGCCAAATCAACAGAGGTGACTGAACACACGTGGAGCAGATTTGCTGAGTAAAATTGCACCATTTTCACATAGTCACCTTACAGAATTGAACCACAATTGTGGGTTTGCCTCTTAGGGTTCAGTAATCTGGAGGGCCTTGCACAAACTTTCTGTATTTTTTGTTTTGTTTTGTTTTGTTACTTCCATCCTGAAGTATTTCAGAAGCAGACACAAAAACAGCTAACTTAGCCTGGAAAGCTTCTCTGTTGTGTATTTTGCAATACAAGATAGCTTACAAATGCACCTAGACATAATATTTGCTATTTTTTGTGACATAATTTGTTTGCTTTGGCTTACAAAATATAAGAGACAAATATTAAGCAATTCTTTTAAATTAGACGATCACAATTTTTTAAAAATAGGAATGATTTTTGCAAAGTTATTTCAAGACTGCATTTAGAGTAGGTGATGTGAAACAACTGTGAATAGTTAAAGGCTTTTTTACAAATTGAAGACGCTGGCTATTATGGGAAGGATAGACCCACTAATTTTGAAATTCCTTGCCCACCTTTTATGTTGCAAACTCTGCCAATCAAATTTCTTTTGTCAAAATGCAACCAAACTATGATATATGTGCCATACGAACAATTGCCTAATACATAGATCAGGAAAATGCTGAGAGAATGGGGAAGAGAATCAGTTAAATTAGTCAGTATAGTAGAGGTGTAGACTAAAAATATATAGTCTAATTCAAGACTGAATAAGCAGATGGAGAATACAAAAAAGAGGTATATTTGATACTGTGCAAGGTGCTTTTTTCGATGCCATCTGGAATAATACGAGCTATGGTGATTGCCATATCACAGGAAGATAATTATTGCCTTAAAAGAAGCAGTAGAGAGGATAACTGTGTGAAGACACTAAATTATGGAAAGAGGTTTAGGGGATTGGGTTTATTCTCATTGGGAAAGAGGAAATTTCTTGATGGCCTAATTTGAAATGTTGAGGCATTATAAAGCTGTTGAGAGATGCTTTGCTTGCACTCACACAGGTTTTAAAAAGTGGGAGATATAATTAAAACTGAGGGGATCTAGGAATAAATGCAAAAAAAAAAACAGGCAGAACTGTCTCTGCTTCACTCTCCTTCCTTAGTGATATTTTAAATGTTTATTACCTTTTTGCTCAGATTTATTTTTTTGGAAGGAGTTTGAAGGATATAATTGCTTTTTTCTGTTCCTAAATTGTCTTACGGTTTGGGGAAAGTCCTTTAATCTCACAAATTGGCAACTAAATTGTTTGCAGAAACTTTTCTTTAGACAATTTGTTAAATACTCCTGTATGTTGAACAAATCAGTGAAGAACTATAAAAATTCATCGTCAAACAAGCATTCGGTGTGTGGAAACCTGAGGGGCAAGTTCTAAAACCTTTAAAAACAGGCACAAACAGGACTCCTATGGAATTTTGTGGGGAGGCCTATACCGTGAATATAATTTAGCCCATTCGGTAGAATTTATATTCTCTTTAATAGTATCAATGGAGAATGTGTGTTGCCTTAGAATAGTGAAAATTGGGTAAAAAAAATCACTCATGCCCTAAGATTTAAACATAATTTTTAATTTAGTTTAATTATTTGTTATTAAGGACAGGTCAAATTCTGTTCTCGAATATGGCTCCCATTGATTCAGTGGAAGATAGATTTGTGTAACCAAGGCCCAAGTTCTGCATAACTTCACAAACACAGTTGAGAATGAAGAAAAATCAGGTGTGAGCAGAAGTTAAATTTATTCTTCTTTCTTTCTTAAGTCCTGACAGCTATATGATTTCCTTTCCTTACTATCATCCCTTTTTTCTTTGCCAGCTCTCCTTGTATATAAAAACATAATTCATCAGAAAGATAAGCTTGGCCTTTCGACTAAAAACAAGTGTAACAGCTGTTGAGTATTTGGGAAAGTTATATGCTGCTCTTATAGGGGGATTGATATGTTGATCTTGTACATCTTTCCCATTTCTTTTAATAACACTGAACCACCAGAAAAGATTAACTTGAGAGAAGGGAAGATTCTTGTACAGCCCACACAGAGGGCAGGCTTATATAGTGGTATATAGGCTTGTGATATATAGACATTTGTGAGAACCAAAATATAGCTGTTGTCTAACTTTAGATCTGGCAAATGATGTCACCCCTCCTGGTTTACATGATCCTGCATTGTGCTACAGGACTTCACAATTGTTTGTTCAGTATATTGTGTGGCTTTGCAGAGATAAGTAGTTTGTTTTTTCCCCAATAAATAAAGAATAGATATAAATATTGCCTGTTTGTTCAGCTTAAGTGGACAGATCAAGCGAACACATGTATAAAATTCTTTAGACATGTTAAAACAATAAAATCATGTATTAATCTTTAATATCCCCTACACTTCCCCCAGAAAGCTCATTTTGTTAGTACAGCATATGTAAAAAGTAGATTCTAAACATTGTAAACTCGTGATGCATACTAAAACATCACTTATTTCACTTGCCTTCTCTCCGACAGTTGACAGGCTTGACGCTCCAGTGGGTTTCTGCGCTGAAAGTGATGTGTTGTGGGTGACATGATAGTCCCAGTTTATTGCTTCCAAAAGCATGCACAATCCCATTGAATTTATTGTCATTATATATGCTTATGACAGTGGTGAATTATAGTTTTGTATGAAGAATGCCTTTTTATCTTTACTATTTGGAGCATATACCATAAAACATAGCACAGTGTCACATCAACTGCAATATTAAATAGAGTTGAAGTGCTGCTCAGGTGTTAACGGTGTTTCCAGTGGCTTACAAGCTTTCTTGGGGCTGAAATTATTAGGCCAGAGATATCTGTGTGTGCGTATGTATAATTCTGTAGAAAGTTATTCAGCTGTCTCTGGAGGAATTGACAGTTAAGCTAATTCAGAAATGTTTTTCTAAAGTAGTAGTAAATTAAATACTCCTAAAATTATTTTTCTCTAATTTTCTCTCCAATTTCTACTTCACTTACCCCAAAAACATAAATTTGAAAATCCAAGAAAGTAAAATATAAATGTAAAGATGAATATTTTAATTTCACCAAAGTCAGGAAATGGAGCATTTTCAAATCCACTTCAATTTGACCATGTTGTGCATATTCATTAAGCTATATGTCTTTATGCAGGAATAGAAAACACAACAGATAGGCAAGGGGACTGACTTAAATTTCACGTGGGAACTGCAGCTTTGCATATCTTGATTCTGGGGCAGTTGATTCCTCATCTGCAAATAAATTTAAGACCAGGTGACGATGGTTTTCATTTGGAAGTATTTTCACAGATCTATTCATACTAAATGGACTTAATTGCAAAGACTATCAAAAAGGTGAGTGACAAGTAACCTGATTTAAAAAACTAGACCTCACAAGGAAATAACTAAGGCCTTGTCTACACTGGCAAGTTTCTGCACAGTAAAGCAGCTTTCTGCGTTGTCACTCCTTAGGTGTGTACACACTGCCAAGCCACTTAGTGCGCAGAAACTGTAAAAAAAAAAACAACCCACCCCAACAAGAGCTGTACAGCTTTCTGCACCGGGGTACAGCACCGTGGTGCCAGTGTAGACACCCTGGTCAATTACAGTGCTGCGATTGGCCTCCAGGAGGTGTCCCAGAATACCTATTCTCGCCTCTCTGGTCATCGGTTTGAACTCTACTGCCCTGCCCACAAGTGACCAACATCCCCAGCCCTTAAATTACTTGGGAATTTTGAAAGTCCCCTTCTTGTTTGCTCAGTGACACATGCAGTGGTCTCAGTGCATCTTTCCAGGTGACCAAGCCTGGTTCATGCACGATCCCCCACTTGGCACAATGCCGAGCTGCTGGATCTCAACAGCTGCCTGTTCTACAAAGAGCTGGTCACGATACTCGGTGGCAACCCCACCTACACTGCGAAGGCCCCTGTGGCTACTTCGTTGGCTCATGTGCCAGTCAAGAATGGACCGAGCCAGGAGGAGGAAATCTTGGACAAGGATGTGGAGGGGGAGGGGAGACCCAGAGGCAGAGGATGACTCGGAGGCCAGAGATGCATGCAGTCAGGAGCTTTTTTCTACCCCGGATGACCCTAGCCAATCACAGCTATTGGAGATTGGCGAAGCGCAAACAGGAGAGGAGGCCCCTGGTAAGTGGATCTCATTTTGGGAATCGCTGAAGCAAATTGTTGGGGGTAGGAGGGTTGCACAAAGCAGGCTTGTCTCCCACTGCATGCTTAGTCTGAGCGGTGGAACAGGCTGTTGATTGACTCCCTCACTTCACGGGAATCTCCCTCCGAGATCTCCAGGAAACTCTCATGGAGATACTGGGAAATCCGCTGACACAGGTTCTTTGGCAGAGCTGCTTTGTTTCTTGCCCCATTAAGGGTAACTTTCCCGTGCCACTCCGCCATCACTGGGGGGCCAGGGCGGACGCCACAGTCTTGGAGAAGACCCTCCTTTGATTCCCTGCTCACCCTCAGCAGTGAAATATCTTTCATAGTGTGGAAAATGTGCCTGTGGAAAATGTGGGGACAGTAATGATTATAAGGCTTCTCCTACAATGCTGGCTCTCCCCAAGAGCCACGTGCCCAATGAACAGTAGGGTCCTGGAACACTGATTTCTCCTGCCCCTGCAGTTACTCACCATTTTGGGGGTCTTGTGGCTCATGTGTGCTTGCCTGGGGTCAGCCAGTTAGGGACAGGTATATGAATAGTGGCTGTGTTTTAAATAAGTGGTATGTGTGTTGCAAATAATACTGCTTCTGTAAAATGTTGCATTTTGGCTTTATAGATATGACCTTGGAACCCAGCCTCCCTCTTTGTTATCACTGGCTGAACAGCTGCGCAGAATTAGAAAGCAGCCATGAAGAACTAAAGAGGACTTTCTGTGTGATGTCATGATGCACTCCATGGCCAAAAAACAAGAATTGAAGGAGTGGCAGGACAGCGAAAAGAGGAACCAAAAGGAGAACACGGCATGCCAGAACAAAGCCATGGAGTGGCTCTTAAACGTTATGGAGCGCCAAGCAGACACACTCCAGGTGCTACTAGCACTGCAAACCGCACCCGCCCTCCCCTGAAGGCACTGTCGCAAAACTCTTTCCTATGTGCCCCCCAAACACCACCAACACACTCTTTTCAATCTGTTGGCTCCAGTCTGTACCCGCTGCATTCCACTCCTCCCCCGTCACAGTCCAGCCCTGCGGACTCCAAGTACCCACTTCACTCAACACCCGTTCCTCTGCAGTTTAGCCCTGCTGAAGTACAGTACCCGCTGCACTGTACTCCAAAGGAGAAGGTTGGATATGCTATCTGAACATACACAAATCTTTAACCATCCTGGGACCCCCACCTCCTCCTAGGACCCTCCCTTCCCCCATGCCCCTCAGTGCTGATGTGTTTTTTTGTTTGTCTCTCTCCTCTGGTTGTTGTTTTTTAATAAAATAATTGTTTTGGTTTGAAAGCAATCTTTATTCCATTAATTGAAAGCAAACAGAGCCCTGCAAAGTAACAGGCAGTTTTCTTACACCTTCATAGTGCATCATCTGCACCAATCACAATCACCTCCTAGCATTACAAGCACTGCACTCCCGAGCATAGCAACAAATATTAGTGGCTTTCAGCTTCAAATTGCTGCCCCAAGGCATCCCTGATCCTTATGGCCCCACGCTGTGTCCCTCTAATAGCCCTGGTCTCTGGCTGTTCAAATTCAGCCTCCAGGCACTGAGCCTCAGTTGTCCAGCCCTGAGTGAAGCTTTCACCCTTCCCTTCACAGATATTATGGAGCGTCCAGCACATGGCTATAAGCATAAGAATATTGTCATCAGCCAGGTCCAGCCGCCCATATAGGCAACTCCAGCAAGCCTTTAAATGGCCAAAAGCACACTCAACAGTCATTCTGCACTTGCTCAGCCTGTTGACAGCAGCAAGGAGCGGTTCAACAAGATGCCCTGTGTATGGCTTCATAAGCCACAGCATTAAGAAGTAGGCAGTGTCTCCCAGGATCACAATGGGCATTTCGACTTCCCCTACGGTGATCTTCTGGTCCGGGAAGAAAGTCCCTGCAGGCCAATGTTCCGAAAGATGCGTGCGTCATGCACCTTTCCGGACCAGCCTGCGTTAATGTCGTGAAACACCATGGTGATCCACAAATGCCTGGACAACCATTGAGAAATACCCCTTCTGATTAGTGTACTCGGTGGCTAGGTGGTCTGGTGCCAGAATTGTAATATTCGATGCCATCTATCGCCCCTCTGCAGTTAGGGAAGCCCATTTGTGCAAAGCCATCCACAATTTCACACACATTGCCCAAAGCCACGGTCTTTTGGAGGCGGATGCGACTAATGGTCCTGCAGACTTCCGTTAACACAAGTCCAATGGTCGACTTTCCCCACTCAGAACTGGTTAGTGACCAATCAGTAGCAGTCTGGAGTAGCCAGCTTCCACAATGCAGTCGCCATGCGTTTCTCCAGTGACAGGGCAGCTCTCATTCTCATGTCCTTGCGCTGCAGGGCTGGGGCGAGCTCATCACACAGTCCCATGAATGTGGCTTTCCTCATCCGAAAGTTCTGCAGCCACTGCTCGTCATCCCAGACGTGCATTACAATGTGATCTCACCACTCAGTGCTTGTTTCTGAAGCCCAAAAGCTGCACCTCCGTGAATGCCACAAGCAATCTCATGTTGTAGCTACTACGCGTGGCGAGATCAATGTCGCACTCCTCTTGCCTTTGAAGTTTAAGGAATAACTCCACTGCCACTTGTGATGTGTTAGTCAGAGCGAGCAGCATATTTGTCAACAGTGCGGGATCCACTGCTGCAGACCAAACAGGCAGAGCGCGCAGAACACAAACTGTTCAGAGATGGTGCCAAATGCGGATGGGAGCACAGTGATTGATGGGATGTGAAGCAATGCATCATGGGGCACTGAGACAGGACCCAGGATGCCCCGCGACCCACTCCGTCTTCCCGCAACTCTTAGCAACAGAAGAGAAAGAGGTGCTCTGTGGCATAGCTACCCAGAGTGCACTGCTCCGAATACCGCTGCAAGTGCCGCAAATGTGAACACGCTATTGCACAGGCAGCTGACAGTGTGAACACACAACAGCCATTTCTCTTCAGCGCTCTCTGTGCAGCGCTGTAACTGCCGGTGCTGTGACTCTGTCAGTGTAGACATACCCTAATACTATTTTAGCTAATAATTATCTGAGTTAAGAGCAGTTTGTCACATGTTAAATATCTTTGGCATAAACCATTAACTGAAAAATTGTTTCTTAGCTGTCATTCTTGATGGATTTCTCAAGGATTGTGGTGTAAGTACAATTCTGGCATATATAGAATTGATTTAAGAGCTACCACTAGATAAATGAGACATCCTGTTTAAACTAAGATGTCTACAAGTAAAGGTGATTTTAAAGTTCAGCCATCTAAAGAGGAGGAGAAAGTGGTTGTTCTGAGGAAAAATTGGGCTCAGGTGAATACTTGGGTCTGTGCAAATTCAGTGGGACTCCATGCATGTGTACAGTTTAGCCTGTGTACATTGGGTAGCATGACTAAAGAGCCATTAAAGTAGGAATGTGAGACTTGTCCAAGTAATTAAATCTAACCAATCTATGTAGTGGTCTCCTAAAGGAAGTAGTAGAAACTGCACTGCTCATGAGTTTAAAAAAAAACAAGAAAAGACAAAGCGCTGGAAAACATGCTGTGTAGAGAGCACTCATCACCAGCTGCCAAGATAATGAAGGTGGTCTTTTTCATCTCTAATTTCTACTGTGTCAGTTTGCCACTCAGAACGTTGTATATACAATTTATACTTAGTTTAAGCACTCTTGGGACATGACTAAGCAAGATCTTGGGCCATGACTTATTCTACTTTAGAATAATGGGCACTAATTAAAAAAATGAAAAAACCTCTTTAATGGATACAATATGATTTTTTTTTATTCTTCTTCTTATCAAACTTAGGAAAATCCAAAAAAGGTATGAGAACACCCTTTTATCTGTCTGTGTGTGTATCCCTGAGGGGTTTTGCTGAAGTCACTGATTAAAGTGATACTGTCAAGTAGTTCAGGACCAAAATCTGTGTAAATTTTCAAGTTGTTGAAATGTAGTGCAGAGCCTTCTACAGATTCCCACTTTTTTTAAAAATAACTTTTCAAAAGAAACTCACAACTCTTATCACTGGTAGCTAAAAAGTTCTCATACCTGCAGAGCCGCTGCCTGTGCATTATCCTAATGTTTTTGCTCTGTGCCTCAGAACCAAACCAGGGGAGCACAAATAACAGAACTATGTTCACACAGCTGGGCTGATTGATGTTTGATGACAGGAAAGGAAAGCCAACAGTGCTATTTTGGCATATGCTCCATACAAAAATGGGTTCAGAAGCTGAGATGTTTGCATACATACAAACAAAAAATAGGAAAAGAGATATTTTTAACCTTCTAAGAAGATAAAGGAAACGAAGAGAGTTTTTTAAAAGATCAGTTATTAAAAATACTTGACAGTCTCTCTTTTGAAAGCAGCTTGAGTTAATAGCTGTGACCTCACACTTATTCAATGTTACTAGACTTGTAGCTCTATAACAACTGTTGGTCTTGGTGTTTAATGAGCTGGTTTTGTTCTTGCATATGCATTCTTTGACTTAACTATGCAGTTACTAAAATTATTTTGTTTTGTTCTTATTACTTTTAAAAAAATCCTTAATCTTGTTCTTTTGTTAAATAATTAAATACTAAGCTTGAGGTCCTTATTACTCCCTTGTCAGAGGCTATTTCATTTTCTTTGGTTATCATCCTGACTTCAATATTGGGAGGGCGGGAGGGAGATATACCTTGAGTATATCTGTTCACAAAAAGATTCTGGATGATAAGCAGTGAAGGGCTGTAATGGACATAGGTGGGTTGTATTTTGGTGCCATTGGAAAGCTGATGCTGAGCTTTGTTAGGACTGGGACTAAAGCAAACTGCCTGTCTCCTAAGGCACAAAAGGAAAAGGGGAACATGGTATTATATTTTCTGCAGCTGAACACATGACCTACATGCTGTACTTAGAAAGAGATATAGTTTGTCATTGAGTTATATTGGCATAAATTCAATTGAAGGAGCAATATTTTTTTAATTATTATAATAGTGCAATTTCTCTTCAAAGGAAATGATACTCTGCTTATTTCAATGTGTGTTCATAGTTGTAAATTATCCTTTTTTTCTGTATGGCATTTTAAAATAATTTTGTGAGTTTTCGTACCCTTCATGAATCTTACATTCTTTCTGTGTGTGAAGAGGGTGGAAGATAACCATCGGTGACAGAAAGTATTCTCACAAGAACAGTTTAAAATCCTTTCCTTTCACGATCATCAAGATTCAAATGTTTCACTGTATGTTTTATATTCAGGATATAAAAAAATAGGGTTCATTTTTTCCAGTGAAATATGGGAAATGTTTCATATTTAAAGTAAAATTAAGGATATTTTTTAGTAATCTATATTAGTAAACTAGGATTCTCTAAAAATATACCCATTAGAATAATATTTCTCCTTTCAGTAATTTCTGTTTCCTTCTCTTTACATAATGAATAATTGAAAACCCTTTTAAAGGAGCAATTAATCATTCCAAAGGTACAAGTATTAAAGGTAATTTTATCAAATGTTGGAAATATCATCATTTGTCATAATAATGATTAAAAACAAACTACACATACAAATCTGTAACATGTTATAGAAACTGCGTTACATGGTGTTTATTATTATCCATCAAAGCTGAAGTATGTGTGTGTCAATTTTTCTCCTCCACTAACTAGTTCAGTTGAACTTCCAATGAAATTTAATCTCTTCTTGAATGACAAGTACAATGCTATTGGCATCTGGAAATCAGCTTTAATTGTATATAGGAAAACATTCAGTAGCTGACTGGAATGGGGAAATAATGTTGTCTTGGAGATGTGTGGATTGCATGCTTTCCTTAATAAAGTAATGCCATTTATGATTTGGTGTGAGCTATGCACTATTCATATACATTTTTGAGAATACTGTAGCTTTTTTTGGATGAAGCTCCAGTGACAATAGTTTGCTCTCTAAAATGGAATTCTGCTAACTGTCATGCCAGAGAAACAATCCTAGAACCAAACCAACTCACGTGCGGGTACAATACCAGAGGAAGAAGGCCTGTTACTAAAAATTACTGTGGAAAATATTCCCAATTCGTATTTCTCAAGTCATTAATGGTGACTAATAAAAAATGTATAAAATATGATGTGGCAAAATCCCCAGAAAAATTGTTATCTGGATTAATACATGTGAATCAGTAGATTGTTTCTTGATTCAGGAGAAATTTTTAGTATCTTCCAATTGGTGCTGTTCATCTCCTGGTCTAACGCATGTTCATATTTTATCACAGGTTTATGCACAATGTAGTCTGAAGTATTTAAGAATCAAAGTGCAAGCAGGTCTTTCATTGTTTCAAACAGAATGTGATCTGTGACCCAATGTGGACAATATAATACTTTAATACAAGCATTAAAAGGGATTTTATAGAATATCTTTATGCACCGAACTGGCAGCCTCCTTTACACCTCCTTCTTATGAATCAAAGGTTTATCTATGTGGTGCGACTACGTGCATTAGAATTCTAAAGCACACCAACATGCTGCACACTTAACTGCTCTGTGAAGATCTTCCTGGTATGCATTAAAGTTCCCTAGTTTCTGTTAAATGTAGTAATGAAGTGTTATCTTAATGTGCAGTAGGGTACTTTTAGTTCATGCCAGCTGGGTCTCCATGGGCCAGTTAGTGTGCAACACATTGCTGCACTTTAGAATTCACACCCCTGTAGAGTGCATTGCCATATAATGTTGACAAGCCCCTAGATCGCATGAACATGATCTCTTGCACTCAGTATAAATACTGCAGCTTTATTTACAAAAGTTTTCAAAATTATTTGGTTAAAACTAAAACAGACTAAATGTCTGCGTCCAAGAAGGCAAATGCTTTAACTGAGTAATTCCAATCCACCCACGTGATTTACACAATCATGATCATGTAACCTGACTTTTTTTTTTTTTAAATAAGCATTACAAATGGTTTGCTTACATGGGGCAAGAACTAAGATTTTTATTTGCGTGCTTACCATCTGTACATGCTTGACGGATGCTCACAGGAAGCAGGAACTACTTGTGATTTTGTAGTGGTATTTAAAACAAAAAAAAAACATTCACACAAAAAGAAGTATTTCATGAGGCTATTGGGTTACAAAAGTCTCTGTTTCAGTCTTGTAAGGGGAATCTCAAGTAGTACAAGTAAGTTTTAGGGAGATACCTTAGTAACGTGAATCAGGATTAGTTAAAGGATATGCTCTTTATTTTCAGCATATAAACTAAAGGCCTGATCTGCAGTTGCCATTAAGGCCAAAACAAAATTTGACTTTAGTGGGAGCTGCAGGTATTTGGCACACCTGAAAATCAGGGCATTTTAATTAGGTGGTGATTTAGATTCCTAACTTTAGCTACTCTGTGTCACAGTTTCCGGGTAACTGTGCTTATAGCCCCGAGGGTTGCCAACCCTCAATGATTGTCCTGAAGTCTCCAGGAATTAAAGATTAATCTTTAATTAAACATTATGTTGTGATGAAACCTCCAGGAATACATCCAACCAAAATTGGCAACCCTAAATCCACCCCACCTCACCCCACCCCACCCAACCCCGTGGTTCACTCCAGGAATGCCAAGTCAGTTCTCAGGCCTCTATCTGTCACCAGTGTCTGGGTGGGGACCTATGTCTCACTCCCTTCTGACTGGCAGTTGTAAGGCTTCGCAGCCCCTGTCATACCCGGTGATACCCCAGCAAGCCCATCTGCCTAATGGCCAGCACCAGTGGCTATGAACTGTATATTGCCAGCAGTTACAAGTTACTGCACAGCTCTTTCTATGCAAGCACATTTATTCTTATGATAAAAGCATTACAGAGACACCATAATAAAAACAATAAACAGAGCTACCCGCTTATTGAATGTACCAGAAATTGTCCATCAATCTTCTGGGGCCCTGGTAGGCCAAAGTCTTTCAAATCCTTCAGCAAGGGTTGGAGGTGTCCTCTGACCCCTCCTGCCTATTTGCTGAATCAAAAGAAAGACACAAATCTGTTTAAACTCTACTTTTAATGCCACAAGCCCTTTCTTTGTTTGAATCTCTGGAAAACCCAGCTTGAATCAGTATATGCAAACCACCCCAGAGGCTGGTACCTCTCTAGAGCTGTTTACAGTCTCAGCAGCCCACCTTCTCACTCACCACTCTTTTTGGTTCTTGGAGGAGCTATGGTAACCGTCTTCCATGGAGTAGTACATATATAACTATTCATAAATTTAATACAATAGACCCCAAAGGTACTTTATGGGGTTGCAATATCTGTCACACCTTAGTTTTAAGTTTTTGGCCTAGGTTTTGCACCTTTGTTTCCGTAATTCACATACAAAAAATAAATATGAAAAAAAAAATTGTTTGAGAGTTGATGAAATTTAGCCAATAAACTAATCCCACAAGTGATGAAAGTGAATTCCTTGGTGTCAGTCACAAGCAAATCCAGTTTTCATAAATCTTCTGTATGTTTATGATTATTCTATTAAATTCTTTAGAACACTACTACTTTGGTCACAGTGCAATTTTAGATTGAGATGGTGTTCAAAATGCTTCTGCAGCTATTTACAAACATTTAATTTTTAGTTCAGAGAATTTTACCTCTAAAAATTAGGTAAGCTTACTTTTCTTTTCTTTGATTGCTCTCTGTAGGGTATAATCATCAACACATATGTGAAGAACAAAGGCAGAAATCTCCTGAATTCTACAGCAGAACTGCATCTGAATCTAACGTGTATCTGAATAGTTTCCATTATCCTGATCATAGCTACAAGGACTATGCATTTGATACATTAAGCTTAGACAGTTCTGACAGTATGGAGACCAGCATATCTGCGTGCTCCCCTGATAATATTTCCAGGTAAATGTTAACTTCTCATATTTTTTTCTTAATGGAAACTGTTAGAACAAGTTGTAAACATTGAAGCTGTATATCCCTAGGGCAATGAAAACATATTACTTCTCTTTAAGGTGAGAAAGAGAAGATAGAAGCTTTTACTAACTGGATAAGAAAATCTGCAAGAATTGGACAGAAATATTATTTAGCATTTGGATACTGTTTTTCATCTTCAAATCAATTTAACTAATTCTCATCTCATCCCTGAGTTTTGCAGCTGGGAAATTAAAGTATGGAGAGGTTAAGTAATTACTCATTTAAGATCACACAGAGAATCAGTGTCACAGCTGGGATTAAACCTATGGAGGAGTTGACTTTCTGCATGTTTTAGTGGATTTGGCATAAAACTGCCTGTCTGATCACTGTAGACTTCTTATGTAGGATATTCATTGTCAAGTCCATGATCCAGCAACTAAGTTTACTCTCTGTCTGTATCTAAGATGTTACCTCATTAGGGGCTTGGACTGCTGAACTTTTTGGATCTCTTGCCAATAATGCTAGCAATATAGTCTCCCGTCTCCAAATCAGAATTTAAAAAGAGTTCTTGGTTCCCAACCATGGGCCCTGATCTCTAGGCTACGCTTCTCTTATTTTAGGATCTTATCAATTTTACCACTAAAGATAAAAGTAATGTCCTGTATTTATTTAAAAACAAAAATGCACAGAAGCTGGGGTCTGAAAAGAGTACATTGACAACCCTTTCTTCTCTGACTATCCCATTGTCATGATAGCACTTTGATTTCTGCCAAATCCCCGTTTGGGTAGTTTGGGAAAGCATGGGAATCCTGTCAATGAAATAGAACATTGTCACAGAATTAGAACTTCTTCTGAACATGAGGAAAGCTTTTTGGCTGCCATATTGTGTTTTCTCTAGCATCTGTTTCCTTGAGTATCAGCCCATTGTGCTTCTCTTTTATTGTGGCAGTGCTATGGGAGTTTTTACTAATGTTATGGAGCAGTTTGAGGAATAGTTCCCTTTTATCTGTATTGTATTTACCAACTTAAATGTAATGGAGAAGTTGGTGAGTTATTGGAAATAGATATTCAGGATCAATATTTGCTGCAGTCCTCTTGTTTTGTTTATAGCAACAAATTGTAATAGAGATGTAAAGGCCTAACAGAGGTTGTGTTTTCAATGCAGGAAATGTTGATCCAGTGACAACTGAGTTTTCATTATGTGTTGTTACACTAAGTGGCAAATATAATTTTAAACTTTTCTGTCTAATGTATATTGATGTAGGGAAGCAATGGCTGTTCACAGATGGGCCAGATTCTGATCTCCTTACTCAGGCTGAGCAGCGCCTCAATGATGCTGTTTGTACAGTACAGTACAATTCAGCTTAGTAATGGTATCTGAATCTGTCTCTTTGCTATGATTGACTTATTGCACTGTGATTCTCTTTAATAGAGGCATCATACACATAGGCTACCCCCAGACCAGCTTGCAAATAGAAGCTTAAAGCTGGAATTTTCAAAGATGCCTAACAGAGTTAGGTGCCTAGCACCTGTTGAATTTCACTGGGATTCAGGTTCTTTTGGGAATCTCAGCCTAATTTCTAACTGTTATTGATACACAAACACTCACACACAAATGCACGCAGTATTTTTATGGATCAAATGATTTCTCACTAGATAAAGTTAGTTTGGGTGGGTATTTCTTTATTTTTGTTGATTGTTCATAGATGTCTTCCTCTTCTGAGACAGATTCCAGGACCATTAGGCATATTGAATTACAGAGGTCTCAGGGGGTATTTTAAAATGATTTCCAGCCATGTCCCAGCTCTAGGGGGAAATTCAACATTGCTGTTTACTAACTCACATACAACATAAAACATACAAAAGAAATAGTTTGGGGATAAGGAGAGAGGTTAATTGCTGGGAGTATCTGAAGTCCCACAGTGCTCAAAATACAACTGAAGTATAAATTTTGAAAGGTCATTCTTTACCCTATACAAATAAGAGATCTCAGGAACCATTAGTAACTTCAGTTTTCCTGATTCAAGTATCAGAGTGTAGAGCCTTGAGCTTTACAACCTTATCTGAACCTGACAGGACCCAACTACACGTGTTGGGATTGGGTTGGGTCGGGTCGGACCTGAAAATAACCCGATCTGAACTCAGGAGGATCGGGTCATCTCTGATTACCTCCTCTTGCCCATGGGATTGGCATCGCGGTAGTTGCGTGCCCCACTCCTGCTGACTGCCACCATCTCGCTGCACTCAGTATATGTTACGGAGTGAATGTGCTGGTGAGTTGCAGTGCCTCTCACTCGGCAGCATGCACAGCACAGCAAGACAGCAGCTGATGGCGCACCAACCTCAAGAGTCAATGGTGGCTGGAGAAGGATCCCAGGCATGGGCCATGCGGAGTGGGTAGCCTCCATCAGGCCAAGCCCCAAGGTTTGGAGGGAAGTGTCAGGTTTGGGACAGGTCAGTTCTGAAAACAACCCGACACTCGGGTCATGTTCAATTTGGCTGTGCTTGGCTCAGATTCAGGTCTGGGTTGGGCTTTAAAATAAGTTCTAAAAAATCCTCTAATAAAGCTCACATTTTTAAGGGTCTTCAAAACCAGCAGGGACGAACTAAGTTAATTGCCTTGGATAGGGAATCATTGTAAAACAGGGAGCTGATATAATCATGGTTACTCAGTCCAATGTGCAACACTGCACTCCCATAGTGAGTTTAAAGTGTAGTCCAAGCATTTGTCTACTGCAGAGACTGAGCAAGGAAACCTTTACAGGGCAAGAAGGATAGTTATGTTGTATTGTGCTGCACCAGAGTCTAGCACCATTTTGTTGTTGGTGCAGCGGTCAGGTGTCCCCACTTTTTGCCAAGGTCTATGTGTCACAATAAGAAATCCTTCCGCTCCACCTAAATCACTTTTGTAGGGTCCCCAAAAGGGGTGATGGGTGGAATAGTCATCCTCTTACTATTTTGTTCACCATGTAGGCCTAATTTCCAAAGCACCAATTTTGGTGTATTCATTTCCGGTACCCTACTCCTTCTCTTACCACCCCCCGACTGTGTTATCAGTAGACCCTCTCTGCTAAAATTAATTCAGCCTTTTTGTCTCTTCTTTACATTCTTTCTTAAATAATTTTATATAACTGGGCATTGTGGAAATTCATGAACCTTTACCCACTTTCCTCCAGTTAGGCATACAATTAAACTAGACCTGCTAGGACTCAATGATTACAATAGAGCCTTCAGTCTTTCTCTCCTATCTTCAGTACTGAGATGTGAGCCTTTCCGAATATGGGATTGTGTGTCCTGTCATTCAGTGCATTTTACTGATATTCCCTACTACCTGCTCTTTATTTTAATTTGGTAATTTCTGATGACAAGTTAAGTGATACAGAAGATAGACACTCAGTTCATGGCCAGAGGGACTTCAGTTTTACAGTTAGATGGTTACTGGTGTCAGTGCAGGAGATCAGTAAATGAGTGCTATGTTTTGGGCTAAGTGGCCTCTTTAGACCCACCTGTTATAGGGATGGCAAACCACAGTGAACCCACAAACTCTATAGACTCTCAGGTCTGCATTTTTGGACAATTCTGGATGAGAGACTATATTTATTGAGAGTATATTATACTTAATACACTATTTGTACTTGGCGCTAGCTGTACTAAATTGGACCTGAATTTTTATCAACTCTATTATTAAATTATCCAGAGTTAATTTGTAAAATATGGCTTCAGTCTTCAACTATTCTCGTAGGTAATTTTTTTTTTTTTTTTTTTGTATACAGTGCCAGCACTTCAAATGTTGCCAGAATAGAAGAGATGGAGAGACTTCTGAAACAAGCTCATGCTGAAAAGACACGACTGCTTGAATTCAGGGTAATCTAAAGATTTCTTTGACAGAGGTTAATAGATACTTTGTTAAGACAATACAAATTTCATTTGGCCATTTTCTTAAATTGCAATTGCCGAACACAGCCCTGAAGTACTCGTTTCCACTTCTCCCAACTTTGTCCCACTGGAATCCTGCCATTCCTGATACTCTGTGAAACAGCTACCATTTCTGTGGCTGAGGTGGACAGAAATCCTTTCAGAACTAATCAACATTGCTCCTTCATCTGCTAAAGGGATGGCTTATGAGTAGTACTTGCTTACCACCCCCATCTTTATGGGACTGCTTAAAGTCAACTAGTCCAGGAGGCAAGAGTCCAGCCCCTGTAACTGAACCGAAGTCTCTCAAATGGCATGGCACTAGTCTACTAGTATATATAGACCAGTCCCTATTGCTGGACTTCAGGTAATGATTTTAGATGGTTTAAAATAAAATCAGCCCTATTTTCAAATTTTAAAGTGACTCATGAGTGAAGAACAGGTAACTTGAAAACAAAACCTGCTTTAGCTATGAAACAAAATAATACTTCACTTTAGAATTGACATTACTGAATGTTAGTTATATTTGCTTGTATTTAAATAAGACACAAAAGATTTACAGTCCTATTTCAGTCTCCTAATGTTAACAAATACACTTAAATCCCAGTCAGCAAAATGTTTGATAAGAAGTAGCATTTCATTTCATATTACAGTGGTGAGGTTGTTCTGCATTCAGGCATATATTTTGACCCTCTTACAAGAAAATATTAATGCTTTAACAATGAGTTTCCCTCAGAATCAGTCAAATTAACAGACTAGACAGCACAGAAGGTCAATCCTGATAAAGCTAGGATTGGCTATACCGAGCTCAAGTAGACCCTGTCCAAGTTGGGGGATGACTGTTTACACCTCAATTTGTAGGGGGGAATGACGAGATTATATTGTGTAGATGCAGCTTTAATGTAACTCAGTACTTTTGTATAAAGATATATTGTCTTCTAGCTTTCTGTTTAATATGGCCCTGCTCACTCTGGGATCGGAAGCTGCTAGTGGTGTTTAAACACCATTACTGCTACCACAGTCTTAGTGCACTTACCATGACATACCGTGGACATGGATTGTATTTATTTTATTGAAAGAACTGTTTTGTAGCCAACTGGTGTGGTAGACTACTATGTTTTCTGTTCTCCATTGCTCCAGGTAATAGACAGTGGTCCCTCTTATAAACTTCACTGTTGCCTTAGATCATACTCTGTATAATGAACCAATGATACTTTACTATTTGCAGCATTCTAGGTCTTCTGATGTGATATGGTTCCCAGACAAAGTCCCCCAAACCTATCCAGGTTTATTAGAGAAACCATGCTTGTGACAACCTTGTTCAAATGTGATTCTGATCCCTGTTCCCAATCCACCTTGCATATGTTCTTGGCTCCCTGAGAGGTATAAAGGGGCTTGTAGGAGCTCTGGGTGGGATCAAGTTACTTTTAATGTTTATCAGGTGTAGTTTTACATAGCCTATAGCTGAAACTCTGTGTGCACTGTGGTATATAGGAACGGGAAATGGAAGCCAAAAAACGAGCCCTGGAAGAAGAAAAGCGTCGCAGAGAGCAACTAGAAAAAAGATTACAAGAAGAAACTAGCCAGCGGCAAAAATTAATTGAAAAGGAAGTCAAGATACGTGAGAAACAAAGAGCACAGGTGTGTTGACAATCTACCATGTACACACTGAAACAGCTATATAGCAAGCTTCTCACGATGATGAAGGGAAGGAGTTTCTGTAGATGGCTGGTTGCTTGAGTGCCTGCTGAATTGATTATTTTAATACTTCTAAGATTTTTGTCAATGGTCTGTTAGGGGCCTTGGATAGGTGTCTTTTTAGTAACCTAAATATTTATTGATTTAGATTTAAATATCTCTTCCGATTTATATTGGCATTGTGAATGTACTGTATTAATCCTATAAAGTTTGTCACTCATGGCAGAACTGTGCAGTCTGTGTCACAACTATGCTGAATAATGGACATTTCTGAGAGCAGTAACTTTGTGAAAGTACACGATGACTTTTATATGTGGGACATTTTGGATTGTGAGTTGTCCTCTTCCGAATATTTTGTTGAAAAGAAGATTTTATTTCCCCCCATTCCCTCCTATACACAACCTCTTCAAACCAATAGAGTGATAAATATTTATTTTGCCAACATTATATGAAAGAAACAATAGTTCATATTTGGTGAATGGATCCCAAAGCAGAGACACCCTGGAATTGGATTGACATGATGATATAACTCATTTTTCATGAGCACTATATATATATATATTTTTTTTTTCAATTACGAGTTGTTCTTTTGGGTACCCAGAAAGACCCAATTTCAGGATTCTGGGTTTTTCTTTTCAATGCTTCCTGACATTTAAACACCAAAAACAGTGGAAGGAGCAGCATGTTCTGCAGAAACCAAAGCTACCTGAAGCTTGTTCAGTATAGTGATGTACAATTTCAGAGGGTGCCAAATATACACAATACAAAAGGCCACCACTGTATGTCGAAGGCTGCAGTGATACTAAGTGTCTCAAAGCACTTGAAAACCATTAACAAGTCAGTTATATACCACTCCATTGCATAGATAGAGGAACTGAGGCACAGAGCAGTTAAGTGACTTGTCCAAGGTCACACAACCAGAGTTCTTCTTTTCCCAAAGCTGCCACAGATATTTTGATCTGTGCTTTAACCCCTCCCCACTCCTCCCCCCCCAAAAAAAAACTCTTCTGTGATTTGAAATCTGTTACTTAATGGATGATTTTAAGAAACCTATGTTCTCTGCTGAAAATCCTTTTTTTTTTTTTTTAAATGCCAGTATTCAACAGTTGACATAGGTACATATTGCAAAAATTTGTCTGTTCTCTTAAGAAAATCCAAGGCTGCAACTCACAAATTTAATATTTGCTACCTTCATAGTTTGAACATGGGTGCTACTTGTACTTTTTATCTGCTTACCACATATAGAAAGAAAAAAGATGAAAGATTTATGGAGTATTTTTTTGCTCTGTGTTAGGCCCGCCCCTTGACTCGCTACTTGCCAATCAGAAAGGAAGACTTCGACCTACGAGGTCACATCGAAACAGCTGGTCACAACATAGAGACCTGTTACCACATCTCACTCACGGAGAAGACCTGTCGAGGCTTTCTGATTAAAATGGGCGGGAAAATTAAAACATGGAAAAAACGGTGGTTTGTTTTTGATAGAAGCAAGAGAACATTTTCTTATTATGCAGGTAGGTTGTGTTTCTTCAGCCAGGATTGAGTCCTTCTGGGGCAGTACCATTCTTATGTGCACCCATCCCAACATTTGCCACATAGGCTCTATTGTTACATTAAGTGTCATTTACACAATTTTTATGGGTCTTCAAAACCAGCAGGGACAAAGAAAGTTAATTGCTTTGGATAGGGAATCATTGTAGAACAAGGAGCTGATATGATCATGGTTACTCAGTCCAATGTGCAACAGTGATTGTTGGTGTTGTGGAGGCTTTTTCAAGTCCTCAGTCAGAAAGGGGCTCCATTATGCTGGGTGTTTTATTTACATGTACACACATATACCACCCACTCAGACTCACACTATCTCTCTTTCTTTTCTCCTGTTCTGAAGAGTTTGCAATCTGAGATGAGACACAAATGAGTGTAACAGACAAAGGGAGGGAAGAGGGCAGAGGAGGGTAACAACAATAAGATCATCAGGTTCCTACTGTACAGCTGGTTTTGTGTTATTTAATTATTAAATAAAATCAGTTATAATTGACTTTGGTATAGCCTAGTCCTCACTGCTGGCCTGATTTCTGATAGGCTTCACAGAAGAACCTGATTCGTGTTAACTTATTTAAAAAAAAATCAGATTAACTACTTGCCTTTATAACACACTTTCTTTAACTTAACATCTCAACATATTTTAACATTGTTCCTTGTGGTCTGGAGATGATGAAGATCATCATCATAATTTAATGATAAATGCGAACTAGATTCTTGGTTTTAATTGTCATACTCCTAAAGGCAGTTAAAACACAGACCAATCAAACTTCTGTCATTTCTAGACTAAGGAAATCCGATAAATAAATTTCAGAAACAGCTACTTCTAGATTACTACCATCTTTGAAGATAAAATCACAGGCTTTAAATTGCTTTATTACATAGACTAGTTTTAAATAAAAATACTGGAAATATACAAACGGATGCAAATACAAAAAATCTGCAGTGCTACTGTACATTTTTGTGGCTTGTTGTTTGAATGTGAAAGTTGGGATGGACCCAGAAATATATTTTGTAGTGCTTTAACTTCCATTGGTAAAAGAAATCAGGCTTACTCTAGGTGATGTGTGTTCCTTTGCTTGGTAACAGTTTTCTGCTATAAAAACTGAACAGTTCCATTTCCTCATGTGGCATTACATTAGCAGCAGGCAGAATGGAGCTGAATATTGGTGGTAGAGGAATATATTACAAATTACCCATTTTATGTTTTTGAAAAATTGATACTTATAGTCACTAAATGTCCATAATATTTCAGAATAGTTTGCAATATTAGTTATGGTAAAACTTAAACATAATTTTTTAAGTTTGTGGTTTGAAAGAAACATTCACTTTTACTGTTCTGAACATCTGGTTTATTTATTAGCAAGGCATTTAACAAATAGTATAGTGCTCCCATCTGGTACTGATTTTTAAAAGATAGTTACTTTAATAGTTACCAGTTTCAGTTTCGAGTTCAGCACAGCTGCTCTAATGTAGTGTCAATTATCAAAGAAAACATTTCATAATGTCTCGAGGACTCAAGCCAACAAACAAAATTAAATGAAAACCTCATACCAGCTGAGTACAAATGCAGCTGTTGGTATGTATTAGAAACTGTCAATGTGACTTTAACAATACAGCAAATTTCCAAGATAAGTATTGATGCTATAAATGTAGAGCCCATGGCCTGTAACTGAACATACAGGTATAGTGTCCTTAGGATTGCAGGTGTACTGAGCAGAAAGAGAATTGACCCCCGAAGCCTATAATATAGCAAAAAGACTAAAATGTAGTTAGTTCTTGACCTGAAAATTATATAGAACTTTCTTGGTACAAAGACTAAGCATTGTCTAAGCACTGAACATTACATCATCAGATTAACATTTTGTCATGAATATTTCTTCCAAAACTGTAAGAATGGTTACTCACGTCTAAAGTGAAATGCACATATAGGGCCAGACTTTGGAGGGGCAGGGGAAATGAAAGCAGCCTACCCTCTTTGCAAGTAGAAACTGCAGGCACAGGTAACGGAACTTAGATGGTGAACATGGCTGCATAAATGACAAGAATCAATCCCAAACAAGAGGCCAGTTGGAGGCTGTGCAGAAAATCCAGTCCGTAATCTTTTTCTCTTTAATGTCTCCTAATTAAAGCCGTCCCTGATTCAACTTCTCCTTGGTCTCTTAATACCATCATTGCTACAGTAGTGTTATAAATTTGTAAAGGACCCGCTTGCACCATTGTTGAGTAACAAGTAAAATTTTAGTTTGAAGCTTCTGAGAGTTTACCGTAAACAGGAAAACTATTTTTTTTTAAAATAGAAAAAGTCCTCACGCAATGTTGTTTTGAAGTAAAACTAAGTATTAAATTGTCTGCTAGATTTGGTCTTCAGAGCAGCTTTGGGGGGAAAACGTCACTGCTAGCGTGCCAGTTCGTTGTAATGTTTTAGCAACAATGATCTAATAAAAAAAATTAAGGTGAACGCTGTATTTAACTTTGCGTGCAATTTTACCTACTGTAAATATGCTACCCAATTGAAAAGGCAGGCTGAAGATTCCATGGGGTATTTTGCAAACGAAAGTGCTAGCATGCAGTCTTTGATTAATACAGGAGTGAACATGCAAATTCAATTAACCCTTCAACGCTTATGTTTGTTTCAATTTTCAAAGCCCAGTTTCTCTCTCATTTGCAGACAAGCATGAAACTAAATTAAAAGGAGTAATATATTTCCAAGCCATTGAAGAAGTCTATTATGATCATCTAAAGAATGCATATAAGGTAAACATTATCATTTTTGTTATTTTTATTAATTATTCTATAATAGCACCCAAAATGTGGTAGATGTTGTACAGACATAGGAAGATAAAATTCATGTCTCAAAGAGCTAAAAAGAAAACAAACCCCAAGTCCCTTACACACACACAAGGCATGGAAACGCATAGAATGTGTAGATAAAGTGGCCAGGGCAATGATTGGCATACCTAATTTTGTATGCAGTCTTGTAGCCGTGTCAGTCCCACGATATAAGAGAGACCAGGTGGCTTAGATATTATCTTTCATTGGGCCAACTTCTGTTGGTGAGAGAGACAAGCTTTTCAGCTTACACAGAGCTCTTCTTCAGGTCTGGAAAACGTACTTGACGTTTCAGCTAAATACAAGGTGGAACAGATGTGTTAAATGTTTATGGTAAACAATCTGTTCCACTTTGTATTTAGCTCTGACACTGTTGAGTAAATTTCCCAGACCTGAAGAAGAGCTCTGTTTAAGCTTGAAAGCTTGTCTTCAACACCAACAGAAGTGGGTCCAATAACAGATTTTAGCTTACCCACATTTTGTCTCTCATACATAATTTTGTTAGTTCAATGTATAAAACAAGATATTGAGACACAGAAGAGATGTACTCCACCTGGCAAGTGATGTGGTCTCAAAATGGGCCAGAGGTGACAGGTACTCCTGAGTTCTAATTCCTGCTGTGCCACTGTCAATCCCTTTGTGGCTTTGGGCAAAAATAAGTCCCTCAGCTTACCTTTCCCTCACTATAAAATGAGGATAATAATGCACTTTAATCAAAGGATTGATAGTGTTTATTACTTTACACGAAAGAGAAAAATGGTTCTTCCATTCTGAGTATTGGGGCAGCATTCTGCTATCTCCGCTCAAAAAGTCCCAGTCTGATGAGAGACTTTTTAGATTTTCCAATCATCTGCAAAGGTACCAAGTAGTCGAATCTCATCCTTGATATAAATGTTTAAAAATCAACAGAGGTTGAAAACAAGGAATTAGACCAATTAGATTTGTTCTCTTTTACATTAATGGAGTTTTCATTATATAAAGAGAACAGTACTTAGATACAGAGCCTACTCCCAGACTTAAAGAACATTTAAAGATTTACTTCTGTGCACAAGGGAAATGTAACTTCTGCAGTAAATCCCTATCCTATACCACCACCCATATCTGGAAAAGAGAGAAATGATGGTAGAGTATCTGGCAGCATTAGGGTTTAGGGAGGACTCGGCAGGCGAGAGATGACCACATGGAGCCTTTCGTATCTGCCACCACTCCCAGATGCTGAAAATGCATCCGATGGCACATACACAGAGGTTTTTCCTGAATATGGTGTTTTAGGGGTGAAATATTGGCTCCAGTGAAGTCAATGAGTATTATGCCACTGACTTCAATGGACCAGGATTTCATCCTAGGTTACTAGAGCTGCAGCTACAGGTGGCCTAAATCAGGGGATGTAGTTGTGTTTCTAGCCCAAGATGGGAGTTGATTTGATTTTGAAGCCCTGTGAGGAGTACCCCTGACTAGCATCTGCACTTTGGAAGGACTGTGAGCTGTTTCAACCCATCCTCAAGAAGTGGACTTTAAGAATTAAAATCACTTTTGATCACTTGCTGCAGCAGGTGCACAGGGGAAATTGTGGTTTAGAGATGAAGCAACATTTGGTCTCACATATTGCTGCTCAGTTTAGGAGTAAGTCATACAGTGTATCTGCATTAGGCCTGAATACTCTCAACACCTGTTTCCTGCTATAGGTAGCAGAATGGGGTTGAGCAAATCCTGAGTTACTCAGGATGAGATGTGAAGTAGCCATTGCTCAACTGGCTTTTTCCTTGACAGTCTCCCAATACAGGAATTTACTCACTGTCAATAAACTGCTCTCATGTCATACAACTGATTTTGCTGCTTCTTTTTTATTTTAGAGTCCTAACCCATTACTCACTTTCAGTGTTAAGACTCATGACCGAATATATTACATGGTTGCTCCAACGCCAGAAGCCATGCGGATATGGATGGATGTTATAGTTACAGGAGCAGAAGGCTACACCCACTTCATGTTATAATAAAATGGTGCAAGAGTTCATTCACAAGGCATATTGCAATAATCCTATACATGAATTTAGCCATATGCAAGTGAATTTGAAAAGCCATATACAATATTGATAACTGTCACAAGTATTCTCCCTATGATGTGCACACAAACTCTCAAAATCAAAAGATTTTATACACACGAGTGAAAGTAAGATTATTTGCTTCTTTTAGTTGATCATTATAATAGCAAAAGAACTAAAGCTACTGAAAGTGTCATAGTGTTCTATCATGAGTAATCAAGTCAACTTAAGTATGGTATATTGATTCAATAGTAATTTCTTACAAATTCTATATAGAAGATGTCTTCATAAATACAAACTAAACAGTTTACAGAATTGTTTGTGTGTGCTCATTGGTATGCAAACATTTTAGTAACGGAACAGAACAGTATAATAGCATATATTTTTAATATGCAGTATTTGACATTTATAGGTAAATAGATGGCTTTTTAAAATTTGTACTTATATGTATTTTATAAAAAAATATATATATATGAAAAAACCCAAACACACCAGCCTACAATACATGTAGTTCTTGTCTTAGTATTTTAAAATACTACAGAGCCAAAGATTTACATGATTCCTGTATAAGAATGAACTCAAATTGTGAGCTGCGCTTTAGCTTTGTGTAATGGAACAATGCCAAAATTCTTCCTAAATTTTAATATAATTCAATTGTTACAGTATTCTGTACATTTAAATTACCAGTTGCATAAACTGTATGTGTCAAGTCATTTACGTAAAGCACAACAAAGAAGCAATAGCTTCACAAAGATGGTCTCTCTCACAAGGTAAAACTGAATGGAGACAAGAGTATCTAACTTAACTTTGCCATAAGTTTTCTGCAATCTCTCTGCAGGAGGCATTGAACTGATTCTCTGGCTGGTTCCTGTAGCAATTTCTGTTGTATGGAGTTCAGTCTTGCCATAGATATGATTCTAGTCTAAAGCTAACGTGCTGAAATCAATGGGTAAAATCTTTGCCCAATTGAAGTCTGCATGAAAACTCCCATTGACCTCAGCCAGTGAGACTGTTCAAAGTATACACTGGCCTAGAATTTCACCGTATGATAGGGTAGAGCACAAAGAAAGGCAAGTTGTGAGAACGCATACTAAAACAGTATTATAAATAAAAACTTTTAAGTAGCAAACATGGCAAAGACCTATTTTTTCATGTATGCTCCTTGTAAATGTTCTCCCTTTTAAAAACTGCTTTCTAGCCCTTGACGATTATATAAAAATAAATTATTATTGAATAAAACCTGGACTTCAGGCAAATCTTCAAATAGTTCCTTATTTTAGTATTCTGGAGTTGTAAGAGCCATATTGTTCATTTAATTAAAGAAATCACACTAAAAGCAAAGAAGAAAGTGGCTTTTGATTAAACCTGGGGTAGCCAACCTGTGGCTCCTGAGAAGTTAACAAGCGGCTCCTTGTATAGGCACCAACTCCATGGCTGGAGCTACAGGTGGCGGGGGGATGCTCACTGCTCAACCCCTGGCTCTTCCACAGGCCCTGCCCCCACTCCACCCCTTCCCTCAGCCTGCTGTGCCCTCACTCCTCCCCCTCCCTCCCAGAGCCTCCTGCATGCCACAAAACAGCTGATCGGGAGGTGTGGAGAGGGAGGGGGAGGTGCTGATCAGTGGGGCTGCCGGTGGGTGGGAGGAGCTGATGCGGGGCTGCTGACATATTACTGTGGCTCTTTGGCAATGTACACTGGTAAATTCTGGCTCCTTCTCAGGCTCAGGTTGGCCACCCCTGGATTAAACAAATTAAAATCTGAAAGCAGAAGAAATTATGCTTGCAGAAAGTTTTGCACTTTTAAAATCCTATATCTGGCATGAATGGGTATGAATTTTTTTGTGATATGCACAGATCAGACATGGTTGCTCTAGAATTATTTTATTGGTTTTGATGTGTGCCAGATTTGACATGATGAATCGGGAAAGATGGAACTGTTATCACCAGGAATAATTTTTATCTTCAATTTCTGTGCAGATTACAGCTACAAGAAACTTGTAATCTAATGATTTTAAAACAAAAAAACAATACCAGAAAATAGTTGCTTTGAGTTATATAATTACCAGTATATTTTTTTCTGTGATTGTACCTTGATTTTACTTTAATGTATGGTTATACAAGTTTTCTAATAATGATTTTTGTATCCTGCATGATGCGATTAAGACTTCTAAATAAATGTTTTTAAAAATATGCTTGTTATTTTTAAATATTGGCCTGATTTCTCATTATGAAACAGACTTGCTTTTCTTATCACTATCATCATTTCCATTGCATATAATTAATATTGTTGACAAATGCAAAAAGTAGTTGAAATCTGATGATCCAATCATTTTTTCCATAAAAGAACTGTGGAAAATACATCTTTAAGTATAGGTGTATGTTGTACCTAAAAACTATCTTTTGAAGAGTACTACCTGCCTACATTGCATGTGCATATCTTTCATTAACCTTCCTTCTTTTTGTAATAAACCTTAGTTTGAGAGTTGTGAATTGCCAGCCCTTAATTTTTATTTATCCACAGAACGGGAACAGCAAAAGTTCAAGTTTTTTCCCATGCTTGAAGGCAGAAGATGTTAGTTCAGTCTCTATGGCCTATGTAATCCTTGATTCATCTGCTGAGACTCCCAATAAGGTTGCAAATATAAAATGGTGGGTTTGTGCTGTGGACGCCTAAAAGCTGGACTAAAACTACCAACTTTATTTTATATAAACCCTGAAAAGGGACCCTGGCATCTCATTAAAAATTCGGTTGGCCGCCCACAGCTGGGCAGGCAGGCTCCATCCCCGGCAGCTCCGCAAGGCTCCTGGGAAGTGGTGGCAGTCCCTCCAAACCCCAGGCGGAGGGGCTGCTCAAGGTAGGGTGACCAGACAGCAAGTGTGAAAAATTGGGACGGGGGTGGGGGATAATAGGAGCCAATATAAGAAAAAGACTCAAAAATCAGGACTGTCCCTATAAAATCGGGACATCTGGTCACCTTAGCCCAAAGGGCTCTGCGCACTGCTCAAGCCCTGAGCGCTGACTCCACAGCTCCCATTGGCCGGCTGTGGAGTAGCACTCAGAGTGGCGCTTGCAGGCAGGGGCAGCGCACGGAGCCCCTCGGGCAGCCCCTTTACCTAGGAGCTGGAGGGACATGCCGCTGCTTCCTGGGAGCCATGACCGCATGGATTTCCTCTGTCCCCGGCCTCTAGGGTTACCATATTTTAAAAAACAAAAAGAGGACACTCCACGGGGCCCTGGCCCTACCCGCAACTCCACCCATTCCCCAAAGTCCCCGCCCCAACTCTGCCCCCTGCTCCTCTCCCTCCCCTGCTTCCCGCGAATCAAATGTTCAGGGGAAGCCTGAAACAGTCCCCCAAGCCGAGCGCCTCTGGCCTGGCTCCGGCCCAGGCCAAGTGGTACCGGCCGACGGCCGAGCACTGCCAGCCGCAGCGGCTCCGGCTCCAGCCCGGATCCAAGCCCCAAGACCCCTCCCTATTTTCCCAGACATGTCCAGCTTTTGGGAATTTCCTCGCAGACGGGGATTTGAGGACCAAAAATCCGGACGTGTCTGGGAAAATCCGGACGTATGATAACCCTACCGGCCTCCTGAAGGCAGTACTGCCTGCACCCCATACCCTCTCTCATGCTTCAACCCCCTGCCCCAGCCCTGACCCCCCTCCTGCCCTGCGATCCCCTCGGCCCCAGCCCTGAGCCTCCTCCTGAAACCCCAACCCCCCCATCCCAGAACCCGCACCTCCAGCTGGAGCCCTCACCCCAACCCCCTGTCCCAGTCCTGAGCCCCCTCCCAAACCACCAAGCCCCAGCCAAGCCATACCCCCAGCTGGATCCCTCCCCTTGCCCAGTGCAATTGAGTTAGTAAGGGAGGGGGGTGGCGTGAGCAGGGGGCGGGGCCTTCGGTTTTCTGCAATTAGAAAGCTGGACTCTAGGCGGGAGGAGGGGGATGTTCTCCGGGGGGGGAGGCACATGCCCCCCCCCCCGGCACAGCACGGCTCCCCCTGCCTCGGGCTGGCCACGCGCTCCCTGGCGCTGATTGGCGGCGCCTGCGCCTCTGGCGCGATGAGGAACGAGGATTCCCCCCCCCCAGCAAGAGAAGAACGGGCTGGCTCTCCCGGCTCAGCCTCAAGGCGCATGCGTCCTCCCCCTCCCTGTCCGCCTGCGGGTGGAGGCGCATGCGCAATCCTCCTGTTTTGGTCCTGCGCAGGCGCCCACGCACTTTCTCGTAGTCTGGTCCTTAAGCGCCGACGCAGCGTCCCTATCACGTTGGAGAGCGCACACTAGGCTGGGAACGCAACAACGCATGCGCACAACCTCCCCGTCTCAGAGAGGCGCATGCTCAGTTCTTTCCCGCACTGCCGAGGAACGACGAGGGCGGGACGTTCACCCCACGCGGGGCAGCGCGGGGCCGGGACATGGCAGCGGCGGGCGGTGGGGTCTGGGCGCTATGGTGGCGGGGACTGATCTGTGGCAGGGCCGCTGCTCGCTGCGCAGAGTCCGGGGCCGGCCGCGTCTCGCTATTGCTGCGGCCTCCAGGGCAGCTGCTGGGTAAGCGCGGGGCCAGGCCGTTATCGGCGCCCAGCCCGGCTCAGGCGGCCCCGGGGGCGGGGCCTGGGCGCGCTCTGCCGTGACGTGGGTTCTGCCCGTAGCCCCGCGGGGAAGCACGTGGCGCCGTAGGGGGCGGGGGTCTTTGGAGGAGCTATGTTAGCACGTGATCCCTCTGACTCCCACCTGGCCCGTGCTGTTGGGGGTGTCCTCACGCTTTTCGGCCCTCCAGGGTTGGATGTCACTTGTTCTTGGTGCTGTGCTATTAAGACCCGTCGGTTTTTCCCAGGAGTGTTTCTTTTCTTGACGTAGCTGCCTGAGGTAGGCTGTAGCGTGCTTGGCCCATACTGCCAGCTACCCAGTGTTACGGGCTCAGGATCATCCTGGGTGCCCTGGTGTGTGCATCTTCAGAGGTGGCAACCCTAATCTTGATCTTCTCGTGGACCGTTGTGCAGGGTGTTCTACGGGCATACATACATGTAGTGTCTTTTTCAGAAGTGCAGCTCTTTCTTAGTGCATGGTGGGGATGTCAGGGCTGGAGGGCTCGTGAGGAAGGCGTTAGGCCTCAGGCCTCAGGCCTCAACTTGGAGAATGCTTCAGCCAGCCTTAAGAATATAAGAACATAACATAAGAATGGCCATACTGGGTCAGACCAAAGGGTCATCTAGCCCAGTATCCTGTCTTCCAACAGTGACCAATGCCAGGTGCCCCAGAGGGAATGAACAGAACAAGTAATCATCAAGTGAGCCATCCCCTGTCATCCATTCCAAGCTTCTGGCAAACAGACGCTAGGGACACCATCCCTGCCCATCCTGGCTAATAGCCATTGATGAATCTATCCTCCATGAATTTATCTAGATTTTTTTTAACCCTGTTATAGTTCTTTTGACATGTAGCTAAGGTCCAACCCATTCCGCCATTGCCTTGTCATCTGTTCATGGTGTGGCTAGGCTCAGCATGCCTTCCTGAGGCTCCCACTGCCTTTGATGCTCTACCTTGATCTGAGTAGACTTCCCCTAAGACGCTGTATGCTGGGTTCAGCTGACTGTAGCTTGCTTTAATAAATATTAAAAGCAGCCATGAGCCCTTAGGAAGCTGTGGTCCGTGCCTTCACTGGAGCAAAATTTGCAAGCCCTTGCAATAAAACAATAAGGGGGAAATGTTAAGTTGTTCACATAGTATTTCTTGAGATATTTCAAATCTGTCACGCCAGGAAAATGGCACCAAAATGATCTGAGACAGACTTAGCTTATTTACTGCTTAAGTATTATCACCAGGCTGTACAGATAGACCCAGTTACATTGTTTTCAAGCTAAATTTAATTTAAAACTCAAGTTCAAGTGCAATTATTTGTCTGGCCAACATCAGTAGATTGTTGTTACCTGTATAACTGTTTCTGAAATCGGTTGAAATATAATTTAGTCTGTTTGTGCAATCCAACCATATTGTTTCAGCGGAATCTGAGTTCTGAACCAGTTTAGCAAAATCAGTCTGTGAGCCCGTTGGATATAGAGGCTGTAGAGAACTTGATTTTTGAATAAGTTATTATATACCACTTAAACTGGAGCTACAACTGTGAACAAATTCAGCTGATTTACTGGTAGTTATTCCCCTTCCTACATGGGACTGTCAATACCAATACAAACTCCTTTTGTACAGAGGTAACTGCATCCCCACTTACACTGCTAAACCATAGCAGTATAGTTAAAGTGATGCAATTTTCTAGCACTGTATAGAAAAGGAGTGTAAGAGTACAGGAGTGTTCCTTTGGCCAAAATTCTTTTTCCTTTCCCCTCTCCTGTTTTATACACTCCTCTCCCATCGATATGTGTTGTACTATATACTGAGTGTTACCACTTTTCATCTTTGAACTGCAGTCATTTCTACTTTGTGTTGTGTAGTTTGAAGCACTTCAGGATTAAAAGCCTTATATAAAATATGAATTACATAGTTCATGTGTTGTCATCTCATACTATCTGTCAGTGCAATTTTTGAGGAAAGTAAAGAGGAGTCATGACAAAAAGGGCTCAAGGTGTGGTAACATATATATTCAAAGTTGTTTACCATGAACAGTGTTTTGTATCCCAAAGATCCTTCTTTTTTGTATGTTTGTGCTGAGTTGAATGAGTTGTGGAGAACACAGAAGTTGCCGTACAGAAATTGATAAACCCAGATTAGCTTTCCAATTTTTCAGGCATCTGCCTGCTTGGCTGGATCAGATTGTAGGTTCAGGACCAATTTAAAAAAAAATTGATGAAGGGAGGAACATCGCTTTTAGGTTCTATGTCTGCCCAGATTCGCACTAGATTTTTTTTTTTTTTTTTTTTTTTTTTTAGCTTGTACTGATTCTTTTTTTTAATTTTCTTTGATGTGAAAACAACCCCCTCAACTACAGAACAAGATAATATACCAGACTACAGACAATGCTGTTAAATACACTGTGCGAACTGAAAAACTCTAGGGTTTTTTTTTTTTTTTGCATTTCATTGTGACAGTAATCCTTTTTAAAAAACAATTCTTCAAAAATGACTGACTTTAAATTTTTGCTCGAAAGGTACTATAGCGGCTTTAAAGAGCAATGGTCAATATTTACTCTCTTATCAGCATAGTGCATCTGTTGCAAGTTGTAATTACTTGTGCACATATGTAAGTAAAAAGGAGATGTTGTGAACATAGCCTTTAGGGTAACAGGAGACTAGATCTTAGTTGCTGCAGGACAGTTCTGTGGTGTGATGCTGTCGCCCACTTGTTTTAATGCGTAGCATTTCTGTATCTACTGAACTACATCACTAGGTCAGCCTTGAATTAATATTGTAGAGGCCCAGCAGGTTTTATTTGGGGATGCGTTAGTTTTTCATTAGTGACATAGCTTTAAGAATCTGACCTGATATTCTAAGGTCCATACTCAGCTTAGCATTTCATAGATCATATATAGGAGGGGAAATGGTCCCAAATCACTTTGCTTCATCCACAACTGAAAAGCTGCTAAAAACTGGATTTAATTTAAATATTATAGAAACCCATGAGGTCTGTTGAAGTATTCAGTATATCAGCATTTTCTTAATCTCTCCAATGTGTAAAATTTGCATCAAACTGAATGACACTGAAGCCTTCAGCCTAGTCTGTGTTTTCAAAAGTGAAAAGCCTTGTTTGTGGACATCTTGAATTAGTGTGCCTGTATGTATTCCTCTAACTAAACTAACAATTCTTTATTGTGTTCAATACCACAATAAGAAACCTGACTTGGTTTATAATTATGTAATGGAAACTAGTGGTTCTCAACTGGGGGTCTGTGGCCCCTTAGGGGACTGAGGCAGGTTCAGGGGATCTGCTAGCCCTGAGTCCCGATGCCTTGTGGGGTAGAAGCCCAAAGACATGAGTGGAGTTGCGGGGATGGGAGGGACCAGAGATGTTGCCCCCCAAAACTGCAGTGCCAGAGCAGGATAGTCCTGAGGCAGCTCCACTCTTCCCCCCCCCCCACCCCGCTTCCTGGCGAGGTTGGAGGTGGGGAGCCAAGCAGTGTGGGGCAGTGTCATAGAGTGGGCAGCCACAGTGCCCCCCATCTGCTCCTCCTCCTGCTGGTGCCCAGGGCTGTGGCTGCTTCTCAGTCAGAAGGGGTTGGGAGCTGCTCCTGCCGCCAGTATGAGCCTTCCAAGTAGGGGGACCCGTCTCTGGGGTGGCCAGAGCCCTTCTGGAGCAGTGACCGCAAACTTCCCAGCATATAGCTCCTAGCTACTCACTTAATGCACCCTGAGCTACCCCCCTGCCTGCATACTGTCCCTAGCTTCCCCTCTCCCTGCACCATGAGTGATTTTCAAACTTTTTGAGCTGAGCTTCCTCCCCACCCCCCCTTTGAATTAAAATTTTTGGATGCATGCCCCCCGCAACCCAGACAAGGTGTGGTGCAGCTGAGGTGAGTCTGGGAGTGGAGGTGATGCTCCCTCCCCGGGCCCTGCTGTGCAGAGCTGGCCCGAGCCCCACCAGGCCTTGCTCCCCTCCAAAATAGAAATCAACTATGCCAAGAGTCCCCCTGCCCAGTGGCCAGTGCTAAAGCCCCAAGCCTGCCCTTTCCCCTTCCATCTGCTGGGCCCTGGAGTTTTCATAGCATATTGCAGGGGCTCAGAAAGAAAAAGGTTGAGAAACCCCTGATGTAGATGATTTGTCTAATGTTAACTAGACCCTCTGATTTAACTGTTCTAATATGTGCAAGACAATGGAAAATTTTCAAACCTCAGTAACTTGTGGATAGTGGGAGAACATGAACTATAAGAACAATTTGTGTGTCTGCTTTGGCAAAAATCCCCCAAACCACACAGTGAGGAATCTGTACCTATTTAGCGGATGATAATTAGAAATTGTATAAGTATACTCTTTTCCAAGCAAATGCACATCTGACAGACTAAATGTATTGTTATTGTACCTCCAAGCAGAAATAGAATAAGAGACAGGAAAAAAAGACGACCACAACAGAGAGATACTTATCTTCACTGTATACCATGAATTTTAAGCAGCATTGTTCATAGTGGTAGTATTCATCTTAAAACTTGGAGGAGGGCAGGAATGATAAATTATCAGAATCCTACTGGACAGAAATAGCATGCAAATGAGATAGCCTTTTGTACTACACATTTTCACACATGTATTGTTCCAGATGCAGCCTTCAGTTCAAACATACAGGTGACCCCAGCATTTGGTATCTCCTCTGTCACACACCCTCTTACTTTTTGATAACTGGATTCTTGTTCTTATGGTATGTGGAGAGAGAGAACCAGATATTTTTGCTTAGGCTTTTTAGCTGACAGGATAAATGTTGTATTCTTTATCTGAATGATCAATCTGACAACTCCAACTAAAATGCTGGTTTCATCCTGGTTCTGTACAATAAATAATGGCTCCAAGGAATCATTATAGTCCATCATGTCCTCTTAGGTACACGGTAGGGGCTTTCCACTCTTTCTATAGATGGCATTGGAACTAGAGAACTACATTTAAATGACATTGAGGAACTGATCACTCAGTTTCCTTGCTTTTATGGTTTAAGCTCAGTCCTGAACCAGTTTCTTTGTGTCAGTATTTCAGCAGTTGCTGAAAAGTAACTGTTCTTCCCATTATATAGGGTTGGGATACCTAGTAATGGAGTCATTATGGTTTAATAAAATGGTATCAAAAACAGATCCCAGTTCTTAACTGTTCATCACTTTTTTCATAGTGGTTTGAACATTGGCCTGCTAAACCCAGGGTTGTGAGTTCAATCCTTGAAGGGCCCATTTAGGGATCTGGGCAAAGATCTGTCCGGAGATTGGCCCTGCTTTGAGCAGGGGGATGGACTAGATAATCTCCTGAGGTCCCTTCCAACCCTGATATTCTATGATCTTTGTTGCAATATGTAGAGTCTAATGTTGAGTCCATGATTTATCACCATTTTGGAGCAGGGACCCTTGAGTTTCTAGCAATTGCCCCATGTCTCCATGCTACAGCCCCATTTCACTCAACATTGCCATGTCCAGTAATAACCAGAAGGGGTTAGAGCTGCACAGGAAGCTTCTCCTATCAGGAGTAAATCTGCTGCCTTTAGAATACACCTATTCCTGTGGCCTAGGGAGCTTTCCTTTTATTAGAATGCATTTCTTGAACTTAAAAATTGACTTTTGTTTTGTTTTTTGTTTCCACTCACTTGAGTGAACAGAACATGAAAATTTGGCTTTAAATCTCTGTTGAAATTTTCCCTTCCCTATTAATCATAAGCCTTTTATATTTAACTGGTAACTTGATCATCCTCTAAACAGCAGCTCAACCAGTTACTTTCCTTGTTGTGTTTGGGATTGGTTCTTTCTGCTAAACGGAGAAGCTTATTGAAATATCTTCTCCAGTATTGGTGCTTTATCCAGCTGCAGTGGGACTCTTGAAAATATTGTTTTATTGTTATTAAAATAACTACTGTATTAAGAGACTTCACGGGGAAGACTGGCTTCAGTTTGAGTTTAAAATTGTTTAACAAGAAGTTGATTCCTCTAAGTATGACAAAAAGAAGAACAGGAGTACTTGTGGCACCTTAGAGACTAACAAATTTATTAGAGCATAAGCTTTCGTGGACTACAGCCCACTTCTTCGGATGCATATAGAATGGAACATATAATGAGGAGATATATATACACACATACAGAGAGCATAAACAGGTGGGAGTTGTCTTACCAACTCTGAGAGGCCAATTAATTAAGAGAAAAAAAGCTTTTGAAGTGATAATCAAGCTAGCCGAGTACAGACAGTGTGATAAGAAGTGTGAGAGTACTTACAAGGGGAGATAGAGTCAACGTTTGTAATGGCTACAACCTATCCTGAAAGATGATCCTTTACTCTCACAGATCTTGGGAGACAGACCTGTCCTCGCTTACAGACAACCCCCCAACCTAAAGCAAATACTCACCAGCAACCACACATCACTGAACAAAACCACTAACCCAGGAACCTATCCTTGTAACAAACCCCGATGCCAACTCTGTCCACATATCTATTCAAGTGACATCATCATAGGACCTAATCACATCAGCCATACCATCAGGGGCTCGTTCACCTGCACATCTACCAATGTGATATATGCCATCATGTGCCAGCAATGCCCCTCTGCCATGTACATTGGCCAAACCGGACAGTCTCTACGCAAAAGAATTAATGGACACAAATCTGACATCAGGAATCAAAATACTCAAAAACCAGTGGGAGAACACTTTAACCTGTCTGGTCATTCAGTGACAGACCTGCGGGTGGCTATATTACAACAGAAAAACTTCAAAAACAGACTCCAAAGAGAGACTGCAGAGCTAGAATTGATATGCAAACTAGACACAATCAACTCCGGTTTGAATAAGGACTGGGAATGGCTGAGCCATTACAAACGTTGACTCTATCTCCCCTTGTAAGTACTCTCACACTTCTTATCACACTGTCTGTACTCGGCTAGCTTGATTATCACTTCAAAAGCTTTTTTTCTCTTAATTAATTGGCCTCTCAGAGTTGGTAAGACAACTCCCACCTGTTTATGCTCTCTGTATGTGTGTATATATATCTCCTCATTATATGTTCCATTCTATATGCATCCGAAGAAGTGGGCTGTAGTCCACGAAAGCTTATGCTCTAATAAATTTGTTAGTCTCTAAGGTGCCACAAGTACTCCTGTTCTTCTTTTTGCGGATACAGACTAACACGGCTGTTACTCTGAAACTTGTCTAAGTATGACAGTGACTTCAAAATATTTTTAGGATGTTAGTGGTGTGTACTCTTCAGAAACTAACTTTGCCTTTGTGTGTGTGATTAATCTGGTAAAATTTTCACCAAAAATAACCAGTTCATTTTGAGTCAGCAAATTTGTCAACTTACTTGAAATTGCCTAATGACAGTGAGTTCATGGGAGCACACTGTTGTTTACTTACTGGTACATCTTGCTATCTCTCAAAATTGGGCGCGCGGGAGGGTTTGTACCACTTGAGTATTTTTCTCTAATATATATATATATATATATATATATATATATATATGAAATATTTTTATGATAAAGGACTTCAGTTTTCAGAAAGCCCATTTGGCAATTCTGTCTTTTCATTGAGGCTTTTCTGAGCGTCATTTTATTATGAAATTAAATCTAGAGAACACTGCTGTTGTAACTTCTTAAAGAAGTGATGGATTTCAGTCTCTGTCTGAAGTTTTTGTACAGCAATAAATGTACTTGAACTTGCTTTTCAGAGGCTGGTTGTCTAACTACAGTGTTGCTAGTAGAAGGGTATAGTTTTTTTAATTTGAAATTAAGCATCATTTTGTGTGTGTCAGCATTTGTACTTAATTGACATAATTGAACAGTTATTTCAGTTAGATACGGTTAACTTAAATAACTTAGCTAAGGTGCCATGAGATGGAATAGTCGATTACAAGCAGCTCATTGTTGGTTCTAGAATGGTTTAAGGATTTGAAATTTGGTGCTTGACTATCACTGCTTAAAATTTAATGCTCCCAAGAATCTGAATTTTGTTCTTTACTGACTCAGAATATTAAAATTACAAAGGAGAATGTGAAAAATGACGAGAATTGAGCATGCTCAATTCATTAGAGGAACCAGAAGAAGAGGCATGAGGTTGTAATACACATTAACTGAAATAAACCCCGTCAACTTCAAGGATCTAGCTTGAAAAGTAGTGGCATTAATACATAGCAAGTGTTTTTTCTGGCCATTGATAAGTTCAGAATGACAGAAAGTGTGCCAAACTTGGTTTCTGATCGGACAAAGCAGACCTGCCACTATCAAAAGCCCAGTGGGGGGAAATGATGCAGGCAATCTTTTTTGTATCAATAATGTAAACAGCCTAGACAGGTGACTGTCATTTTAGTGTTGGCATAATAAGGAGATAGTGTCTCCATTGATGTTATTAAATGATTTAGTAGGGACAGGGGGATTTGGAACTGAAGTAACTGAGTCCAGAGGAGACTTACAAAAGTAAGTTTGCTTAATAAGACCTTTACTGAACCTCAGGTGGTAAAGAGGAGAATGTTTAAGGTTTCCATAGATCTCCTTTGCTAAAAATATCTAGCAAGATAACATGTGAAAAGATAATGAAACAATAACTCCTGATCACAGTTTCTACCTTATCAGCCCAAACTCTCATGATTGATCAGACTTTGCAGAGGTTGTCATATTTCTAGCAACGTCTAAAAGCTGCTTTTGCCAAATTAATCATTTCATGATTGAGCCATAAATCTCAGGATAGCTTTAGGCCTTGCCAGACTCAAATACCAAATACAGCTGTAGCAGAGCAAGCAGCAATGTTGCCTGAAGAGTTTCTATAACTGTTTGTATGATTTCTTTTCTTAAAGCAGGGTGGATTGATTTTAAATCAGATCTTAATTATGCTTTAAATCAGCAAGCAAGAATCTTGATTTAAGTCATTGATTTTAATAGTTTTTTATATTTTTACATTTTATCTATTTTCGTATAAAAAGATTGTTTTTTTCCATTGCTTGAAAACCATTAAAACACATTGATTTGCACCTCAATATAGCCATTATACTAAACTTGATATTTTTTGCTGACCACAAGGACACACTATCTAGATTCGCTCATTTAAGCAGTTATATAGAACTCCTTAATTTTTAGCTTTATGACATTAGAAAATGATGAACGATGTATTTCTTATTTACTAGATGATTAACTTGTGAGTTGGCAAAGCTGTATTTGGATAAAAATTCAATTAAAAATGCACAAAAATATTTTACAATTTATTTAATCAAATAAAACTACTATAAAATGTGCTGGATAAGAAAAAAAGTTTATCACAAAGTATCAAAACATGTTTTAATTTAAAATGAATGTTTATTAAGCAAAGCAAGTGTTATTTAAACTTTGGTGAATTGAACTTATTGTTTCAGGTCTCCACATGTCCTTCAAGGTTTTAAAATTAGTAAGAAAATAAGATCTACGATTAGTTTTATGCATAGTTTGAAAGAGGAAAACCAGTGTTGCTGTTTTTTCCACTCAGGGTTGAGAGAGAGAGATTTTTAACTCTGAAGGAACTAGTCATTGAACTGAAGTAATTAAATATATACCTCTATCCCGATATAATGCGGTCGTGGGGAGCCAAAAATCCCTACCGCGTTATAGCTGCAACCCCGTTATATTGGGGTAGGGGCGGCAGGGCTCCGGTGGTGATTTAAAGAGCTCCGGGCTGCAGGGAGCCCGGGCCCTTTAAATCGCCTGCAGATTTTTTGTTTTTTTTTTATTTTTTGTTTGTTTGTTTGTTTTTCGGGCAACTTGAGAACATGGTGTTCAAAGATTCCACCAGGTGAAATTCTAAGACTTCTAGGTTTTCCTTATTAGTAAGCTGAAAAAAGAGAAAAATGTGTTAGATTTTTTTCCTTGTTAAAACTGTATAAGTAGCAGCAATTTAGGATGGAATTATGAGTCTTGAAAAAAAAAAAACTGTTTTAACATACATACAAATTTCTGATTGCCCCATTAATATTGAAGTATCAATTGAAAAGGAACAAAATAACTAGCAATAGTCTCCAGACTAAGTTGGCATTACTGCGATGATATTAGTTGCACTACTAAAGTCTGACTAACTTTTTATTTATTGAATTTCTGTTGGGCTCTTAGTACAGTAATGTTACTTCCATGTATTGGTTTTCTTATGGTGGAAAAATCCAAGATTGTTTCATTGTTCTCACCTCCTCCCAACTTATCCCCATTCTGTTTAACATTGATTACAGTGGGACTCTGGGCAGGAGATGGGCTGGGTTTGTAGTTCTCTATGGAGGATCGGTGCCTTTGATTGTAGCTTGTTCCACACCTATGGTACCATGTAAATAAAAACTTCACTTCTTAAGATTAATTTTGAAAAACATACTACTTCAGAATAGCAGAGAGGCAAATAATAAGGAAGCACAAATAAATAACTTTAAACTAACCAGATAACTAAAGTTATTGAGGAAATATGAAATTAGTAACAAATCAAGATTCAGTAACATTCAGTTGTGTGCAAACCCTTTAAAAACTGACAAGGCTTAGTCAACCACGCTTCTAATTACAGAGTGAAACTGTTAGTATTGCATGACTTGAATATCATCTTGCTTTTTTCACCCAGATTGCTGTGTGGTCCCAGAAGATTTGAAATTGTACTAATAGATAGTATTGAACATAATTTCAAAACTCTGTTGGGATTGAGTATTTTACTCAAACTAAAATATTTTGTTTCAAGATGATTTCTAATATGTTTTCTGGTATCTTACCTCAAGTACTTAAGTATTTCTGATGATAATTTTCTTTATAAAATGTCTTTTTTTGTGTTTTTAAAGCTTGCAGCAGACAGAAGGCATCAGTCAGTTTCCTTAGTCGACCTGATCGTCCAAATCTAGCTTATAATAAGATAAAGGGCAAGAACCCAGGTGTTGTCTTCCTCCCAGGCCTTAATTCAAATATGAATGGGCAGAAAGCAGTTGCACTTCAGGACTTCTGCAAATCTCTCGGTCATGCCTTTGTAAGGTACAGTCAAGAAGATTGTTTAGAGAAACTAGCATGAATTATAGTATGGCAGCCAGGAATGAGGAATTCTGTGAAAATACGTCTAGGATGCTGAAAATTCCTCCCCCACTTGAGCCTGTTAGATTTTGACATCTGATTGAAAGCATGCAATATAAGAGATAATGTCTGCCTCTTGTGATGGTGTTACCATCAATCTGTATCTGAGATATGTTCATCTTTTCTATGCAGAAGTTATTTAAATCAGTAAAATGAATTTTTCAACACACTTGCATGACTCATTGAAATTGTAATTATCTCTGTTCTAACCTGAGTGATATGCTTCATGAAATAGTAAGATTATCAGCATAAAAATGAAAAATCTTTGAAAATGGAAATCTTCACTTATATTATGGTTAATACATATAAATTAAATAGTTACTGCATGCTTAAACTCCATCCTGCAAGGGACACTGTGTTGGTGGACTCCTGCTTGGAGCCCCTGGATTTGGGCCTTAGGACAGAGCTCTTGTTTTAGCTCTCTTATAGAATGCTATTTATGATGACTCAACTGCTAACTCTTATGAATGCAGATTAGTGTCTATTGGTCAAGTATCTTGAGTGGGTTTAGAGGAGTATACCTAGTGAAATGAATCGCATAGAACAGATGAAACATTATTTAAGAAGGTACAGAGTGTAAAAAGGATGTACAGTCTCAGTACTTGACGACACATTTATGAACCATGTATAGTATATGAAGGAAACTCTTGACTTGAAAATCTAAAAATGAAAAAATCATGTAGGTCTTTGACTCATTCTTCAAGGACAGTCCTGTCCATATGTCTGAGTTAAATTTGGATTTGCAGATTTAAAAAGCTAGTTAGTGCATGGGTGCACTGCATCTCCTAGTTATCTCATCCTCCCAAATCCCTATGTATATGATTTGACGTCCAAGAGTACCGTATATACTCGTTCATAAGCCACATTTTTTTTTAGTAAAAAAGGGAAACACTAGAGACGGGGGTCGGCTTATGAATGGGTATAGAGAGGGAGAGGTGGGACACAGCCCCTCCCCCCAACAGAGGGAGCAAGGAGAGGCAGCAGAGCCAGAAGGGAAGAGGCGGTGCCAGAGTCTCTCCACTTCTGGCCATGCTGCTCTCCCCCCAGCCTCCGAAGCCCCCCAGAGCAGGCTGTGGCCGCGCCGCCCAGCCCGCCGGAGCACGCTGCCCGGCCCAGCCCGATGGAATATGCTGCGGCCGCGCTGCCAGAGCAGGCTGCAACCGCGCTGGCCAGCCTGCTGGAGCAGCTCCAGCTAGGTCTGAGCTGCTCCAGATAAGGTGGGAAGGGAAGTGTGGGGGTCCCAGGCTAGGGGTGGGGTCATGTGGGGGGTGGTCACAGGGGTTATTCCCCTGACTCCCAGTTCCCCCCCCCCCAAAATTTCCCCACCAGTTGCTGTCCCGGCCCGTCGGGGTAAGCAGCTGGCGCCGGGACACTTCGTTTACTTAGGTTTACCTCCGTGCCTGCGGATGTTCAAGGTAAACAAACCATCTCCGCCCGCCAGCGGCTTATCCTCATGGCCTGGGAGCCAGAGTTTGCTGAACCCTGAATTACAGGGTCGGCTTATGAATGGGTTATAAAAATTTTCCATTTTTACTTATGCATCTTGGGGGGGTCAGCTTATAAACGAACCGTCTTATGATCGAGTATATACGGTAACTTTCTCTCTTAACTGAAATTTCTGAAAACCTCCATGATTATGAGGTATGTTGTCTTTATTGCAATTGTTTAATTCTGATTAACAGTGAAGAGTATTGTTCCTGTTCTGTGTAGGTACTGTCTGATGCAGCTTGTTTTGTAAGTAATATTAAATTTTTATCTTGACTGTTAACTTGCAGATTTGATTATACAGGATGTGGAAGTTCAGATGGTAATCTTCAAGAGTGTACGGTTGGAAAGTGGAGGAAGGATGTTTTGTCTGTACTAGATGAACTCACAGATGGACCACAGGTTATATTTTATTTTTAAATATAGCATAAGCTGTTCTCCCAAGCTAAAGCATTACATAGCCAGAAATACAGTTTAATGGTCCTTGTGAATGATCTTCTATAAAAAAGAAAAGAACGACCTTTGTACTCATTTCCAGTTTGAGTTGTTTCAGATGGAACAAAAAAGTATCAGTCACGAAGTACCTTACACAGGGATGGAGGTGCTGATCAACAAGCTAATAGCAATGGAAATAACATTGTAGAACAACACTAAATGGAAAACAAACTAGATTAGGTAATGAAACAACTTGGGGAGAAATCATTTTAGTTCAAAACAAAATAAAGTCAAGTCAGTGTTAAGCTGTCCATTGCATAGATACCATGGCAATGGACGTTTTCAAATACTACATACTGCTCAGTTTAAATTAATGAGAGGGAATTCTACTAAGTAATTACTTCTAATATAGCTCAGAATGACTATTAGAACTACTGTATTGTAATGTGTTAAAACTTGTTTTGTGTGTTTCTGACTTTTATTAATGAGCCTTTACAATGCTCATTTCTTTAAAGATGTTAAAGCACTTCAACAGCTGGAAAAATAAAAAGTAAAAGTACTCGATGCTCAACTGCATTTCAGTTCTCATTTTGTTTACAGTGGGGCAGTCTGAGAAAGCAATAACCTGCCCCAATGAACAAAAAACAGTAGTTAAATGCCAAATCGGTGATGCTTACTCAGGCAAAATTTCCATTGGAAATGACAGCAGTTCTGCTGGGTAAGGGCAGCAGGATTATGCCCCAGGTTTAAGTAGCTAAACAAAGCTGAAAATATTTTGATTTTTTAAAAAAGGGTAAATTGGTAATTTAAATAAAAAATCATTTTGTGTGTTTTGTTTTTCAAATCTTACTTTAAGATTCTAGTGGGATCCAGCTTAGGTGGATGGCTGATGCTTCATGCAGCAATAGCTCGTCCAGAAAAGGTGGCCGCTGTAGTTGGAGTAGCTGCAGCTGCAGACTATCTTGTAACAACTTTTAAACAACTTCCCCTTGAGGTAAATGTTAACGGCTTTTAATGTTCTGTTTTTGCAAATTTTGAAAACTTACTGGTGTGAAATCCCGTTATTAAATTTTTTCATTGTGTATCTTATGGTTAAATGGACTGTAAGAGATGGTGTTGAGTTAACAGCCTGCAAAATAGTGAAATTTCTGAGTGAAATTGTCAGAATTAGTTAAAATGAAGACTTCTTACAACCATCGTATATAGGAGCCTTAATTGTGGACCAGGGACTCATTGTGTTAGGCACAGTAGAAGCACAAAACAAAAAGATGATCCCTGCCCCAAGCAACTTAAAATCTAAGTATAAGAAAAAGAGACATCAGATAGATACAGATGAATGGAGAACAAAGACAGTATTGGTCAGCATAATAGGCAGTGGTCTCATCTCACCAGCAATCTAACTGTTGTCAGGGTTTTGTAGGCATCATGGCAAAGAGTTCTGAGGAGGGTTATGAAAGGGGATAAGAGGTAGGTAGCTTTGCGCTTTTTACCAGGAGCACCTCACATATATGAGGAGCAGCATAGGAGAAAGCAAAAAGATGCTGGTTTGAAAATTTAACAAGTGGCCCATTGAGGCTGGTAACATGGACTGATCAGAGGCAGGAATTGACATTTCAGTAGTGAATGAGAGATGATAGGGTGGGGATAAGCAATGAAGAGCCTTGAAAGTGAAGACAAGTAGCTTATATTTGATAAGATAGAGAAAAGGGAACCGCAGGGGAGGGGAGGTGCATGGGAAAAGAGTGGTGATGTGGTCAAGCAGCAGACTAAGAAAATGATATTTGAAGAAACATTCTGAATGGATATGAATGGGGCAAAATGGCATTTGTCAAGGCCAAAGGGAAGGATGTTGCAGTAATTGAGACGTGAGATGATTAGGGCTTGGATAAGTCTTAGCTTCATGGATGGATAAGAAGGTTGTTTTTTAAAGATGTTGTGCAGAAAGAAGATCTAAAGGGAGAGCCTGACTGAGGACCTAGAGAGAAGTCTGAATCAAATGACTTCTGGGATATGGGTCTGAATGATAGGCAGGATGATTGAGCAAAGAGTTGGGGAGGGAAAGAGTGAGGTAAGTGTAACTATTCGATGTCAAAGGCTAGAAAGTAACTTCATATACCATCACTACTGTGACAGATATGACAGTTTCCTGCAATATCTTTGGAAGATCTTACTGCATTACGTTGAAATAGCTTTGGAATCCTTTGTGTCATGAATGCAAAGTTGATGTATTATTTTGGGATTGTATGTGACATCTCTTGGGGAAGAGATGGGGCCAGAGTAAATCCTGAAGAAGTGTAATGAGCTTCAAAGGACTATTTCAAACAATATGCCAGACAAAAAGGAACATTTGGAACAAACCAAGTTAAATGGGTTTGTTAGAAAGGACCTGGAGAGAGATGAATGCAGGTTCCCATCACAACCTTTTTGAAACTATGCCCTGAGGGGAGAACCATTGTCTGACTGATTACCTATTCATGGTCTCTGAAGACCCAAGTGAAAGAAAGGTGTATGCCTATGGGTGCTTGTTCAGAGTAAAAGCTTGTATGAACTTGAAACCACACACCCTCTGGTGGGGTTTTAGGAGCCTGTTTAAGTAGTCTGTCTTTCTGGGGAATTCACAGTGTAGGCAGGGAGCTGTGCAGCCTGGAAATACCCCAGTCAGGACCAAGAGAGATACGGGTCTCTCAACAGAAGAGGTAACAGCTGAGAGTCTGGGAGCCTAAAATGGGCGTCCTTGCTGGACCACAGAGTGGGAATACAGATGCAGTTGTGACAACTACTTTCATTTGAACCTGACTTCAGTTTTGGTAGGTTAGATCTGGGGTTGAAGTAGGATTTTTCTGCATAATTTGAAATGAACTGAATTTGGGCTCCAAATTTGACACAGTAATTATTGAAGTGTTTACCTGAGTGCAGAACTCTAGTGTACTAGCTTTTTGGTTCTTGCTAGCGATACCTTATGATATAACCTCATCTCAAGGGTGGAGGGAGGGAATGTCCACCAAAAAACTTTGGGTGGGAGCGTTTGGTTTTGATGGGCTTTTTTATGTGTCTCTTTTTGTGAGCCTTAACTCCTGCATGCTCAAAGAATTTCCACAGGAGGGAAGAAAGGCCTCAAATTGTCTCCTCCCTCCCCCCACTGGTAACCCCCCTGTCTTCATTGGGTCCCCTTCCTTGGTGGCTTCTTTGTGAGGTCCAAAGGAATGAAGCCCTGAGCCTCTGGAGGCTTGAGGGAAGTCAGTTGAGATTGGAGGGTGCAGGGATCTTCGGCTGGGAGAAAGCAGATTAGGTAATATTTCCACCTTTCCCTTTCTGTGGACCTCCTGAGGTGTGATAGAGGAGAGAGCTCATGACAAGCCTTTGGAGGCCAAGGAGTGAAAATCCCCTATTCCCCATGAGTCTTTCGCTCATTGACAGTTAGTGAACTCTTCCGAGCCTTGGTTGACTTCATAAGGACTAAAACCAGCTGTGGGTTGTAGGGGGCTGTTGACTCTTTTGGCTGGGTCATGGCTGAGAGGCCTGCTGTGTGAGAGCCCTGAATAGCTGAAGTTTGTGGGAGGGAGGTACAGGTCAGTTTCTGAGACTCATTGTGGGTGTTTCCCTCCTGTAGATGTCAGGAGGGTTACAGAAATGGGTCCAATACACCCCTCTTCTGCCTCCTGACCTCAACTGGTAAAGATAAGTTTGTAAGAGTTTGGGGGGGGGGGGGTTGTTTTTTTTTGCTCTTAGTAATGTGCTGAAAACAGAGTCAAGGAGTCTGCTTGCCTTGTTTAATAAGAGTGAATCACATTTGTCTGGAATATTCTTTCTCTTTTCTAAACAGGTCCAAAAAGAAATAGAAGAAAAGGGTGAATGGAAGCTGCCAACAAAACACAACGAGGAAGGGTTTTATTGTTTGTCATATGAGTTCATTAAAGAAGCAGAAAATCACTGTCTGTTGAGCAATCCTATTCCTATAACCTGCCCTATAAAACTTATCCATGGCATGAAGGATGAAGATGTCCCATGGCAGGTATCCATGCAAATTGCAAATCGTGTTGTCAGCACAGATGTGGATGTGATCCTCCGCAAAGTTGGTCAGCACCGAATGAATGAGAAGGATGACATGAAACTTCTTGTGTACACTGTTGATGATTTAATTGACAAGCTGACAACCCTAGCATGAGTTGCATGTTAGCACTAATGCATGAGCTTAACACTCAGATCTCTTCCGTGATTAACCAAAACCTCACTTTTTTTATGGCAATGGAACACTGCTGAATCTGGAAGGAAAGAAAGGAAGTGGAGCTTTAATTTCTGTCTCCTTACCTCTGTTTTGTAAATAAAGGTGTTTTCTTAATGCTGCATTTGCACAAATGGTAGAAAATGTGAAGAAAATGCTGCTGTTTGTTGGAAAACTTACCCCCACCTTGATTTCCTGTGACTTTTCTTCAAGTTTCCTACGCTATTTTATACTGAAACATGTTTACCTTTCTTACATTTGTGCCAATGGTTAATTTTTGCTACTATTAGAACTGTACAGTACAACTTAATTTTTTAATTCCTTTTGACATCCTAAAATAAATATTGTGTTTTATGCTTTAACATTATTCCATTTCTGAGTTCTGAAACTTGTGTGGGAGCCTTCCCACCCCAAATATGTACCTGAAATGTTCAATTAAATAATGCCCCTAGAAATAGAATGGGGGAAAATGCAGCATAATAAAGCTGGCTTCAAATATAAAATGGAGTTTTAGTATTGATATTAAGCCATAAAACAACTGCACAATATCTTAGTGTCCTTTGTGCCTGGGATAGTGATGAGCAAAATTTGATTTTTGAGTTGCTCAGAATAACTAAAAACTGAAACTTCAGTTGTACAGATGTCTTTCTAAGCTCATTATACCAGATGAAAAGTAATCACATGGTCATTGTTCTAGGGTCCTAAGGTTGATCTCTACCATTGTATTCTATAAGAGTTGTAGGTCAATTACATTGAAAGATTTAGATATTTCTGCATTAGTGAATATATTTAATCCTCTTAAGGCAGAGCGAAGCAAGGAAGCAGGAGTTGCCTAGCATTCCTCCCTAATGTCATGCAGAAACTTACATACACAAAAACACTTCTTTAAAAAGCTATATGCTCTACTTGATCTTGGCATATCAGGAAATAATACTTACTTTTCAACATTTGTGGAGCTTCCTATTTGTAGAATTGGTTATTTGTGTAGCATAGAAGCCTACTCAACCAGTCAGTTCAGCCGTCTCTGTTTGTGATACTTTGACTTTTTACTTTTCTGCAACAAATCAATGACTTAGCCATACTTGTAAATGGGACATACATCCATTCTAGGAATGGCTTTTATTTAGCTGTAACTACCTTTCCGTAGTATTTACAGTTGTGGGAACACTAGTAGAACAGACAGCTGGGTGCATTTGCTCTGGGTGAGGTAACCATATTGGCCATACTTTAGTTTATCTGGGTTTCTCCCTATTGATTTCTTGTTACAGAGGGGTGGAAGGTACCTTCTGAATGTGTGTTTAAAAATGAAAAGGGAAGAGAGGCCATGGCTGACTCATTCTTGCCCTTGAATGGAAACTTAATTAGTAACCAAGTCAACTCAATAGACAGCAAATGTAAGCTATGTAATAAATTACAAACCTGAACAATTTACAACTGAAACAAAAAGGTGGGTGGTCAGATGCATCTACTGAGAATATAAATTACTCAGTATCTGGATCATGTGTGGATTAAGTTTCAAATGTTGCTTAGTTATTCATCCAGAAATGAACCCTTGTCTATGTGTATGAATTGCAAGATAAGCATATTTAGATGGGAGCCTGGAATTGATTACCAAACTTGAGCAATGTTACACCTCAATCATAAGCAAAATCATTTGGCGTTTACTGGTTTCATTTAATTCAAATGGTAAACTGCTCCACTATGGTAAACTGAGACTCAAGCCACTACAGGGGCAAGTTATTCAGGAGAATTTCACATGATTATCGAGCCCCTAACATTTTTAACATATGGCGGTTTTACTATTAATTTAGCAGGGATATAGGGACTTCTGAATGACTTTCTGTGAAGTAGGGTTTATGTGTGTGTGTGGTTCTCGGCAGTATACAAAATAATACAAGCCTTACAGGTTTCATAATTGAGCAGGAGAGATGAAATAAAGACTGCTTTAAATAAAAAGAAGTTAGGATACATGCATCTTTTACTCCATGCCTTTCATGGTTTTATAGACCTCTATCTTATCCCACCTTGCTCATCTTTTATCCAAGTTGAACAGCCCCAGTCTTTAATCCTTCCTCAAGTTATTTCATCTGCCTAATGGTTTTTGTTGCCTTTCTCTGTACCTTTTCCATTTCTAATATTTTTTTTGAGATTGGGTCACCAGAACTGCATGCAGTACTCCTGGGGTGGTTGTACCATGGTTTTATAGAATGGCATATTTACTGTCACCTTATTGATCCCATTCCTAATGTTTCCTAATGTTAGCTTTTTTGACTGCTGCTGCACATTGAGTGAATGTTTTCACAGAACTATCCATGAAGCATCCAAGATCGCTTTCTTGAATAGTAATAGGTAATTTAGACCCCATCATTTTTTATGTATAATTGGAATGATGAATGCAAAGTAATGCATGAAATGCATGAAAAACATCAACATTAAATTTTAGTTCCATTTTGTTACCCAATTTTGTGAGATCCTGTAGTGAGCCGGCCTGGCCCCCGACGGCCCCTGAGGGAGAGGAGCCTGAATTGGCACCCAAGTGGGCGGAGCCACCGCCACCTGTTCCCGCCCCCCGGAAGTCAAGGGGCGGGACAGGAAGTATAAGAGCCAGGCCCCAGCTCTCAGTTAGAGCCCAGCGGCCGGAGAGGCCAGACGTGCCGGTGCGAGCTCCGGCTAGACCGAGCCTTTCCAGAGCCAGGTACCCCGACGCGGACGGACCGAGCCTCCCCAGAGCCAGATACCTGGACGCCGGCCGACCGGACCTCCCCAGAGCCAGGTACCCCGACGCGGATTGGCCAAGCCTTCCCCAAGCAAGGTACCCCGACGTAGACTGGCCACCCTTGCCCCGAGCACGGTACCCCGAGGAGGAGCCCGAGCGCCCCCCTGACTGGCCACCGGAGGAGCAACCCGACCCAGACGACCCTCTGCGAACTGAGGAACCCATGGTGTGGGACCCCGCTGCCGAGCCCAGCGGGGAGCAGGTACAAATGGAGGGGGAAATGGAAAGCAGCCCGGGGGTAGCTGACCCCAGTCTAGCTACAACAGAGAGCGAACCAATGTTGGTGTGTTGCGGTCAGGACCCCGCCAACACAGCGGCAGACTGACTGCCGCTCTTAGGGCCCCGGGCTGGGACACAGTGGAGTGGGTGGGCCTGTGTCCCCCCTGCCACCCCACTTAACGGGTGGCAGCTTCCCCCTCCAGCCAGCGCTCTGACACCGCTACGGAACTATTGGTTGCTGCCCTGAACTATTGTTTGTTGCCCCGCCCTGACTAAGGGCCTGGGGCGTCCCGAGTTTGTCCGTGCTCAGCTCCTGATACCCAGACCTGAGCCCACCCCCCCCCTTGAACTATTGTTTGTTGCCCTGCCCTGACTGAGGGCCAGGGCCTACTAACTCTGCTTGGGGCTCAGCCTGCAGGAAGGTCCTGAGCCCCTGAACTATTATTTGTTGCCCTGCCCTGACTGAGGGCCTGGGCCTACTAACTCTGTTTGGGGCTCAGCCTGCAGGAAGGTTCTGAGCCCCTGGACTATTGTTTGTTGCCCCGCCCTGATTGAGGGCCGGGCCTGAACCCCTGACTGTACTGCTCAGCCTGAAGGAAGGTTCTGAGCCCCCTGGACTATTGGGGGTTGCCCTCCCCTGAATAAGGGCCTGGGACGTCCTGAGCTTGTCAGGGCTCAGCTCCTGATCCACGGTGCTGAGCGCCCGAACTATTGTTTATTGCCCCGCCCTGAGCTAGCGCGGGGGGGGGCTTGACTGACTTTGTAATCCCCAGCTCCGGCAGTGAGGACCGGAGCCCGGGCCTGAGTTACTGCCGGACCCTGACGGAGAGCAGGAGCTCATTGCAGAGGCCGTGTACCTTTGGCCTAGCCCCTGCCAGAGGGGCGAAACCCTGAGACCGATCCAGGCCGTGTAGTGAGCCGGCCTGGCCCCCGACGGCCCCTGAGAGGGCCCGACCCCCGCACCGGACGTTTACAGATCCCTTTGTAACTCTTTGCACCTTGCTTTGGACTTAACTCTCAAGTAATTCTGTATTGTCTGCAAACTTTGCCACCTCACTATTTACCCCTTTTTCCATTTTACGTATGAATATATTGAACAGCACCAATACAGATTCCTGGGGGACACCGCTATTTATTTCTCTTCACTGTGAAAACTAACCATTTATTCTTACCCTTTGTTTCCTATCTTTTGACAAGTTACTGATCCATTAGAGGATCTTCTCTGTTAACCCAAGTAGGCAGTGATGGGATAAGAGCCTTTGGTGAGGGAGCTGGTTAAAGGCTTTCTGAAAGTCCAAGTACACTATACTCAGTGGATTGTCCTTGTCCACATGTTTGTTTAACCTCCTCAAAGAATTCTAATAGATTGATGAGGCATAATTTTCCCCATATATTTTCCCTCTTGATTCTTCCCCAACAAATCATGTTCAATTATGTGTCTGATAATTCTGCTTTTTATTAGAGTTTCAACCAGTTTGCCTAGTACTGAAATAAGGCTTACTGGTCTATAATTGCCAGAATTGCTTCAGGACCCTTTTTAAAAAAAAAAAAAAATTGGTGTTATATTAGCTGTCCTCCAGCCATCTAGTACAGAGGCTGGTTTAAATGATTGATAGGTTACATACCACAGTTGCACATGCATGGATGGGTTAAAGCAGCATGGGAGGACATAGTGGAGAAAAAACTGGCACATTATTTATGTTTGATACTCCAACTAAGGCTATCCCACTGAAAATAATGGTGGGATGCCTAAAGGAAAAAAGTTACTGTGGAGAGAAGCTGCCTGCTGAAGAATTCCTGATACCAGAGAGATTTACAAGCCACTGATAATGATGTGTTTCAATAGGTTCTTCAAACTTGGCTTGGATGGATGCCCTGTTTTACCATGAAGTTTACCACTCACATGTTCTGGTGTGATTCTAATCTCACTGAGTAATGCCTCTGTATCCCACGGGATACTTGGCTGTGGCATCTGTTCTCCATCTTCCTTTATATAATCACCTAGATAATGAATATTTTTAATGACCACCTGCCCAAATAAATTATTTTTGCTACCTTTAAGAAATGTATGCTGACGCTCATCTTGTGCATTTTATATGTTTAAAAAATAACTGATCTCAGTGATTTAAAAAAAAAATCATTATTTGACTTATTGTAGGTATCGGGGTACCTTCCTATTCTCTCTATCAAGCGTAATTCACCTGCTTTCATAATGATTACAATTTGTACTACATCATTTCTTTATATTAGTCTTCCTGTCCCATTCATTGCCAGATACAAAGTATAACTTAAGAGCATGTGGCATACTAATTGGATCCGGCTTGCTGTACAAGAAATCTAATGATTTAAATTCTGTGTGCAGATTCAAGTGTAACAGCCCAGGCAAGTACTTGTTAATCTCATTTTTCATACAGTAATCCACATATCTCTGCTTCCTATCTCACATGATGTTATATGAAGCATTCAAAGTTTCCTTAGTCTAAGTATTATTGATGATCAAGGGATCACTTAAAGTTTCAAATCGGCTTTGTGGCCTATTCAAAAATGTTCAGGGTTTCACATTTTGTCACACATCTGATATCCAAAGTGAAATGAGGGGTCATCCTGTTTCCCACTCAATCCTTGGCCTTCCTCCTCCAGCGAGCAATGTTACAACTTACTGTTGTTTTGGGTAGTGGGTTTTTGTAATGTGTATGCTTGTTCAATAGGAAATAGACTGAAACCAAAAAATTCACTTTGCAGTCATCAGAATATCTACATTTAGGTACCATTACTCTGGGCTGGATTTGAATTTACTATTTGCAGGTGAAATGTTTTAAAACTCCAGTAACAAATGTTTAGACTACAACCAATTTTATGTAGCTAGGACATGCAAAGGATTTAGATCAAATTTATTCCCTATATTTCTGGCGAAAATAGTTACAATTACTTAGTTGTCTGAGTAGAATCAATTGCTTTCCAAAGGAAATTTTAAGAATTTCATTACCCTTCTTATCGTAAGAACTATCGCTCTACATGCCTGCTCTCTCATATCTTTAAACTCTTTACAAAGGTGATAACGAACTGACTCTTGCAGAGTCAGGATGAACAACAGCCGAGACAGCAGGCAGGGTTTCGAAGAAATTTCAGCACGATTGACCATATATTTATCCTTATCCTAGAAAGAGCGAGGGAATACAAAAGCTGTGTATTGCTTTTGTCGACTATGAAAAGGCTTTCGATAGCGTCAAGTTCAACACAATATTAAAGACACAGAGCAGGGCATTAATACACAGTACATCCATTCGTTGAAGGAAGCGAATACTGGATGTACAACAGACATTACTCTCCTCGAAACTCCCCTCCACATCCCAATCAAGAAAGGCGTAAAGCAAGGAGATACGATTTCACCGAAACAATTAGAGGAGTGGTGTTAATATAAATGGAGAACGATTATCTCATCTCAGATTCACGGAAGATATCATACTAATTGCTGAAAGCACCAAGCAACTGCAGAGCATGCTACAAAGACTCAACAAGAAAAACAGATCGGTCTGAAAATGAACCGTTGCAAAACAAAATACATGTGATCAGACATCTTATGAAAAGCCCAAATAACGGTAACAGGAGAAGAAATTGAAGAAGTGGAATAGTACGTATATTTGGGCCAAGAAGTTAATATGCGCCAAGACATGAACAGAGAACTCTCGCAAAAGATTTGGGCAGGATGGTGTGCGTTTAACTCCATCAAGGACATCCTCAAAAGAAAAATCGACAAGACCACAAGTACAAATACCTTCAATTCAACAGTGCTGCCAACCATGCTGTATGGCAGTGAAATGTGGGCACTGACGAAGAGAGAAGAACAGCGGCTGTCAGTAGCTGAAAGGGCAATGGAACGAGCTATGTTGGGAATTTCCCTTCTGGATCATATCCCAAATGAAATGATTAGAGAAAGCAGCAATGTGAAAGATATTGTCATGGAAAGCAGATATAATAAGATACGATGGGCGGGCCACGTAGCACAGTTCACGGACAATAGGTAGACTGCAATCATTACTGAGTGGTACCCACGAGAACAGAAAAGACCACCTGGTTGGCCTCCAAGAAGATGGGAAGATGACAATTGTTAAATGTTTCGGATGAACATGGAGAAGAAAGGCAAGAATGCGAGAAGAATGGCGGACGTGTTGTGATGGGCGCAGTCTTAATGACAGCTGAAGACCGATTGATACAGGTGATTACCCTTAGTCTCCTTCAAAATCAATGTTGATCATCTTAAATGTTACCATTTTGGTCACCAGGTTTAAAGTGCTGCTTTTTCAAATGTCCTCAGCTTCTGGCAGTTTTTATTAGGTTTACTGGGCTCTTTGATAATTGACTTCACTGCAGATTTATCTGAACTAAGAATGGTGTCCCAGCAACACAAAGGAGCTCTGGACATTGACAGAGAAACTCAGCTGGGGAATCTTGCTGATTTTGATTAAACTATAATGTGTATGTTGTAGACGCTAATAAGGGCTTGTCTTCACTACTGGGGAGATTGACACCGCTGCAATCGATGCGGGTATCGATTTAATGGGTCTAGTGAAGACCCTCTAAATCAATGGCAGAGTGCTCTCCAGTCAACCCCGGTACTCCAGCTCCCCAAGAAGAGTAAGGGAAGTCGACTCAGTGAAGACCCTGGGGTAAGTTGACCTAAGCCATATAGTCTCCAACTACATTATTCACGTAGTTGGAGTAGCATAACTTAGGTCGAGTTACCCCAGTAGTGAAGACAAGCATTATAGATGTGCTCATCCCTGCCATGACATTATTTAGACAGTATCCAGTTGTGTTCAATACGCAGCTAAAGGGTCATTCCAAGATTCATGATTTTGAAATTGTTTTCAGCTTTAAAAATAGGGCAAGCAGAGAATCACTGAAGAATAAATTATAACCTCTATAAATATCCGTAGTTAATAGATTTTATAAAAAAAAATTAATAGCTATCTAGCTGACCAGTGCAGTAGGTGGATAGACTCATTCTTGACTTAACGTTTTGTTGCAGATCAGTTTGTAAAGTTCATGAATCGATCCAAATTTAATCTACAAAATCATTTTTAGTGCTGCTTTCCAAAAGGGGGGCAGTGCTGCCTGTCTAACACTTAGGAGCAACCCTCAAAGAAACTGGTATGCATGCATCAAAAACAAGAAACAATTCTGGTAAGGGGGAAAAAAAATAGGTGTAAATTTACCTGGGGTGACTATAATCCACCCAGTGAAGGATGAAGCTTTTTTAATGATGAACAAAGATCTGGACTCTGACCTTTAATAAACTTAATTCCTTTGTGTATTTAACGTATTCAGCCATTGAGAGAATGCTTCTGTTTTGTGTGTACTCGGTTTCATTCATGCAGTTCTATCCACATTTATTTGTATTTATGCCATGTTTGTCTGATTGTTCTTCCCCCACCATTACTTTTGGTTTTATATTACATCCAACATCCCCTTTTTGCCCTGTGCTAAAAGTAAATAAACGTCATCCTGTTTTATAGGCTTTCAATTTAGCCTGTTGTTTATCTCTTCATTATTGGCTCAGTGGGCCAGACCTTACTGAACCTGCCTCCTGCCTATCATTTTTGTTAATTGTAGTTAGAATACTGTCCCTTAACCCAAGATAGTCATTGTTCAGGACCTGAGATTTATAGCATCACAGTCCTCTAACACCAAATAAAAATGCAGACTCTCTTTCAGAGGAAAACTTCTATTCAGCTATGCCTCTGCAGCTGCTAAGCTGTTGGGATCCCTCTAGTCTTGCTGTTATACACAATAGGGAAGCTGTGTCTGAAAGTGTATAGAGAGATGATGGTGTTCAAGGTGACTGCATTGGTGTCAGGAACCAGGGCCTGTGGCAGACCCAGTCTCTGGGCAACCTTCAACCACAGCTAGCTTGTAGTAGGCTGCCTGATTGGCTATACCACCTGAGAGTTTGGAAGGGTCAGCAGAGCGGCTTTTAAGCCCCAGCAGCCGCAGAAGTTCAGTGGCTGCACAAAGCATTTGTGCACGGCTGTGATAGCTCCTGCATCTACCCTAGCCCTGCTCCTGTTTGGTTCTGTCCCATGGCCCCAAGTTCCTGACCTCTGACTTCAGCTCTGGTCCTTGGCTCTGGTGTCTGGTCTCTCAGTGCAGTTCTGAGCCTGGGCTTCTGATTCCTGGCTTTTGATGTCGGCTCTAACTTCTCGGCCTGAGTGCCCACAGCCTGGTCACTGAGGACTGGTCCCTAAAAATTTTTATTATCTGTCATCCCCACGACCCCACCTATCATTCAGTGTGGAGAGCAGTGGAGTGTATACCCTCCATGAAGGACTGTATGTGTTTTTCTAAGCTAATAGCCTGCTATTGTTGATCATACACTGCAGGTGGAATGGGCCATGCAAACAGGCACACCTAACAGTTAAAGGAAAGCAGTAGTAATGAACAGTTATTATTATAACTTAGCTAAATATGCACTAAAGAAGGAAATAGGTGGTAATCTGTGTGATAATTCATTTTTATAGTTGTGAGGGCAGTAGTGACTGCAAGCCCTCACGCTTTTCTGATATCGCATGCTGAAAGGATGATAGGATTAGGGACCAGTGCATGCTATGAATAATTTAGTGCCCCTTAGACAAAATAATTATAATCCATAGAGTGGACTAGGCCTAAGTGTCTGGGCACTTCAGTTAAAGCTTTGGACAGAGAATCTAGATAGTTTAATGCTTTAAATTATAGAATAGGCATATTTTCACCCTGTACTAGACTGTCTAGATTTACCTTTGACAGCTATTGTTTGAGCTTTTAGCTAGCATCCCATCAGTATTGGGGTTAGACTGAAAATTAAGCTGTAACAGCCAAAATTTCCACTCATTTTGAGTTGAAAGCACAAAGTGCTATGTGGTTTCCAACTGAAATAGAAACATTTTAAGATTCAGACAAAACTTTGTCCATTGTTCCTTCTGTCCAGCGTTAAATTTTAGGTTAACCTTCCAAAATGGAGTGTGTGAGTTGTCTAATAGCAATGTGACACGTGAGTCACATCATAGGCAGGTGAAGCGACTTGTTTGTTCATGAGCTCTCCATTGGCTGTGTATATTTTTAAACTAATACAACCAGCTGGGGGGCCCGGCCCAGGATTGGTACGTAAGTGCTGCTCTGCCATTCTCTTGTCTCATACTCTGTGCTCCACTCATGGGGAATATGGTATCTTCCCTAGCTAAACTGTAATGTCACAAATCAGCCAATCAATTTCTTCCTTTCTGTCTTTGTTGAATACATTTGCATACTGCCAGAGGATTGATTAAAATGCATGACATATTCATTATAAAAACACTTCTCTTTAAAAACAACTCAAAATGACATCTCAGCCAGCAAAATCAGAACTGTCCAGTCATTTTCTGTAATCAGATATGTTAGACCACTGAACACAATATACTGCGTGTGAAATGGTTACTCGAATATTATGTCCAGTTCTGGTGTCAACACTTCAAAAAGGCTGTTGATAAAGCATAAAGGGATCAGAAAAGAGCTACAAGAATGATTTGAGGTCTGGAAAATCAGCCTTAGTTTCTCACTGTGAAGAAGCTCAGTGTAATTAGTTTATCTAAGATAAAGTTGAGTTGACTTGATCATGGGCTATCCCCTGCCTGGGGAAAAGACTTCTGATAGTAAAAGGCTCTTTAATGAAACAGGCAAAGGCATAACAATATCCAATAACTAGAAGCTAGATAACCTCAGCCTAAAAGCTAGAGATTTTAACAGTGAGGGTAATTAGCCATTGGAACAACGTAACTAGGGAAGAGGGGGATTCTCCTCTACTTGAAGAAATTAAATCAAGACTTGGATGTCTTCGAAAAAGAGATGCTCTAGTTTAACCTGAAGTTACTGGCTTGATGCTGGAATTACTGGGTGAAATTGCTGAGCTGTATAATTCCTGGGCTGAGATCAGACTGTCCAGGGTTGGCAACCTTTCAGAAGTGGTGTGCCGAGTCTTCATTTATTCACTGTAATTTAAGGTTTGTGTGCCAGTAATACATTTTAACGTTTTCAGAAGGTCTATTTCTATGTCTATAATATATAACGAAACTATTGTTGTATGTAAAGTAAATAAGGTTTTTAAAATGTTTAAGAAGCTTCATTTAAAACTAAATTAAAATGCAGAGCCCCCCCGGACCAGTGGTCAGGACCTGGACAGTGTGAGTGCTACTGAAAATCAGCTCACGTGCCACCTTTGGCACATGTGCCATAGGGTGTCTACCCCTGGACTAGATGATCCTAATGGTCTCCTTATAAATCCTATGAATATAACACAGCCATGATGGTGATAAACGATGTTTATTATGTACCTGGGAATGGTTTGCTAATCCATTGACCAGGAACCTCATGTAAACCTGAAGACCTACAGGCAGTCTCAAATAGCTGTTTTGTAAATCACCTTGCCAATGCAACCTTTCCTTCCCCACAAATATGGAATTCCCCTTCTTCCTGCTCTCACCCTCAAATCATTCATCTCTAAAGCCAAAGATGGGAAGTGTTTAGTCCTGGACAAGTGAGAAGTTTAAACTCCACTATCGCGCTACCCTTAGGACTAAGGAGGAGCGCATTAGCACTTTATACCAGTGTACAGGGGACATCTTCTCTTAGATGCACAGCTCTTTCTTTTCACTCTTGAATATGCCTAGATATTGGACTTTAATCTGTGGAATACAGAAAAAATAGAGTTCATATTTAGAAGTGCTTTTTAAACATTTATCTTTAATGTTTTTCCCCCTCCCCTTCAGAGGTCTGTACAAGCTAACTGAGGATAAATAAAGCAGTTGCTTATAGCTAAAATGGAAAAATATTCCTAATAACTTTTTTTAAACAAACTTAGAATGATTTTCTTGTAATCTCTGTGATCTAGTCAGAACACATGTTAATATGCTGTAGAACAAAGCAAGAGTGTGACTAAAACCAATATGCTGGATATCTTACTTGTGGCTTCATAGCTCATGACTAATCTGTCCATCTCATAGTCATGATGACAAACCTTGATACTGCATCACCTGTGCATTTCTAGAATGCCTTTCAACAGATAATTTGCATGCTCTTCATCCAATTATGTGGGGATATTAAAGAAGGTACTAACAGTGATTCCCCCAAGTGACAGTGACCCCACCCCCATAATTTGTCCCCCACACTTTAAAATCCAACAGTTTCACCAAGTACAAAAATCTCTTGGGTCTTCTGTTAAAATTTGTAAGCTAATGTCTGTAGAAACTATTGATTGTATCTGTCCTGTGAAAGATACTTTATTACTATGTAAAACTTACAAACAAGTTAATTGACTTTGTTCTTGAAGGGAACACTATGGGTATGTCTACACTACGGGATTAATCCGAATTTACAGAATTCGAATTTTGGAAACAGATTGTATAAAGTCGAATGTATGCGGCCATACTAAGCACATTAATTTGGCGGTGAGCGTCCATGTACCGGGCTAGCATCGATTTCTGGAGCGTTGCACTGTGGGTAGTTATCCCATAGCTATCCCATAGTTCCCGCAGTCTCCCCCGCCCATTGGAATTCTGGGTTGAGATCCCAGTGCCTGATGGGGCAAAAACCATTGTCGCAGGTGGTTCTGGGTACAGCCTCACCCCTCCCTCCATGAAGGCAATGGCAGACAACAGTTTCGCACCTTTTTTTCCTGGGTGAACACTGCAGATGCCATACCATGGCAAGCATGGAGCTCGCTCAGCTCAAGACAGCAGCCATAAACATTGTAAACACCTCGCACATTATCGTGCAGTTTAGGCTGAACCAGGACCAGAAAAACGAGGCAAGGAGGAGGCGGCAATGGCAGTGCGGCAATGAGAGTGATGAGGACATGGACATGGACACAGAATTCTCTCAAACCGCAGGCCCCGGCGCTTTGGAGATCATGTTGTTGATGGGGCAGGTTCTATCTGTGGAACGCCGATTCTGGGCTCGGGAAACAAGCACAGACTGGTGGGACCGCATAATGTTGCAGGTGTGGGACAATTCCCAGTGGCTGTGAAACTTTCGCACGCGTAAGGGCACTTTCATGGAACTTTGTGACTTGCTTTCCCCTACCCTGAAGCGCCAGAATACCAAGATGAGAGTAGCCCTTACAGTTGAGAAGTGAGTGGCAATAGCCCTGTGGGAAGCTTGCAACGCCAGACAGCTACCGGTCAGTCAGGAATCAATTTGGAGTGGGCAAATCTACTGTGGGGGGTGCTGTCATGCAAGTAGCCAAAACAATCATTGAGCTGCTGCTACAAAAGGTAGTGACTCTAGGAAATGTACAGGTCATAGTGGATGGCTTTGCTGCAATGGGATTCCCTAACTGTGGTGGGGCGATAGATGGAACCCATATCCCTATCTTGGCACCGGAGCACCAGGGTACCAGTACATAAACCGCAAGGGGTACTTTTCAATGGTGCTGCAAGCACTTGTGGATCACAAGGGACGTTTCACCAACATCAACATGGGTTGGCCGGGAAGGGTTCATGGCGCTCGCGTCTTCAGGAACGCTACTCTGTTTAAATGGCTGCAGGAAGAGACTTACTTCCCAGACCAGAAAATAACCATTGGGGATGTTGAAATGCCTATAGATATCCTTGGGGACCCAGCCATGACTCATGAAGCCATACACAAGCAGCCTGGACAGTAGTCAGGAACTGTTCAACTACAGGCTGAGCAAGTGCAGAATGGTGGTAGAATGTGTATTTGGATGTTTAAAAGGTCGCTGGCACACGTTACTGACTCGCTCAGACCTCAGCCAAACTAATATCCCCATTGTTATTGCTGCTTGCTGTGTGCTCCACAATCTCTGTGAAAGTAAGGGGGAGACCTTTATGGCGGGGTGGGAGGCTGAGGCAAATCGCCTGGCTGCTGATTACGTGCAGCCAGACATCAGAGTGATTAGAAGAGCACACCAGGAAGCGCAGCGCATCAGAGAAGCTTTGAAAACCAGTTTCATGACTGGCCAGGCTACCGTGTGAAAGTTCTGTTTGTTTCTCCTTGATGAAAACCCCTTTATTGACTCATTCTCTGTAAGCAACCCACCCTCCCCCTTCGATCACAGCTTGCTTTCAAAGGAAATAAAGTCACTATCATTTAAAAATCATGTATTCTTTATTAATTGATTATAAAAAGAGGGAGAGAACTGACAAGGTAGCCCGGGTGGGGTTTGGGAGGAGGATCAGAGGGAAGGAAAAGGCCACTAAAAAAAGGTTAAAATAATGACAGCCTTTTGCTTGGGCTGTCCACTGGGGTGGAATGGGAGGGTGCATGGAGCCTCCCCCTCCCTGCATTCTTACACGTCTGGGTGAGGAGGCTATGGAACATGGTGATGGGGGAGGGTGGTTATACAGGGGCTGCAGTGGCAGTCTGTGATCCAGCTGCTGTTCCTGAAGCTCCACCAGATGCCGGAGCATGTCTGTTTGCTCACACAGCAGCCCCAGGTTTGCATCCTGCCTCCTCTGATCTTCCTGCCGCCACCTCTCATCTCAAGCGTCTCTCCTCTCCTCACATTGGTCCCTTCTGTTCTCACGTTGGTTCCTCCTGTCCTCACGTTCACTGGCATCTTTCCTGTACTTTGATACCGTGTCCTTCCACTCATTCAGATAAGCTGTTTCATTGCGGGTGGATTCCATGATTTCTGCGAACATCTTGGCTCGCGTCCTCTTTTTCCGACGCCTTAACTGAGATAGCCTCGGGACGGAGGAGGGAGGCTTGAAAAATTTGCAGCTGGGGGAGGGAGGGAGGGAAAAAAGGCAGAGAAGTATTTAAAAAGATACATTTTACAGAACAATGCTTATACTCTTTCATGGTGAACAACACTGTTCACATTACATAGCACATGTGATTTCTGTGCAAGGTCGCATTTTGCATCTTAATATTGAGTACCTGTGGCTTTGCTGTTAGAGATCACAGATGCAGGTACGGGCAACAGAATTCGGCTTGCATGCGGCCATGGTAAGCAATTGTCCTTTGGCTTCTGCGCCCTCCTTTCCACATACCAAGCAAAGCTCGTTGAGTGCTGCGGTTTTCCTTTTAACCTGCAGCAGCAGAAAACAAACTAACCCCCCTTCCCTGCCATCCAATTCTCTGGGATGATCGCTTTATCCCTCCCCCCATCGCGTGGCTGGTATCAGGGAAGATCCCTGCTAGCCACACGTGAAAAGCTCAGTGCCAACCCCCCCTCCCTCATGCTTGGCTTACTACAGGGAAGGATTTCTTTTCAGCCACAGGCAAACAGCCCAGTAGGAAGGGCCACCTCTGTCCCCTCAATTAAATTCCCATATTTCAACCAGGTTACCATGAGCGATATCACTCTCCTGAGGATTACACAACAAGATAAAGAACGGATGTTGCTTGAATGCCAGCAAACACCGGGACCATACGCTGCCAGGCTTTGTCATGCAATGATACCAGATTACTTGCTACTAGCATGGCGTGGTCAAGTGTCCTACCATGGAGGACGGAATAAGGCTGCACTGCCCAGAAACCTTGTAGAAAGGCTTTTGGAGTACCTCCAGGAGAGCTTCATGGAAATGTCCCTGAAGGATTTCTGCTCCATCCCCAGACACATTAACAGACTTTTCCAGTAGCTATACTGGCTGCAAATGCATCTCAAGCCCTCAGGGCAAACTAATCATTAAAAAACGCTTGCTTTTAAACCATGTTTTATATTTTAAAAGGTAAACTCACCTGAGGTCCCTTCCATGGGGTCATGGTCTTGGATACTGCCTTGGGAGGCTTGGGAGGGTACTTCACTCAGGCAGAGAAAAAGATCCTGGCTGTTGGGGAGAATGGAGTGCTGTATGCTCTCTGCAAGCTCGTCGTCATCCTCCTCCTCCTCCTCCTCCTCTTCCCCATCTGCAGAATCCTCAGGTGTGGCTGAGATTACCCCCGCCTCGGAATCCACGGTCAGAGGTGGGGTAGTGGTGGCAGCCCTCCCTAGAATTGCATGCAGCTCAGCGTAGAAGCGGCATGTCCGCGGCTCTGACCCGGAGTGACCGTTTGCCTCCTTTGTTTTCTGATAGGCTTGTCTGAGCTCCTTGACTTTCACGCAGCATTGATCTGAATCCCTATTGTGGCCTCTCTCCATCATGCCCTTGGAGATTTTTTCAAAAGTTTTGGCATTTCATCTTTTGAAACGTAGTTCTGCTAGCACTGAATCCTCTCCCTATATAGCGATCAGATCCAGTACCTCCTGTACGGTCCATGCTGGTGCTCTTTTTCGATTATCGGACTGCATGGTTACCTGTGCTCTCCACGCTGGGCAAACAGGAAATAAAATTCAAAAGTTTGTGGGGCTTTTCCTGTCTACTTGGCCAGTGCATCCGAGTTCAGATTGCTGTCCAGAGTGGTCACAATGGTGCACTGTGGGATAGCTCCCGGAGGTCAATACCGTCGAATTGCGGCCACACTAACCCTAATTCGAAATGGCAATATCAATTTTGGTGCTACTCCCCTTGTCGGGGAGGAGTACAGAAATCGATTTTAAGAGCCCTTTATTTCGAAATAAATGGCTTCGTTGTGTGGACGTGTGCAGGGCTAATTCGATTTAATGCTGATAAATTTGATTTAAACTCATAGTGTAGACCAGGCCATCGTTAACACCCCTGCTGTGAGCCTTAAGCCGTTAAGTGACTTCACTTCATTATAACACCAACGGCTCCTAGGAACAGACCCCCACCCTCTGTGATTAAAGGGTCGGGAGTCTCAAATAAATTAGCACACACTCCGAACGTGGTGGAGACAGTAAATTAAAATATGGTTAAGATATGGAATGTATGTTGATGAATGTTTGATGTACATGAATCGTTAGGGAGGTGCCAGCCTAGAAAGGGAGTATCCATCGGCCGAAGAATGTGTCAAGTGGACCACCAGACAATCCCTGGAGGGTAAATTGGGATCCACCCCATCACCTGGAAGGATGAGAAACACAAACTGGACAGTGTGGAGCCACCAGGAATGTGCCATCTGCTGATTGAGTCAGCAACAGCAGGATGAAACAGTTCCCATAGACTAACATAGGAATTAATTCCTATAAGAATGGACTCTAAAGACTGAGGACTTTGAGTCTCTGGTTCTGCTGCCAACCTCCAGGAGCATCAGGTGCACCTGACACGGACTTGGCTTCATCCTCATGACCAAGATACCTGGCCAGTAACTTGGCATGAGCAACTTCTAGGCTGGTAACTATAACACCTATACAGAACTTGAATGAATGATTGTGTGAATGAATATATATATATGTGTGTGTGTGTGTGTGTGTGTAAGGAATAAGTAGTGATAGGAATAAGTAGTTAAACAACGTTGTTTACTTTTATCTTTTGCTTTATCATTATATTTACAATAAATGTGGCATCTTTGCCTTATCCCTCTTAATAAGATCCTGCTGGTTTTTATTCAATTGGTATAAGAATAACACAGTCTTGCAACAACCTTTATGAGGCTCAGCAGATAAGTATTGTACCCATTTTACAGCTGGGGAAAAGAATTTGTGGAAAGATTTATTTTTTTTATGACTTGTGCTGGGGCCTACAGTCCGCCGTGGCCGAGCTGGGAACTGGACCCCAGAAGCAAGATTCAGTTTCATTCTAACTGCTAGACAAATTCCACATGTGATGAGCTTACACAATGTGACTTAAATTAGCCATTTCTGATATTTTCCACATTTTGAAAAATTTAGATTTGGATAATTCTTTCTGTAGGTTAAGGGAGGCATGAAAGTGATGAATCTGAGCAGGGGTTAGAACTGTATGTGATGGCAGTGATGAAAGGTTACTACTCTGCCCTTAGCATCCTCCTCCTTTGCGGAGATTGGCTACCGTCCAGCCACCCCAGACCTACCCAAAGTCAATGGTTAAATTAATGCTGATTTTTGTCAGCATTCATTTATCCATTTTCATAGATTAAGGCCAGAAGGGACCATTCTGATCAGCTAGTCTGACTGCCTGCACTACACAGGCTCTGAAACTTCCCTGAATTGATTCCTGCTTCAGGTCCAATAACTGTGGATGAACTAGAGCATGTCTTTTAGAAAAGACATCCAATGTTGATTTAAAGATGGCCAGTGATAGAGAATCTACCACAACCCCTAGTAAATTGTTCCAATGGTTAATTACCCTCACTATTTAAAATAAAATTGTGCCTTATATCTAGTCTGACTTTGTCTAGCATCAACTTCCAACCATTGGATCTTGTTATACCATTGTCTGCTAGATTTACGAGCCCTCTATGATCAGATTTGTGTTCCTCATGCAGGTGCTTGCACACTGTTCAAATCACCCCTTAACCTTCTTTTTTTAAGCTAAATAGATGGAGGCCTATCACTATAAGGCCTGCTTTTTAATCCTTTATTCATTCTTCTGGCTCTTCTCTGAATTGTCTCCAATTTATCAACATCCTTCTTGAATTCCAGACACCAGCACTGGACACAGTATTCCAGCACAGTTGAACCGGTGCCAAATACAGAAGTAACATACCCCTCTTTCTACTTGAGATTCCCCTGTCTATGCACCCAAGGATCACAATGGCCCTTTTGGCCACAGTGTCACACTGGGAGCTCATGTTGAGCTGATTATCCATCGGGACCCTCCCAAGCCCTTTTCAGCTTCTGCTTCCAAACTACACTTTACACTTGGTTGTAATAAAATCCCATTTTACCAAACAATCTAAATCACTTTGTGTGAGAGACCCATGCTCTTTACTGTTCATAGACAATATGAAGATTGGAGAACTTTATCATAGTGATTTCTTTCTTCTTCCAGGTCATAGAAACAAGAAACTCCACACTATAAACATGTGCTTGATGATGATTCCCTGCTTAAAGTTACATTTTGAGACCTATCAGTTAGCCACTTTTTAATCCGCAATATGCGTTGTGTTGATTTTGTATCATTCTAGTTTCTTAATCAAAATGTTGTGCGATACCGAGTCAAATGCCTTACAAAAGTCTATTACATCAACACTATTACCTTTATCAACCAAACTTGTAATCTCGTTTAAAAAAAATCTGATTATTTTGACAAAATGTGTTTGTCCCATAAATCCGTGTTGATTAATATCAGCGATATTATCCTTCTTTAATTCTTTATTAAGCAAGTTTCCGCTTAGCCATTATTTCGCCTGAGCTCACTGGCTGGTTGACAGGACTATAATTACTTGTCCCATGTACCCTTTTTAATTATCGCCACAATATTTGCTTTCTTCCCGTCCTTTGAAACTTCCCCTTTGTCCCAAGACTTATTAACAATCAACATGAATGCTCTGGCGAGCTCCTCTTCTTCCACAGTGTGGAACACCCCTTTGAGAGCAGGCTTGGGGGCAGGATTGCGGGTGGGAGGGAATACATTGCTGCGCAGCCTGTGAGCGTTGTGCTGCCTCGAAGCCAAAAGGAGCTGTGGCCAGCTTGGCATTGGTGCATTGGCACACAGCTTCTGTGGAGCCCACTGATAGTAGGTACTTATTGAGCCTCCTGCTACTGCTACAGAGAGCCCAGTGATATATGCACATCTTTTAATGGAAGGATTCCAAGCAAGTTCTGTAAGTACAAGCCCTGCGTTTCCTGTCCCTTACGCAGGAGTAGGCTAAACAGTGAATGATACGGCCCATAACCATTGCTTTTATGTAAAGGCAAGCACATTCACATGCTACTCTTCCTTTTGCTGTGCTACTGCTGCAGTTTCTTTTTCCCACCTTCTCAAAGCTTGGTTTGAGGTCTTTGTTCTTGGTTTGTGTAGCTAATCGCTTCTGTGCACCTGAGACAGCACGAAACGGAAAGGACCTGAATAATAGCCTTGTCATGTAATGCATTCTCTGGAACAGCTGAATTATGTAAGAATATATTTCATGGGTTTTAAATTTACCAGTGCACAAAACAGAAAGCACTAAATGAAATGCTTGTGGAGAAGAATGAATGAGGTCATCTATTAAATTTTTCATCTACTGCATCTGGTTAAGCCCCGGGGTGTCTTGAGCAATATAAATCTGAGAGCTCAGAGCTTCAGAATCTGAAGGAAATGGAAGAGGAGAGAGTCATGTGCTAGATATACAAGGAGCTGTACAAAGAAATAATATACAGTTGATGCTGAATCCACATCGGGGCTTTACAAACCACTTGCATTCAGAGTTCATGTGTCTAAAAGGGCCCATATTATAGCAGGATGGATTCAGAGCAAGGACAAAAAGATGCATGATGAAATTTGGTGCGACTAGAGAAAGGATCAAAAGAATTTTGGTTTATAAACCCATAAACCATACCAGTTAAACCAAAAAATACCCCATCTTGGGTTATCTAGTGCTCCCGGCCTGCCACTGCCGTGTTAGGGTCAGGTCCTCAGCTAGTGTAAATTGGCATAGATCTCTTAGAGCTCAACAGAGCCATGCTGACTCACACAAGCTGAGGAGATGATCCTTGTTCTCTACAGCACAATTGCTCATTTTTAGTCCAGTCATGTTTTTAATGTCGCAAGTGATGGGGCTTCTAGCTTTTTCCTTGGAAGACTATTTGACAGCCTAATACATCTTGCTGTTAGGAAGACTTGCTTTAGTCTGCCTAATCAATCTCTCTTTTGTTTAATTTTATTTATCACCCCTAATTATACCCTTGTTAGTACTTTACTTTCCAGACTGTGTTTTGGTTTTATTCTTTCACCCTCCAATGATGATAGCACACTGGATGCAGAGCAGGGAGAAAAATACTCTCCACATTTTCCAATATCTATTGGTTCCTATTACATTTGGATAATGAAATGATACCTCCTATAAGTATTTTTAACTATAGGGAGCTCAGTTATTCTGATGCTGGGTTCAGTGGACAAACCTAAGCAAAGTAGACCTGGATCAGGAAAGTGAACAAAACAGAGCAGGGGAAGTTGGCACTTAAGCAGACTGCAGATTAGATACCTCCTTGGCTATGCTGAGTAGGCAGGCCTTTTAATGGCTCTTAGCAACGCCCCTGCTTTGACCCTCCTCATATGTGAGGAAAATCAAATCAATACACTGTTCTTCAAATCAGGATGCAGCAGCAGCAGCAGGGTATCGCAGCAGTCTTCATCTCTTAAATTTCTCAGTGCTTTTCCACTCGATGGTCTCTGGATTTCTAAACCTCACACCCCAATTGCATCTCTCAAAGGATCTCTTGAGTTCCCATGTATAGTCTTCTTGTTATTAGCAAGTATTATGTAGGCAAATTTAAAGTACTTCTGGATTTGCTGGCAGTGATGACACTGATCTGAACCTCTATTAGAATCTCTTTGTTGCTATAGCAGAAATCTCACTGGCAATCTATTTTAATTTAAACTGTCATTTGATTTTTGCTGTTTGGCTGTGGAAAAATGATTTTTTTTTTTAATTTTTGCCCTTTCAAAACAATTAAAGCCAATGCCTGCTTTGGTTTTGATTTTTGGTAGTCGATCTGCATTGACATATAGATTGGGCTGGTGTATATACTTAAATCCGTGTTATCAGAATCCTATAAATAAACAATTGGTATTTTTGTTCCAGAGATGGCTAACAGAGGACCGAGCTATGGTTTAAGCCGAGAAGTGCAGGAAAAGATTGAACAGAAATATGACGTGGAATTAGAGAACAAGCTAGTGGACTGGATTATCATACAGAGTGGTGAAAAGATAGAGCATCCACCTCCTGGAAGGCAAAATTTTCAGAAATGGCTAATGGATGGAACAGTAAGTGTTGCTCTAATTTCATATAAGCATTATTTATATGTGTACAATGAATCTTAATCTATTAACATCTATACCCTAACTGTATTTTCATCTGCACTGGCTTGAGGTCATGGATTATTTTAGAGTATATACCAGTATTGACTGAACTATTACTGGTTTCCTTCTGATCAGGACATTTTTGGTATTTCAGAATAATTTTTCTGCCAGTGTATTGGGATATGTATGTTAGGTTTGACTCATTTCTTCACTATAATTTCTCATAGAGTAACAAGAGACTTGCTTTTACAATCAGGTTTGTATTTTTCTGCTAAGAAAATAAAAGTGTTGCTATTTGAGCGTGTAATACACTCAGACTTTGGTGCATTTGATTATGTCCTAGTGTTTTCTCCTTGGGAATAATTCTAGAGCTATTATGTTATATTCAATTGGTTTAATAAATAAACACGCAAATGCTGCTGTTTGCACTGGGCAGTAAGACTTGGCTACTGGCTAATTATTGAATCTTTGCCAGTAGTGCTTTAACAATATTTCAATTGATAGTGCTTTGTTTTCCCTTTTTCTCCCACTACTGTCAATTGTTACATAACCTCTAGTAAATGATTGTTTTATTTCTTGCAGTAGATCAGTGCATATTTGATCAGGTTATCGGTGTCATTTAAGAAAACCTTTAATGGCACTTTAATACATTCAGATTGATACCAGTGGTGGTTTTCTATCTTTTTTTTTTTTTTTTTTTAAGAAATGATTTATCTGAGAGATTCTACCCATGTCGCGCTTCACACAGCATAATCCAATGCACAGAAATTACCTTCTGCTTTAGTGATCTGGAACTAATTGATTTTTTTAAACTTCTGTTTCTATTTTTATCTCTTAGCTGTTGTGCAAGTTAATAAACAGTTTACATCCAAAGGGAAAAGAACCCATTCCAAAGATCTCTGAATCAAAAATGGCTTTCAAGCAGATGGAACAAATTTCTCAATTCTTAAAAGCTGCTGAAATCTATGGAGTAAGAACAACAGATATTTTCCAGACAGTGGATTTATGGGAAGGTAAAAATAATAATGATATTGAAAATGAGCTCACAGTCTTCATTCTGCTCTGCTTTGATCTCCACTAACGGTGCATTTTTGTCTAAGGAAAAAATCTCTAATGTAATTATCTTTTGCTTCTGTTTGCTTTACCTCATTACCATTCTCTTCTGGTGGTGCACTATCTCCTCCGAGGGATTCATATTACCCTAAGGACATAATGGAATCTTTTCAAGTTAATGTGTTACCCAAAAGCCATCACTGTGACAAGCATAAACGTAATAAAACAAATGTTCCCCCATGCCGCTTATTTACAAGCAAACAGCCCCTAATAACAAATCTGAAAAACTCTATTTTCCTATGACAAGCCTTTATTGACTATTTCAAATTAAAAGTGAGGCTTAAATTTTAGCTGTCACAAAAATCACTACGCCAAACAGGGAAATATATACATGGACTTTCAGTCTGTGTGAAGTCTTTTATATTAATCATGACTAGATAAAAACAAAAATCCCAGTTGACATATTGCAGGGTTAGGTTTCCAGAGTTGTCAGCCCAACATTTTTCACCAGCATTAAAGTCTCTTTAAAAAGATCACCATGGAAACATTCAGCTAAAACCTGAGAACGCCCCCGTGAGTTTGCAATAGCTCAGGTCTGTGAAGATTTATGCCATTCCACATAGGAACTAGAAGTGGTCTATATTATTTTCCCATGAACCTAAGATTCTTTTTCTGCCTTTTTACCTCCTATGTGGTGATCCATCACTTTCTAGTGCTCCTGCCATGTGCTCTGGGGCCTCGCTAACACCACATGGTAGAGCATAGTGCAAGGGCTCAGAGTAGAGATGGTCTCAGCGTCGGTGAAGACAGGAGCTGAGATTTATGGGGAGGGGGCCAAAGGGAGCTACAAAGGGAACAAAACAATGGATGGGGGAAATGATTTGTTGTAGACGGTCACTCACTGGAATAAGGGAAGAGGCTGCATGGAGGACACGACTGCTGGGTTGTTCCTTACAGTTTGTTCTCCGGTGTTTTGTCTAATCTAGGGTATATCTTCATTGCACAGTTCACCTGGGCTCTTACCCACGTTTTAGCCCAATCTCTCCCCTACACACACAAAAACCTGTGCATCCCGGGATTGGATGTGCTTTGAGGCTCCGCCAGGGGTAGTGTGGGTTAGAGCCTGAGCTCTGCTTTCACTCAGACTGGAACCCACCCACTTTGCAGTGAGGATGCAGACAAAATCACTTGCATGCTGATAATCCTCCACTGCCTTCCCACAATCTCCACCCTCCCATACTCCCAAACGACAGATAAGTTCTCATGCAATTGACACAATTGACTGGGAAAGAATCCTAGAGCGTCTCAGCATAGCAAACCATGGGATATGCCCCACAACACGTACAGGCGAGAGTGGACACAGAAATGCAGGTCTGGCTTTGCTGTGGGAATGCTCACACCTGGGCTAGGCTAAGCCAAATTCTCAGACTCAGGTGCCGGTCACCTGGGTTAACTGTGCATCGGGGATGTACTCATTTTAAATGACTGAAGTAAATGACCTTCCTCTTGCCCTGGAAAAAGATTCCACAGTCTAGTAAGTAAGGGAAGTTTATTGTGTGTATTCTTGCTCAATCTGTTTTCAGTATTAGCCCACTTCAGATGTTGTTTTGGCAGCATTTCGTGTCCAGTAGTGAGTTAACTCTATGCACATAAAATTGGACCATCTTGGTTTTTACTAAGAAAAGGACTTCAGTTGTAGGGAATAGTTCAGAAAGATAATCAATCTCCCCCCTCTTTGCTTTTCTTTCGCGCTAATTACTTTCTCCCAAGCTTTTGGTTATTTATTTATTTATTTATTTTATTTCATGCATGACAGGGTGGATTTAGCTGTGTTGGATGAAGCCAAACCTAGCGTGGGCAGGTACAACGCAAGCTTTCCTCATGCAGCAATTGCAGCCATCTCAACCCTCTTCTGCAGCCTCCATGTTCCTGTCGTGGCACCCCCCGAGTTCTTGCAGTGCATCTCAGGCCTGAAATGAAATGCCCATTGTTATCCCAGTCTTGGTCCCTACATAATTTCTCCCCCTTCGCCATAGTTGGGACTTCAGTCACCCCTGTTGTTTCACTGTTGAGGCTCTTGATTGGGAAGAGTTAGAAAATTGAAATTCAGCGGACGGAGGAGATGAGTGTGTGTGTGTGTGTGTGTGTGTGAAGTCTAACATTCACTTCCTATTTGTATCCCCTCACATACCAGAAAAGATTCCCAGGTTGTCCTCTGCAATAGGAGTGTGAATCCTATTGTCTGTTGGGAGGGATCTATGCTCTGAGTTGTCTAAACTAAAGACACAGGTGGATGGCCAGATAAACAGCCCCGTTTGCCATTAACATTTTCTCAACAGCTTTTGCTGCAAGGGTCTTGGTAACCAAGAGCCATAAATACCCCCCTGCCCCCGACACACACACACACACACACACACACACACACACACACACACACACACACACACACACACACTCTCCCTCTCTCCCTCCTTGGTAGGCTGTCTCGAACACAGTAGACCAGCCTGCACCCGTCTTCACCACTGTGGCTCCTTCACCCAGGGCTGCTTCAAGCAAGGTGAAGCCTTGCCTTCCCGCTAGTACGTTTCTTACTTGCATGTGTTGGGCCAGGAAGCTTTTCTGCACTATGTTCCCAAACATCCTGATTAACCTACGTGCTCCCTTTCAGTGCATTCCCCTAGTATATCTCTGGGTAGCTTAAATCAGTAATAAGCCAATCTCAAAGAGTTCAGAGATGCAGCTTTGGATCTTTATCTACATTTTTGAGGACTCAGGTTCAGTGATCCCCTCCAGAATAGTTCCTCTCTCCCTGAGGTTGATCCCTCAGGTCCCATAGAAACACTTGGCGTGAAGGCCCAGGGATATCTGGATAGGTTTGTCTCAAGGAGAATGAACTCCTTCCAACAGCTCCTCTTCAGGACAAATTAGAGGCCCTCCTCCTAGCACTGGTAGTACCCAGCTTTTCTGCTAGACCAGGCTGTCCCATAGATATCAGCGAGCATTGCACAAGGGCATTTCAGGTTGAGAAGAAAAGGCAGCCGGGGCATAGAAAAGATGCTGCCAGTGGTATTTATCATGATTCAGGAAAGGCAAAAGAAGGTGGGGGGAGACAGGTAAGACCCAGTTTTGGAGTCTCAAGTGTGGTGTGGGGCCTAAGAGAGATCTTTAACTAAACTTTTCTGCATCTTAAAGTCTTGAGTTGTTGAGTTTGGCTTGAGGGAAGGCTGAGAATGCAGAATGACTTGCATTTTGGGTGTGATCAGGTCTTATTTTGACTTGTTTTTCCATCCCAAATATACATCTTCCTTCACTATGCTGCTCCAGTCTGACTGTCAGATGGCAAGAGATGCCCATCATTCCTCTGTGGTGAGGTCTCCTGCTTTCATCCTTCTCAGCCTTTCCTAAACTATATGTATCCTTTTTTATTTGCCCTCTTTCCACAACGATGTTCAGTCTCCACACAGAATTACAGTCTTCGCTCGCATCCCCTGTGTTTTCCATCAGGCTTCACACGCTCGTCGGGGAGGTAGCTCAGAGCCCAGGCTTTGCTGCTGCTTTGTTTCATTATGTGATAATCATCCCTAACTCCATCTGTTTCTCCAGTGTCGCTTCTCCCACTCCCCACTGCCAGTTAAAGCACAGCTTTGGTGGCAGCCTGCTGAAGCGGAATGCTAGATGCAGGGGAGAATACAGATGGCTCAGGCAGGCTCATCATGACGTTTTGCTACCGGTCTTTTGTTTTCAAAATTGCCATCATCATCCAGCTCATTCAGTTTCAGCTCTTCTTCCCATCCCGGATCCTCTGCTCCAACCACTGTGGTGCTTGCTCTAGGGGAGGTGTCACATGGGCAACATTATACTTAGCATCTGCTACGGCATATGGTACATCACTCCATGCTCTCTGTGTGCGTATGTTATATCAGCCTCTCAGACTGCCCTATATTAAGCAAGGAGCAAAGTTGCTTCAGTTTGTGGTTAAGGTAGTCACTGGCTGGCAATTATTTTATGAGAAAATTAGCCCCTTGTGAATAAAATTCCTGGAACCCTGCACGGATACAAAAACTTGAATCCGCATCCGATCTGCATCTGCAATATTTAACTTGTATCCGACCCGCGATCTGCATTGCACCTTTTGTATATATCTGCGTCTGCACCCGCACCAGCATCCTATCTTATTGTTAGAGTCCTGTGCGGATACAAACATTTGAATCCACATAAGAACAGCCATACTTGGTCAGACCAATGGTCCATGTATCTCAGTATCCTATCTCCCGACAGTGGCAATGCCAGGTGCTTCAGAGGGAATGAACGGAAAAGGCAACCATTGAGTGATCCATCCCCTGTCACTCACTGCCAGCTTCTGGCATCAAATCCTTAATCCACAAAAATAGTGAACAATACAACCTCATCTGCAAATGCAGATATCTGTGGATTTGCAGGACTTTAAAAATTCAAATCAACTTAAATGGGCAATATTATGGGAAATTTCAACACAGTTGGAAGCTGCTAACTATGTTGAGTTTAGGAACCTTACTCATCACAAACAGTCCAAGTGCTTTGTGTCTGAAGGTTTGTGTACATCATATCCCTTAATTTAATCTGTATGTTGCCAGGGAAATGTAGAATATAAACGTGTAAAACAGGAGGCTTGACTTCCCAGACACACAGTCTGCCTTGGAATGGCTTCCTTAGCAGTGGTTGGTTGGAAATAGGTATAGTTTAGCAATCTTTTTTTATCATATCTATTACAAAACATCATGTATCTAGCATCATAAATTTTCAGGTGTAGATTAAACCATACATTCCCCATTCTGAAGAGCTTACAATCAAAGACAGACAAGGCCTAACATTGTCATTCAGGAAAGAGGCTGTAGGGAAGAACTGGGGCAGAGAAGAAGGTAGGAAGGAATCATAATAAAAACGTGATGTGAGGAGGAGAAAAGAGAGGACACATGGGGAAAGATTTTTCAATGTGGGTAAATCTGCTATATGATGTCTGTGATGTGTTTTAAATGAAATGAAAAAAGGTTTTTTTTTGTTTTTGTTTTCCACAGCATTTCTCATTTTTTAGAGGGACGGGGGCAAAACTTTAAAATGCTGACTAAAAGGGAAAACTGTTTGTTGAAGAACCATTTTTTTGTTAAAAAATATGTTGATGAAAAAACATCAAGCAGCTGGAATGCTGAGCTCTGTTGAAAAAACTGGCCTTTGATTTGGTGTCTAAGTAGGTGCCTGAGCGCTCTTGAAAATCTGGCCCTTGGTGGACAGGGAGTGGGAGGCTGTTCCAGGTTCAGGGGAGTCATGGGAGAAAGTGGGAACATAACAGAGATGAAAGGGGACAACTAAGTCAAGAATAACACTGGGCGTAGGACAGCGAGGAAGATGAAGGAAGGTAGCTAGACATGAGGTGACACAGAGTCATGAAAGTGAAGACAAGGAGCTTGAATTTGATAGCACAATATAAGGAGCTGTTAAAGGGATTTGCAGAATTAGTGGATGGGTACTTGGGCAAAAATTGGTGAGAATTAAGGGCATAGTAGCTCCTAAGGGATTGGAATATGCTCTTTTAGCAGAGGGTTCTTGCCCAGAAATCACCAGGCTCTTCAGAAAGCTGAGTAAGCATCATTATCCCCATTTTACAGTTGGGGAAACTGAGGCTTTTTTACACAGTGCATTAGTCTGCACCAGAAGGGTGTGAACTATAGTGTGTACTAATGTGTCACATGCTAACTGGTGCTATGATAATAAACATTGTAATAATAGAGCACAAGGCAGTTGTCAATGCCATTGTGTCTGCTAGGCATATGTCTATTATTGAATGGTTCTTGATTTCTTACTCACAACTTTTTGTATTAAGTGATATCTCTAAAGCAGAAGTTCCTGCATCCAGCTAATGTTTCTGTGCTTGAGCAATCTCCCTTGAACCAGGGATGGGTTTTTATAATGGAAGCTGCCTCTTAAAGGCACACAGAGCTTTAAACTCTTATCTGTTACTCTGAAAGCTCTCGCTCTCTACATGCTCCCTCCTGAACTACTGTATCAAAATAAATATGGGACTGGGAGCCAGGCACTCCTGAATGCTAATCTTTGCTTTATACTCCTCTCATGGTCTTCAACAAATCAGTCAACATCTCTGCCTCAGTTTCATCATCTGTAAAACAGGGATAATTATGGTCACCAGTGGCATTGAAGGGTTTAATTAATATGTTGGATGGAAACCTCTGTGAAGATGCTAAATGATGGTGGGAAAACAGTGTTGCTGTCCTGAGATCATCTACTTCATATACAGATTTTTAAAATGATTTTCAATGTCTGGCTTTTTAGGGAAGGACATGGCTGCCGTGCAGAGAACTCTAATGTCTTTAGGCAGCTTGGCTGTTACCAAGGACGATGGATGTTACAGAGGGGATCCCTCCTGGTTTCACAGGTGAAGTGCCAAGCAAAACCTCCCACAGCTAAGTGCTGTTGAATGGTGGTAATACTGTCTGCCTTTAAGCACCAAATGGATTTAGGATACTAACTGGGACTGAAGAGTCTTCCCAATATGTCCTGGAAATTTTTCACAGTCCTGAGTGAGGCATCTAGGTCCTCTTGAGTTTTAGGAGTAGACCAGGTCTCAGACTAGTTCTTAATTAAATTAAGCTGAAGTGAATAAAGCCTGGTTTAACCTGAAATAAGGGTGTCCACATAGGGATTTGCAGATTTAAAAACTCATTTAAGTTAAACTGCTTAAACTTTCATATGTAGACAAAGGGATAGATATTCAAGGTCTGATTTTCTCTCACTCTCCTGTGCTGATAATTCCTTAGAATTCAATGGGCCTGATTCTTTATTGCCTTGCACTTTGTATAGTCATTTATGTCAGTGCAAAATAGGAGTAAAATGCTACCAGGTCAGCATGGTGGCTTTTTACACTCAGTTTGCACTGGAGTGAAGTGCAAGGTAATGGAGAATCAGGCCTAATGGAGCTGAACGAAAGTAAAACCTTGGTGACAGCAGAAGCAGCCTCTCATATATTCCTCATATTTCAATCAAGCACCCTGAATGAAAAGCAGCACTAGATCTTGCTATCCATCTGACCACTTAATGCCAAACGCAGCACACCTAGCCCATGGAAGTGCAAATGATGGTAGGAATAATGCTAAACAATATAAACTGTAGCTGTACTCAGCTGTTATTAACATGCCTGGATCCTCTTTGATGTCTTCTATCTCATTCACAGTTTTGCCTGTCTTTATTAATAATCACATTTCAACTTTCTGTAGCCAATGAACAAACTATCCAGAGATACCTGCCTGACATGATTAATAAAAGAGGAATCAAAATAAAAGGTGGAATTGGTTCCCACGGTTTTAATTAAAATAAAATAAGGAGCAAATGAATCTCTGATAGAATTAAGTGTTGGGAAAATTTATAAAAACAGGGAGGGGAGAAATCCTCTCTAGAAGGCATGTAGATAGTTAGCTTGCTTTTCTTTCTGGAAAAGAAATGGAGAGAAAATGAAAATATGGCTGCTTTTTTCAATAGGTCTAGGCTAGGCTTGCATCCCTCCTGGAAGAGCAATGTTTTGTGGGAAGAGAGTCCATTGTCTGATTTCTGTTAATTGTTAACTAAGTGATAGGAGGGTGCCAAGAGTCTATGGCAGGAACTCATGAGCCCATTTATAATTGTAAATAAATGAAAACCAACAATGGCCATCCATCCTGAAAAATCACAGGACATGGTTGATTTTTACCCATATCTTTCCGCCTTTCTGTAAGGTTCTGTGGCCTGCAATGTGCAGGAGGTCAGTAAGACTAGATAATCACAATGGTCCCTTCTGACCTTAAAGTAGGGTGACCAGATGTCCCGATTTTATAGGGACAGTCCCGATTTTTGGGTCTTTTTCTTATATAGGCTCCTATATTATTTACCCCCGACCCCCTGTCCCGATTTTTCATACTTGCTGTCTGGTCACCCTACCTTAAAGTCTCTGAGTCTCATGGGAAATTGAGGCTGCCTCCTGCAATATGCCTAGCACCGTGAGCCAAATCCAGCCAAACAGTTGATCATGTACATACAAACATTGCGGGTCATGGTGCTCAGTCCCTTCAAGGATCCAGCCCTTGGAGAGCCCTGAACTGATTCTAAACACTGCAGCCCCCTGGCGGAGGATTTTGATATGACAGCGTGCTTGTGGTTGTGGTCATACATTAAAATAGGATGATGCAACATTGCAGGGTGAATAGAAGCAGGTGGGTTCCCTGCCTGGGTGAGATCATGGTTTTGCTTGTGAAGGCCAGCCTCAATTTGTGACATTGTTCTGTCTTCCGTGGCCTATACGGCTGTATGTCAGTTAGTATCATTTCAAGCCCTTTCTGTCCCTTTTTTTAATAACTTTTTTCCCCCAGGTACATAAGCGAGGAACCCATCTAAGCTGACTGCACATTTAAATTACCCACAACCTGAGATCTAACAGCAGAGCCCTAAGCCTTAATGCCTTTGTCATAACGGCCGCTGTTGGGAGAGACAGACATCTTTGGGTTCCATACTGAAATACATTCACCTAAAGCGCTTTGGGGGCAGGGGAAGGCTAAAAGACAGGGACTGTCATTACTGCAAGGGTTTGTCTAGTGGGAATGGGGAATCAGGACTCTTGAGTTCTAGTCCTTAGAGCTGCCATTAACTCATTCTGTGAACTTCAGCCAATCACTTAATTTCTCTGTCACAGTTGCCCTATCTCTAAAATAGGTATAATTGCTGCATTCGAAGTAATGGAGCCAAATTTTGCTGTCACTTACATGGGTATAACTCAGGAATAGCTCCATTGATTTACATGGAATGACTTCCAATTTACACTGGAGCTGTAGCTGGATACCAAAGTGTGTTCCGTCACAAAAACCGGCTCATTGATCATCCCCTGTGGCCAGGACACTGTTGCTAGCTGCTTCTGGATGCCATAGCCTTACACAACTTAACCTTCTCATGACTGGGTCATCCATCATAATACAAGTATTTTACCTCCCAGGGTGTGGTGGGAGTCAGCATATTTGTACGCACTTGGGGAGTCTAGAATGAATGGCACAAAAGAGGTGCAAAGTGTTGTTATGGCCTTGGCTGGCATGTACATCACGGTATGCAATGCAAAAAAGCAGTTAGACTGCCAGTGTTGTGTAGCCCATGGGATGCTGAAATAAAGAATAAAGTATTGCAGTGCAGAGAGAACACTTGTGAAGCGTCAATTTCAGAGCCCTGAAGCCTTTTAAAATCATGTGGGCATAATCGGATTGATCCTACATTGCTTTTGTGTCTGGACAGGAAAGCACAGCAGAATCGGCGAGGGTTTTCGGAAGAGCAGCTTCGTCGGGGACAGAATGTCATAGGCCTTCAGATGGGTAGCAACAAAGGTGCATCGCAGTCCGGCATGACAGGCTATGGGATGCCGAGGCAGATTATGTAAATGGCTGTCTGTCTGTCGAGAACACGCATTCGATGGCATGATCTGATTACAAACACATAGCTAGCTCCCTTTCAGCCGAAAACATGGGTTTTAATAGTTTGCCCTTTTTAGGATTTTTTTTTCTTTCAGCTGCAACTTTTTGACTAAGAACATGGATGTGTTTTGCGTGCCAATTCACCCCGTGCACTGCTGCCCCCTACTGTTCACTTCTGAACTATGCAAAGACTCTGGTTTTCTGTATTTATTTATTTGCAAATTGTTACCTTCGGCATTTGTGTCTTACAAAACTCAATCTTGTATCTCAACAAGTAACCTCATCCTTCAGATCAGTGACAATATTGTTTAATCTTCTAAAAATAAAGACATTTAAAAAAATCCATTTAGACTGAATCTTTAAAGCCCACAACTCCCAATACAAGTTGCCTGTGGAGTGAGGTTACATGAACCCCTCTGCCATGTGTAGCACATTGGTGTCAGGAACCCCCAGGAGAGAGCTGGGTAGTTGACCAGCTCCTCTATCTCTTCCCAGTGCAACATGCAATAAGTGCTTGCTGGAAACTGCACGTGCACAGAATGGCATTCCCCACAATACTGCTGCTGCATCGGTGACCCTGCGTCTCCATGTCCAAGTTCCTTCTGAAGCTTCAACCAGGGGTGTATTCGAAGCTAGAGCCAAATTCAGCTCCTGAAGTAAGGTGGTGGGATTGCAATGGAGCTGCACAAGGGCTGAATTTTGGCTTGTAATGTCAATGGTCTGACAAATGCTAGAAGTCTGTTGTGAACTGAATTCTTTCCCACACCTCTCCAGTGACAAAACCAATTAGTTCCAGTTAATGGAATGCACTGAGGGTCCAAGATAGGTGTACCTTAGAGTAGTGAGTAACTAATACCTTCCTTTGATAGAGAAGGAAACCGAAGCAGGGGCCTTGCTTGTGGGCACGTGAGAGTTGATGATGATTTAGTGGATTAGACATGGTATTGGTCTCTAATCTTGAGGGAGACTGGCTCCATCAGGGACACAGGACAAGTCTCTCAACCTCTCTGTGCTTCAGTTTCCTCCTCTATAAAATGAGCAAATGAGATTTTCCTATCTCCATAAGGGTGTCGCAACTAAGGCCTAACTAACTAATGCTGGTAAAGTGCTTTATTATTCTTGATTTGACTATTACAGCAGCATCAGGAGGCCTTGAGAGAGATGAGGGCCCTATTGTGCTGGATGGTGTGTGTGTACATTGTGTGTATAGAGTGTGAACAGCACACATGAGAACTGAGTCCAGGCTCAACCTGTTTATAATGACAATGGAAAGGAAATGCACCCCACAGAAATTCAATGTAAAGTTCAGTCAGCTCAATTAAAGAGATGTCAAAGGGCAATTAAGAAAACATAAACTTGCTTTAAATAACAAATAATGAAGGTGACCCACATGCTAGACTTTGCTCATTAGTGTTGCCTGCAGCCTCCCAGTTGGATGTTTCTATAGATAACACCGCCTACTATTTGTAAGGCAGTGAGGAAAATAGAGGCCTGGGCTACACTGGCGCTGTACAGCGCTGCAACTTGCTGCACTCAGGGGTGTGAAAACGCCCCCCCGAGCGCAGTGAGTGCAGCGCTGTAAAGCGCCAGTGTGATCAGAGCCTGCAGCGCTGCACGCTCGCTCACAGCACTGCAAGCTATTCCCCTCGGAGAGGTGGAGTACTTACAGCGCTGCACACTCGCTCACAGCACTGCAAGCTATTCCCCTCGGAGAGGTGGAGTACATACAGCGCTGCAAGAGCTCTCTCGCAGCGCTGGCGGCGCAACTACACTCGCACTTCACAGCACTGCCGTGGCAGCGCTGTGAAGTCCCGAGTGTAGCCAAGGCCAGAGTGTTTAACAATAAGACAGTCCTACTCACTACCTTTGTGTTCGTTGCTCACTGCGTATTTTCACTGGTTGTTTTCAAAAGCCTCGTACTTAATCATGAGACAATGACAATTGTGAATGTCTTGTACTGCAATGGAGATGGTGGCATCCAGGGAGGAAGGGGGCCCAGAGCCCACAAAGGGACTGAGGCATTGCAATGCCTAACTTTTAGGTGCCTAGAAAATCAGTGGAATAACACAGTGATCCACAAAGCCTGAGTGTGGGCACCTGGACTCCCTATACAATGCAGGGGGAGAGATAGATGCCTAAGAATGTGATCTGCTAGGCAGGGTGATACAGACAAGAAGGGTATGTGTTAGGCTCCACCCCTTTCAGGAAGCTGGGTCCCTAAATCCAGGCTCCAGGAAGGTGCTTATCTTTGCCTGACATCCACAGCTAGGAACCTCTTTAGTCATGCAGCTTAGATGCCTAAGTCAGGGGAGGGGACTTTGAACCCAGGCTCTTCCATTTCATAGGTGGGTGCAATAACAACCAGGCGATAGAGTTACTCTCACTCATATGCTCTGGCCCAGTGTCTGTTTAAATATTTGTATACATTGGGAATGCTTCAACAGGAGAGATTGAGGGAAAGCCCATAGCCTAGTGGTTAGGGCACTTTTCTGAGATAGAGGAGACCTCCCATTCAAATCCCTTCTCCCCATTGGAAGGGGAGGAGGAGAATGGAATCTGGGTCTCTTACATCCTAGGTGAGTGCTCTTACCACTGGGCTAAAAGTTATAGGGCGGGTACCATCACCACCAACTGGATTGTGAATGGTACGTGACCTGGTGGGCATGCTCTGAGCATGCCTACCTGATTGGGCCCCACAGGAAAGATAGATGGGCGAATGCTTACCTAGCTTGTGGCTCACATGAGGACTTCTTTGTGATAGAGCTGTCTGGGTGCCTAGAGGGAAGTGTTATACACATGCCCAGAGACAGAAACGTAGGCACTTAGGGAATTTTACAGTGAAAATGTAGGTGCCGAGTGAGCTTAGGCTCCTATCGGGTTAGATGGTAGCTGTGTGTGTGTGTGTGTGCGCGCGCGCAGGAGCGGTTGTGGATCACAGGGGTGCTTAAAACTGGGATTTATGTACCTAAATACAGGTTTTAGTTGCCTAAGTGCCTTTGTGGATCTGAGCCAATGATTTTGATAAGGCCCACATTGGAGAGGTGGTAGATCAGGATTTTATTCCCATCTCTGCAATTGATTCTCTTTGACCTTGGCCACATTGTTTTCTTTCTCTGCCTCAGTTTCCCCATATGTACAGGAATACTTATCTCACTGAGGTAGCATTAACTCATCAATGTTTATGAGTAGCTTCAATACTACAATGACATACATGCCAGAAATAACTAATAAGCAGTAGGTACATTTAGCGTTTAGAAACTGAGAGGGGAAGTACCGAAGCCTGCCAGAAATGCTGTCATATGTCCTGGGTCCCTGCTACTCTATAAAGTAAAAGAGGACCCAGGTACATCTTATTCAAAGGATTGCATGCCAGACTAAGGGAAGTGTCCAGAGGACCAACAGCTGTTTACAAATATAGAAACATAGGTAGAGGGGTGTGTGTGTGTGTACACTCACACGCATGTTCTGTCAGTCAGTGACAGGATAGCTGGCCTTTTAAGGGAGTCAAGGCCCAATCTACCTATGTTGGGCTTCTTGAAGGGGAACAAATCTATTTTGGCCAACCTGTAAGCAATTAACTGTCAACCAGCCACCTAGGCAATTAGCTGGCTAATGAGCCCCTGGGATTGATGCAAGGTTACCAGAGTTCAGGTGGAGGGTAATGCTTCTAGAAAGACTTGCTCCCAGTGATAGAGAAAATAGGGTCTAGCTGCAGAGAAGCTGGGTGAGGCCTACTGAGACCCAAAGCATCACTAAGCTCCCGGAGTAGAGCTGTGAACTCTCTATCTGAGGCGTGTGAGTATGTTTTGCATGATAACCCAGCTCTGAGAGGACAGCCAACATCTTTTGAACGAGGGAGAGGATGCCTGTTGGCATTAACCTCAGGGCCAGAAGTAGGTTTGGAGTTGGGGGTCTAGCAAGGAGGGGTTTTTTACTCTGTAAAAGGAGTTAATAAAAGAGACCTTTCCCCCCCCCCCCCACACACAAAGGAGGGATTCTATTCTCAGTCCCCAGGTGTGAGTAAATCATTGCAAGACTGAAAGAGGGCAGCTGGCCTGCAAGGTCATACTGTGCCCCAAGGGGATGTGCTCAAGGATGCTATCCTGTCCCAGTAAATGCAAACACTAGCACTCACTGCACAACTAAACTGTTAAAGAAAATTATTGTATCTGCTCCATCAAGATTGTCCTGAGTTGGGATCTGTGTCTGAGACTGAAGGTCACCAAATTTAGGGGCGGGGGAGTGCAGAGTGTTGGTTGTGGCACATGTCTTGTGCACAGTATGCTTTTAATCAATGCTTTCCAACCTAACAAAGTTCGCCAAGTTACATAAATAACACCTTGCATGGTTTAAAACCAAGTCTGAAAAGCAAAAAAGAGAACCCAATGCCTGTCTCAACTTCTGGGGAAATGCCATCCATTGATCACCCTCAGGCTAGACAAAAAAACAACTATCTGATTTTCTTTACTTTTCACTACACCCATCCCTGAAAAACTCACTGCCCAGCTGTTACTAAGCCTGAGGAATAGCAGACCAAGAGGTAATGTGGGGAGGGGGAGTTATTACCCACTTAACAGGGGGTATAGAGGGAGGAATGAGCTCCGCCAGAGAGAGATTTCTGAGCTCTCACTTTGTGGTTTTTCTGTGACACACGCAGTTGTGACCTTAAAATGAAGATCTAATGCTGTTTCAGAGCAGCAGAAATAAATGAGTCTGTCGTCCTAATGGATTTATACGTGGTATTAGAGAGGTGACCTTTATCGCTAATGAAATCTATATAGAATGGTTCTCTTTAGGAGAAATGTTACTCATCTATTCTGCCCCTGTAAATCCTATCAACAGCGATCCATAACAGGGGCATGCCCCTACAAAGCTCACTGCAGGGTAGGGGCCTGAGTCTATACTGTGCTCGGCGCCACAATAGGGCCCTGAGGCTGAGAGAGGCCTCTGAGAGCTATTCTAATACAAGCAAATAATATGAGGTGTTACCAGTAACACAGGTCAGTGGCATAGGGGAGGCCTTTTCACAGAGCAGAGAATGTGAGGCTCCTTCCCATTGGGTAGCGGTATTCAGTCAAGATTGTGTCGCAGAGAGAAGTTCTCTCTCCATAAGGTGCAGATGCATCCCTGTGTTTTGATACTAAAATCCCTTATGCCAGGCCTACCTGAGGGAAGAGATTGTGGGGAAGTGAAGGCTCAGAAGCTCTTAAACTGACATGACACTAAAATGGAAAGGAGCATTTGGCGAAAGACCTGTGACCATTCAGACATTTGACACCCCAATAGCAAAAGGAGATAAGAAGAGTTGAGCTGGGCACCTCCCCACTGTTCTTGCCACAGTACGTTACATGCACGGTCTTCTGTCTTTATTCGTGGGTTCTATCCCATGAAAGCTTATGCCCAAATAAAATTGTTAGTCTCCTCGTTGTTTTTGTCTTTATTCTGTGCTTTCACTTCTTACCAAGGTCTAGGAAGAGAGGAACATGTATCCCAGTGACTCGTTTCAGTGGCAAGTTTTCAAATAGGTGTCACCAGTAACAAACATTTCTTACTTCACCTCTTGATGTTTAATGCCCAGGATGATGATATAATCCTGGCTGAATGAGAGGAAAAGTGGCTCAAGAGTTTGAGTGCTAGCTTGGCTTGTGACGGACCCATGTTCAATTCCCTGCTCTGCTGCAGAATTCCGCTGTGACTCTAAGCAAGCCAGTCCAGCCCCTCACAGGTATTTAGGCACCTAACTCCCTGTGACATCAGTGGAAATTGAGGAGCTGGGCCTTAGCCTTGCTGTACCTCAGTTCCCTGTCTGTACAATGGGGATAAGCGTACTTCCCAACGGGGGATTGTGAGGTTAAATGTGTTAATGATGGTGAGGTGCACACATACTGTGGTGATGGGGCCATGAACATATCTCAGAGAGAGGGCAATGCATCTGATCCAAGGAAAAATAAATAGGTTTGGTATTAGTTTAGAAGAAAGTTAAGGGGAAATTAAGAAAACTGATAGCAATGTGTGGTGCCTCTGTGTAGTATGTCTACATGGCAAACCAGCCAGTGAGGCTCAGGCTACAGTGCTAAAGATAGCTGCGCAGACATTTGGGTGTGGGCTCTAAAACTCACCCAACTCCCTGGGCTTCAGATTCTGAGCTCCAGCCCAAGCCTCCATGGCTCTTTGTAGCATCACAGCATGAGACCCTTGACCCAGACTCTGAGACTTGCTGCTGCTGCAGGGTTTGACTTGCCATATTGTCCTACCCTTGTTGCTCCCTGAGGAGGAGACACTCCTCCCCCTGACCTGCCGGTCCTCCAAAAGAGGCTATGCTGAAGCAGCCAGTGTCATGGTGATGGTTGTGGTACTAAATCTAGAGTTTTGAGTGCCTTGCATGGGAGAGTCTCCTGTGATGAGGCAATTGGGTGCAGCTGAAACTAATTAGGCTTATCCTTGTACACCTTGAAATGCTGTGGGGGTGGGTATGTTCAGATTGTTTTGTAGGCATTAGGCATTTGAGAGTAGAATGTGGCCAGAGACTTAATTCTACTTTTAGTTGAACAAAAATTTCTCAAGCATTTAGAAACATGAAGGAGAATTCATTTTGTGGAAGGGGTGGTTAACCTGGGTCTACTATGAACTTTCTGTTATGGGCATGATATTTGGAACAGTAATTTTCAGTGGCTTAGTTTCCTAGATAGGAAGTCTGGGGGTGAGAGGTGCTGCAGAAGCCCATATTCTGCTAGACAGAGGTAGTTGGGGATCTGCATCACTGAGTATGGAGGATCTCTGGGCCCATAGTGATTACTGACCACCACAGTGTGGAACATGGCTGTGCCAGGCAGTGTATCTGTAGATCCCATGAAATATAGTACATCTATTCAGTGGCTAGGACTTGTTTCCCTTAACAGGCATTGTACTGTGTTGAAATTAATCAGCCAGATGCTCTGGGAGATGACAGTGAGTAACTTAATGCCTGCTCAGAGAGTGTGTCTGCATATTATTGTACGCAGTTAATTGCTTCATGTTTCCTATATTAAATAGGGGATTTGGAATTGGAACCCATTTTTCACTTTGTCTGGCTTGCATGATATGTGTCTAGTAGGGCATGAAATGCGTTGGGCTAGCAGTGCAATAGTCCTTGGTGTGTTTACACATGGATGTCTGTTTTCAGTGGGAATGAGAGTGCAGAGGACACTTCAAAGTAGCCATGAGCATTACTTCATTTGGTGTTTCCTGGTGCAGTCCTTACTACTGAGGAGCTTGCTTGATGGTGATGGGTGACTCCAACTCTGAGCAGTGTTCTTGTTGCTCAGGGTAAAACTCTTAAGAGCTGAAATTTATGAAATAACAGGATGCAGAGACTCTGCAGCTGTTTTAGGGGTCACTGGGAGTCTTGAGTTCAGCACTTTGTAAGGTTAGGACCTGAAATGCTAGATGTAGATGGTATTGCAGCTATCAGAAGTGCATATGGTTGGAGAGGATGAGTGGCTTTAAGGAACAAGTTTGCAGGACCTATGCTATTCGGAATCATAGTTTCAGACCCCAGTAAATTTAACTCACTCACATGACGAAAGGCATTTTTCTCTGTGGGATTTTCAGAGAGACTTTGAAATTAAGGGTTTGTCTCTTTTGCCTCAACCCATTCCTCCACCCCACCCCCCACCCCAAAAAATAATCCTGTTGCACATTTTGCAAAAGTAATACTTAGGACTAAGTGTCTGTGGCCAAAAACATCTTGTTCTCCAACTCTGTGACCTGGGCTGGCTTGCAGCTGTTCCTTACGTCAGATGTAGCTGTGTTACAGTCTGGAATGGACAATATAGAGTATATGAAATGCTTTGGGCTAAGAGATGCCCCATAAATGTAAAATACACAATGCTTTAGACTAGATGTATGTGGAATCATAAATGTAACTACCATCAACTTCCTGTGAATAAACAGTAGTCATATGAATTAAAGAAATAATTGAAGTAGGCTTTTATGCTAGTAGATTCTGAGCCATTATTATTACCAAATGATTCCCAATAAGTGGCATGATCACATCCTTTATTGTAATGTACAGTATTTTGAATATTTTCCTGGAGTGTGAGGACTGAAAACAAAATGATCAACTCTGGTTGAACATGTTCATTACTTATGCTTTCCAAAGAGCGATCATCAAACCAGTCATGCTGGAAATCAGCTCTTTAAAAATATAATGAATTTCATTTTTAGATGCATGATGTATTTTTTAAGCATGAATTCTGAATTACGGTCGTCCCTCTACTATGATGTAAAATCACTGTTGTGGACAGCGTGTGTGTATCTCACTTTAATGGTAGAACATGTTCTGTATTTGAAATGGCATTCTCTGTGATGGGTCCCTTAAGAATTTTTGTTAGATGCAGATAAATGGACCCAGGGTGTATTTAACTGAAGTGATGGGGCTGGTGTCCTTCTGCCAAGTATAGGCTGCCATTGGTTTCAAAGTATGGAAGAATGAGCTTTCATTGCTCTGAGTATTGTTTGGTTTTAGTAAGACTGTGTACTGGCTTTATGAAATGAACTGCAAAGCCAATCAAATCTGCAAAACTGAATTTTTATTTCCAAATGTACCAGTAGTTAATATTTTCTGGAAGTAACAGCTTTATTTTCAGTAGGTCTGCACTAAGAAAATGATGCAATTCCCTGTTTATGACTTCTGTTTAAAAGGATACAGCTCAATCCGGGCTTCAGACATAAATACTGTATTTTAAGCTTAAAACCAATAGGAATGTTCTAAAATGTATTTTAAAAATTAATAAAATTCCTTGAAGTGTTAGTTTGTTATAGTTGAGAACCCAGAAGCAATGCAATCTATAAGCACAAGTGAAACTGCTTAGATTACTTTTACTGACAGGGCTAAATTAAATGCACAAGATAAACACTTTATGTAGGTAATGGTAAATCAACTGGATTATCTGTTCACAGCCAACAGTTTATGATGTAGATAATGCTCTACAACAAGGGTCGGCAACCTCTGGCACACGGCTCGCTATGGTAAGCACCCTGGCAGGCCGGGCCAGTTTGTTTACCTACCGTGTTGGCAGGTTTGGCCGATCGCGGCTCCCACTGGCCGCGGTTCGCTGTCCCAGGCCAATGGGGGCGGCGGGAATCGGCGCAGGCGAGGGATGTGCTGGCCGCGACTTCCCATTGGCCTGGGACGCGGCAGGTGAACAAACTGGCCCGGCTTGCCAGGGCGCATACCTTGGCGAGCCGCGTGCCAGAGATTGCCAACCCCTGCTCTATAATGATGTCTAAGCTACAGTTCCTAGATTTATTGTTCAGCTTCTGAACAAAATTGGGCACAAGATCCATGTGAAAAGTGGAAAAACACAAGTTTTTCCAATACCTAAAACCAGCTATTTTAAGTAGTTAAAGAATTATTTTAGGTTAGCTTTATCCTAAACTATGAAGGCCGAGGTCGAATACAAAAAGATACATGCATACAAATAGGATTAATAGATTCATTAGATCATAATCTTTACAGAGATACGTTACATGGCATATGTAGCATAAAACACATTCTAGTTATGTTATATAAGCATATTTCCATAAAGCCTTATGGGTGGCACCGTCACAAACCTACATAACGTGTGAAAAGTACAGAACTGACTACTTCCCCTCCCACTCTTTTTACACTTCCCCAGACCTAGGTCCTACTTTCTCCTGTATGGGTGTGAAACACTGACAATCAAAAATTGCCTCTGATCACCCTGCTTACCTCACAAGAAGGTGCTGGTGGTGGTTGGGGGAAGGGTGGCTACCATATGTAAGTTGGCCAAAACTCTATCTAGGCCTGCTCTCTATCTACTTCTTTCCAGGTGGGGTTCATATCTTTATGGATTATAAAGACAGCAGGGACTACTGTGATCTTCGAGTCTGACCTCCTGCATAACACAGGCCATAAGATTTACCTGGATTAATTACTCTATGAACTAGAGCATATACATATGTTTCTAAAAAACATCCAATCTTGATTTTAAAGATTCCCAGTAATGGAGTATCCACCACAGCCCTTGCAACGCTGTTAAAAAATTGTGCCTTATTTCTAGTCTGAATTTGTTGAGCTTCAGCTTCTAGCCATTGGGTCTTGTTCCACCTTTCTCTGCTAGACTGATTTTTCCTGTATTAACAGATTTCTGTTCTCCATGTAGGTACATAGGCCTACATGGAATATCCACAAAGGAATTTAGGCTCCTACTTTCCATTTACTTGAAACTCACTTGTGGATTTGGGCCTTATAGGCTGATCAATTCCCCAATAACGTTTTCTCTGATTGGGCTCCTTGAGTCATTTATTTAGCTTTATCAGTATAAGGCATGTTTTCCAATCCTTTAATCATTCTCATGGGTCTTCTCTGAACCTTCTCCAATTTATCAACCTCCTTCTTGAACGGTGGACACTGACTCTGGTGTATATATGTGGTTCACAGCACATTCCTGAGGGAAGCAGATGGCAGGCTGTGTGGCCTCTCCTTCGTACCCTGACAGCAGAAAATGAAATTGAAGAGTTCTTCCCTGCCATGGAAGCTGAGTGAAATAACTGTAGAGCACTTGGATGGTAACATCAGAATGCTGAAACTTGTGAAGGGGAAGAGAAAGTTTGGGGCGTTCTGTATAAAGTCTCCTTAATCTATTCCTGAGTCCACGCTGGCAGAGCTGTTGCTTTGGTTTATCCTTATGTGATTTCACCATTCATTCAGGGAAGTCCTATGGCTGGTGTTGTCCTATGGCAGGTGGTCAGACTAGATTACCGTGGTCCCTTCTGGCCTTGGAACCTATGAGTAAGTGCTCCAAAGATCTTGCCAAAGTCTTTAAGCTGAAACAATGAAGCAAGGACCTGATATTTCTAAAGTGGAAACAAGCTCCCTTCTCTATAAGATTTTATACTGTACCCATCACCCTAATACGAGCACACAAAGAAAACAAAACGAAGAAGGTGGGGTTGAAGGAAAAGGCAATACAGAGTTTACTGGGGGCCTGTTGGTCGACAGAGTTGGACAGGGATTTAATCAAGGCAGAACTTGCAGTGGAGTAGTTTCCTTCCAGGCATATTATAGCAACTTCACATTCACTCTGGTGAAAGAGTCAAATTCCAGAGAAACTGCAGGGTGGCACAAAGGTATTTACAGTTTGGTCAGGACACTGATGTTGTGCATGCTCTGATACCTATGGGAAATGCCCTGGGATCTTTCATAAGTAAGGCCCTACTTGAATTGCAGGATAATTGTCAAATAATTGCAGCTGAGTTGCGGACAAGATGTGGAAAAGTAACAATGGACCATTATTATTTGTGGCAATTTGGAAAAGCTGATAGCAGGAGCCCCACCATGTGTGGTGCTGATGGCAGGGGGATCCCACTGTCAAAATTGTGGTGGAAACCTAGTATTGCAGGATCGGCAATATCATAAATTTATTAGGGTCTTATTTAGAACCTCATTTCTGACAAGTGGTGGACGTGTGAGCAGAATAGTGCCTCCCAACACCAGTCTGGAGTATTGATTTACCAGGAAGGAGGTCACCTACAATAAATCACTGATACCCACATCCTGTAGCTTATGGATGTTCTTGGCATGTCTCCTATTGAAGTTCCAACCAGGCCTGACCCTGTCCTTTCTAAATTTGTGCAATTGAGTAGAAAGAACTTGAGCTTGTATGTCAGCACATCTTCACCAGCTGAAAGACTAGAAAGGCTTTGCTGGGCAGCATGAATACCATCTTATAGAGGATTTTTCAAAAGCATTCACATTCTTCTTGTGAAGTGAATGAGAATTTTATCATTGACTTCATTGAGGTGGTGTCATGGCAAGGCTGAGCTCCTTGGAAAATCCCACTCTTACGTTCTGGAAAGTGCAGCAAATCCCATAGCAAGGTGTGATGGGGTGTGACTCACCTCTGCAGCACCTCCTGCTGGCTGTCTGGGGAATTAGCACTGTGCCCTCTTCCAGCGGTGTCTCACCTGCTGTCACCTCTGTTCCTGGATTCACGTCACCCCAAGACCGTGGCGTCTTCTTCGGTGACACTGCCCTCCAGCTGTGCCACACTCTGTTCTCCCCCTTTCAGGGGAACCTGCAGTCTACTGTCTAGCCACTTCCTTCAGTGGTAAATTGCAGCCTATGGTCTAGCCACTTCCTTCAGTGGCTCCAGCACCCTCTTTGCCCTTGTATCAGGGCCTCAGTCTGCAGATCCAAGTGGCCTGCCAGGAGCTGCCTTTAGCTCTCTGAGTCTTTGCATGCAGCATTGCTTGGTCCAGGGTGCTTGCTGTCCTCTGCCTGCAAGGCAGCCCGTCTTCCTCTCTTTTCAAGCTCGAGAGCTGCTCCAGGCAGCCCTTCTTCATGGGCCAGCCTGGCCCTGATTGGCTGCTCCTATAAGCCCTTCTGTGATTGACTGCCTCCTGCCCAGCCTCCCTAGGGCTGCTTTTAACCCCTTTTCTGCCAGTATAGGGAAGACACCCCATCACACAGGGGTGTAATGTTGTGACTACACCAGGGTTCAGATGAACTCTCAAACCCTGTACAGCAGCGGTTCTCAAAGCCAGTTCGCTGCTTGTTCAGGGAAAGCCCCTGGCGGGCCGGGCCGGTTTGTTACCTGCCGCGTATGCAGGTTCGGCCAGTCGCGGCTCCCACTGGCCTCAGTTCGCTGCTCCAGGCCAATGGGGGCTGCGAGAAGCGGTGTGGGCCAAGTGATGTGCTGGCAGCCACTTCCCACAGCCCCGGAGTGGGAGCCGCGATCGGCCGAACCTGCAGACGCGGCAGGTGAACAAACCAGGGAAAGCCCCTGGTGGGCTGGGCTGAACAAGCGGCGGACCGGCTTTGAGAACCACTGCTGTACAGGACAGAATTTTCCTTTCTTTATGTCCAATCATTTTCGCTCAAGTTATTGCTTGCTTTGCTGCACCTAGTCAACTGAAAATATGTAACTTCATATGAGTAACAGAAATCAAGAAGAAAATCAGCTAGTGGGTGCAATAAGAGGCAAGTGATGCATAAATATTAACTGATTAACTCTGTCCTTGGAATGCCACAAAGAGATGAATGGGCACTTTGTTGGGAGATGTGCTCGCTTACCCTTTCTGCATTAATTGAAAATGATGGGCTACAAACAACCAAACTGTGTTTTAAGTCTGTGCAAGCAGAGCTAAATTTCTCTATTAGCATGCAGGGAAACTGCAGTGCAAGTCGGCCACTTTATTTCAGACTGTGTGTTCTGTTGACTATTGGCGTAGCGTCTGGATCTTTTTGACAAGGGATCGATAGCTTTTCATTCCGGATGCCAATTGTCAAGACGGTGTTGTCTATCAGAATATATTTTGTTTCATCAAAGGTCTGTGGGGAGAAGTCAAGCACCTTACTAAATAAGAAAAGTGACAAGTTAACTAAACGCTTAAGTGGAAGAGAAGGAGATTCTTTTATTTTGAGGCTACCATACAACTATTGGATTTAACAGTAACATTGAAAATAAGCTGTATAGTTTTCATACAAGGTGTAGAATTTAATTAGAATACTTCATAATATTTCCAGGAGGTAGGGGAGATTGGAAGTCAGAAAAAAAAACAATATTGGTACACCTCTTGACTTGGCCTTATTTTAGTTTCACTTGCAACTTTAGTTGGCTGTCTTTACCTCAAAAATAAAACAAGTGGTTCTTTTGTCACAATTCTTGAAGCTTGTAAAATACGCACAGGAAGAGGTGTGTCCAAAATACTGAAAACATTGACAATGTATCATTGATCTGCAGGATTCACTCTTCAATATATTGTTTATATTCTAGTAGCTCCTGGAGGTGAGGATCAGGAGTTCAACAGGCTAGGAATTGTACAAACACATTGTAAGAGATGGCTTCTTCCCTGAAGGGCTTAAAATATCTAAAACAGCCAGGGGTGAAAGTAACTTAAATGACTTACTGGTATGCAGGGCAGCCGGAGCCCTGGGCAAGGCAGAAGGGCCGGGGCTGGGGCCAAAATCCCACAGCCAGCCCTTCAGCGCTGCCTGGCCTGTGCTGCCTGGGGCTTCGGCGGTGATTTAAAAGGCCTGGAGCTCTGGCCACAGGTGCGGTGGCAGCAGTGGCAACCAGGAGCCCCGGGCCCTTAAAATCGCTGCTGGAGCCCCAGGGCAGCTGCCCCCTTTGCCCCCCCCCCCCACTTCCCCTATCAACGGTACAGCCGGTATGATCGGCACTTCCTTACCAGTGTGCCTTACCAGACCATACTGGCTTAGTTTCACCTCTGAAAACAGTCTTAATTGGGTTTTATCTTCATCCTTCCTGTTGTTTGCAGTAATAAGCCATACGTTTTTTCTAGGTTACCTAGGCATAATTGAGGCCAAAAGTTTACACTTTCAATTTACATGGATGAAAGCAGCTGTGGTTCTGTTAAGCTGAAAACTAACAGAAAGAAAACACAACATTTCTGCTTCAGGGTATAAGCCAATCCCTATCAGACAGATGTGGGAAGAAACTTACTTTTAGGTACATTGTACACTTTCTTCTGAATCATCTAGTACTGGTTACTGCCCAAAACAGTATACTGGATAAGACAGATTTAGTCTGATCCACTGTCACTTTCTATGGAACGCTTTTCTGCAAGACTGTTGTTAGAAAGTCTGTCAAATTCTTAGCTCTTCCTTACCCATCCAGGGCTGGGGTACCTGTCTTTTTAATAGAGCTAAGTGAATAATTGCCCCTCTTTTGTGTTTGTTTTGGGGAGGCTGAACTGAAGAATCAGGGGCAAAAAAAATCAGTTTGCTTCAAACCAAAACAACTTTTTTTCTTTCTTTCTTACTGTAACCACATTTTATCAGCTTTTCATTTCAGGTTTGTGCCATTCCCTTCCTCCCACTCCAAATCCCCCAAATTTTTCATTTTCTTAACCCCCCCCCCCCCCAAAACCCCAACCCCCTATTTTTTTTCAAGTGAGCAGCTGTTTAAAAAGGACTGAAATGAATGGTTTAAACTTCTTTTTTCAAAAAAAAAAAAAAATTATTTTTTTGGCAATTTGACCAGGGTTTGCAAATAGCTTTTGCCAAATTTTACTTTTTCATGTAAAACATTAATAGAGATTTATCTTTGAAGAAGATTTAAGGAATCTCTAAATGTTATCACAAGTAGTGAGTTTCTTTAGTACATTTATAACATCATTGGATGTTATACCTTACTCACAGGAGGCATTGATACAATTCACCCTTTATAAACACAGATAGCTGTTGTAGATATAGTATTGGATGTGAAGGAGACTATAGTTTTGTAAAGAAGGCTATAAAATATTTCAGTACTAAGAGAAAATGGGATGGTACTTGTGACAAATGGGAATTTTTGTAACTTTTTTATAAATCCCATGTATGCCTCAGTTTCTCCCTATATTTTGCATTACTTCCCGGTGGTGGTGGTGAAGAAGGGATTAAGTTTGCTCTCAGGGCAAACTAAAAGGTGTGTGTGTGTGTGTGTGTGTCACCTAGCTGTCTGAGTGGACTGAATTGGTCATCAACCAAAAAAAACCACAACAACCCAATAAAAAACTGTCGGTGGCCAAGGTCAACTTATATCAGTGGAAAATATGAGAAGATGATGGAAAGCCCAATGATCAGGACATTGACACCTGGTAACCAATGATCCAGAGGGAGGAAGATTTCCCTGATTCTTAGCAGGGAAGGTAAGCTGAGATACCAGGAACAAAGGACTTCGAGGAGTGAGGTGGGGGAATAAGAGTTGGTTTCTGGAAGAAGCTTAGTGAGACTTTCCCTAGTCACTTCCCGGAAGAGAAAAAAGTCAGAGAGAGAGAGTGTGGGACAGAGCCTGAAATGGATTTCACTATAGCTTGGCTTGTGAATGATTCTGGGTTGACTTGAATGGGCTATGCTTTAATCTTAATTTCTCTGTGGTAACCTAAGGACTTCCAGTGCTGTGTTCTAGTTGACTAGTAAACTCTACTGTTTGGAAAACACTGCCTGAGTGTCACTATAAATATATATAAAATATATATTAAAAAAATTATCCCTGAAGAGACTTTTAAAAATCACAATTCTTAGCCTGCTCTATTTAACAATATAAAATACCTGAGGCTTACTTGGATCAACTTATTTGTATATCACTGTAAAAAAAAAAAAAAGCATGTTAAAAAAACCAACCCAAAGTACTTATTTATTTGACTTGCTTTTAGAAACTATAGTCAATTTTTTGTCAATAAAAAATCCTTATCTGTTACTAATAGCTCTTCATACTTTTAAAAGAATTTCTCTATCTTAAGTAATGTAACTTGCCCGTCTGTTTACTTCTTGCTGTCTTCATTGCAGCTAATTACGTCTGTTTGTTTCTAAGGCCTGGTCTACACTAGGAGGTTATGTCGAATTTAGCAGCATTAAATCGAATTAACCCTGCACCCGTCCACACAACGAAGCTATTTAGTTTGACAGAGAGGTCTCTTAAATTCGATTTCTGTACTCCTCCCCGAGGGGAGTAGCGCTAAATTCGACATGGCCATATCAAATTAGGGTAGGTGTGGATGGAAATTGACGCTAATAGCTCTGGGAGCTATCCCATAGTGCACCACTCTGTTGACGCTCTGGACAGCAGTCCGAGCTCAGATGCTCTGACCAGCCACACAGGAAAAGCCCCGGGAAAATTTGAATTCCTTTTCCTGTCTGGGCAGTTTGAATCTCATTTCCTGTTTGGACATCGTGGTGAGCTCAGCAGCACTGGCAACGATGCAGAGTTCTCCAGCAGAGGTGACCATGCAATCTCAGAATAGAAAGAGGGCCCCAGCATGGACCGATCGGGAAGTCTTGGATCTGATCGCTGTGTGGGGTGATGAGTCCGTGCTTTCGGAGCTGCGATCGAAAAGACGGAATGCAAAGATCTATGAGAAGATCTCAAAAGCCATGACAGAGAGAGGGTACAGCCGGGATGCAACGCAGTGCCACGTGAAAATCAAGGAGCTGAGGCAAGGCTACCAGAAGACCAAAGAGGCAAACGGATGCTCCGGATCCCAGCCCCAGACATGCCGTTTCTACGAGGCACTGCATTCCATTCTAGGTGCGGCCGCCACCACTACCCCACCACTGACCGTGGACTCCGAGGATGGGATATTGTTGACGGCCGCTTCCTCGGAGATGTTAGCAGACGGGGAAGGTGAGGAGGAGGACGAGGCAGTCGACAGCGCTTACAACGCTGATTTTCCAGACAGCCAGGATCTCTTCATCACCCTCACAGAGATCCCCTACCAACCGTCCCCAGGCGTTAACCCAGACCCTGAATCAGGGGAAGGATCAGCCGGTAAGTGTTTTAAACATGTAAACATTTATTTTGAACAGAACAGGAATATTAACAATGGGTTTTTCATGATTTGTTTGCCCTAGGCGCTTAACGTTGTAGTCCTTGGCAGTGCAAGTACTGCAAAAGAATCTAACAATGTCCGGTTTATCATGATTAGTTTGCCCTAGGCGCTCTACTTTTTAGTCCTTGCCAGTGCAACTACTGGAAAAGAAGGTCTATATGTCCGGGGATAGAGCTGAAATCCTCATGGGACATCTCCATGAAGCTCTCCTGAAGGTAATTTGAAAGCCTTTGCATGAGGTTCCTGGGGAGAGCGGCCTTATTGTGTCCTCCGTGGTAGGAAACTTTTCCTCGCCAGGCTATCATCAAGTACTCTGGGATCATTGCCTTATAGAGCATGGCAGCATACGGCCCTGGTTTTTGCTGGCTTTCAGGCAGCATGCGTTCTTTCTCGGTCTCAGAAATTCTCAGCACAGTGATGTCGCTCATGGTGACCTGCTTAGAATTAGGGAAATGTTACTATTGGGACTGCTTGCCTGTTCCTTTACAGAACTGTCACCGGCGGTTTACAGCCACGCGGTGGAGGCGGGAAAGGGGCAGCATACAGGGATCTTTCCCGGGGACAGAGTTCATGCTTGCCAGATTGGCGGCAGCAGGAACTGGCCAACGATAGGAGCATTGCTTTGAACGTGAAAGGAGGGCACTGCTTTAATTTAATAATTTAAGTTTTAAGCAGCCAAAAGTCTACAGCTTACCATGTCAGCCTGCTACCCGAATTCCACTGTCCTGCCCCGCTTGTCTGATCTCCACTGCAAGACCCCAGGCACTGAATGCGAAGGCTGAAAATTCTACCTTGTCCTGAGTGCGCATGTGATAGGTGCTGTGCACAGTCTTGTTCACAGAGAAAGACTATGTTCATTGTTCACAAAAAATTATCTTTGTGAGGAATTCACTCCCTTTTTCCCATCCCACAGCTGCGAATGTCTCCCGACCTACCCTGGCATCCCCCTCGCAGAGGCTGGCGCAGATTAGGCGGAGAAAGTAAAAGACACGGGACGACATGTTCTCAGAACTTATGGGCTGCTCCCGAGCCGATGCGGCCCAGCAGACTCAGTGGAGGGAGAACATGTCGCAATACCAACGAGCACACAGCAAACGGGAGGAGAGGTGGCGGCAGGAAGACCAGCGGGCGACTCAAACGCTGCTTGGACTAATGAGGGAGCAAACGGACACGCTCCGGTGCCTTGTGGATGTTCTGCAGGACCAGAGGCAGGAGGACAGAACCCCGCTGCAGTCTATCTCTAACCGTGCTCCCCCGCCACAAACTCCCATACCCCCCTCACCAAAGTCCCAAGAAGGAGGGGCGGCAGGGGCCGTGAAAACTGTCACTCTACCCTTGCAGACTGCTCAAGTACCAGAAGGCTCTCCTTCCCCAAAATTTGGTAAGTCCTTTCCTTCCCGCCTCACCCAAGCTCCCGTCCCAGTTTCATCCCCTAACTGTGTAGTTGCTAATAAAAGATATGTTTCTGTTAATTACTGTTTCCATCATGTTCTTTTAGGGGAGAGTGTGTTTGGAGGGGGGGAAGGGGGTTGGTAATTGGAGAGGACAGTCACCTTTACCAGGGTACAGACACGGGGGCAGGTTCAGCAGAAGGTCACACACACATTGCAGTCACTAGGCACCCTGGTCAGTCTGGGAGGTAGTTTTCATATTCGAGGGGGGGGGAGGCATGTGACTTTGTGGCAGGGGAGGGTGGATAGAGATCTTATGCAGCGGTCCTTATCCTGGATCACAGAGCCACGCAGCAGGGGATCTGTAACCGTCCTCCCCCGCCACAAAGTCACATAGCCCCCACACACACAGTCCTGAAAAGGAGGGGTGGCAGGTTCCGTTGAAACAACCAGTCCACCACTGCGGACCACTCTAGGAGCAGGAGCCTGTCATTCCTCGAGTTTAGAAGCGTTCTTTCTATCACTACGCTCGCTCCCCACCACAGTCTGCGTCCCAGTTTCAACACTTTACCGCGAAATCCGTAATAAAGAAAATGGTGTTCATTAACAAAGTTCCATTTATTTTATTTTTAAACGTGTGTTGGAAGGGGGGGGGACGGGGTGAACGGGGTATGTAGCTGGAGAGGATAGTCAACAGTAAGTGGTAAAAAAATGGGGGCATGTTCAGCTTCTCTTTAAACAAACGTAATAGTCACAGGTTACCCTGCTCACTGTGGAACCTAGCTTTCAAAGCCTCCTGGATGCACAGCGCATCCCGCTGGGCTCTTCTAATCGCTCGGCTGTCTGGCTGGGCATAATCAGCGGCCAGGCTATTCGCCTCAACCTCCCACCCTGCCATAAAGGTCTCCCCCTTGCTCTCTCAGAGATTGTGGAGCACACAGCAAGCTGCAATAACAATGGGGATATTGGTTTCGCTGAGATCAGAGCGAGTCAGTAAGCTTCTCCATCTCCCCTTGAGATGTCCAAAAGCACACTCCACCACCATTCTGCACTTGCTCAGCCGGTAGTTGAAGAGTTCTTTTTCACTGTCCAGGGCACCTGTATAGGGCTTCATGAGCCAGGGCATTAGCGGGTAGGCTGGGTCCCCAAGGATCACTATAGGCATCTCCACATCCCCAACAATTATTTTCTGGTCCGGGAAGTAAATACCTTCCTGCAGCCGTCTAAACAGCCCAGAGTTCCTGAAAACACGAGCGTCATGAACCTTGCCCGGCCATCCTACGTTGATGTTGGTAAAATGTCCCCTATGGTCCACCAGTGCTTGCAGCACCATTGAAAAGTAGCCCTTTCGGTTAATGTACTGGCTGGCCTGGTGGTCCGGTCCCAGGATAGGGATGTGAGTTCCATCTATAGCCCCACTGCAGTTTGGGAATCCCATTGCGGCGAAGCCATCTATGATGACCTGCACGTTTCCAAGGGTCACTACCTTTGACAGCAGTAGCTCAACGATTGCATTGGCTACTTGCATTACAGCAACCCCCACAGTAGATTTGCCGATGCCAAAGTGATTCGCAACTGACCCGTAGCTGTCTGGCATTGCAAGCTTCCAGAGGGCTATGGCCACTCGCTTCTGGACAGTCAGGGCTGCTCACATCTGGGTGTCCTTGTGCTTCAGGGCAGGGGACAGCAACTCACAAAGTTCTCGGAAAGTTCCCTGTCGCATATGAAAGTTTCGCAGCCACTGTGATTCATCCCAGACCTGCAGCACTATGCGGTCCCACCAGTCCGTACTTGTTTCTCGGGCCCAGAATTGCCGTTCCACAGCATCAACATGACCCACTGCCACCATGATGTTCATGGCGCGGGGTCCCGTGCTTTGTAAGAGGTCTGTGCCACTCTTAGACTTCATGTCCTCACTGTGCTGCCATAGCCTCCTCGCCTGATTTCTCAGCATCTGCCTCTGGAAAAGGTGGATGATAAGGTGTGAGGTGTTGACAACGGCCATAACTGCAGCGATGGTCGCAGCGGGCTCCATGCTTGCAGTGCTGTGGCGTCCGCGCTGTCACTCACCAGAAAAGTGCGCGAACTGATTGCCTGCTGGCGCTTTCAGGAAGGGAGGGCGGGAGTGACGGTTGGATGACAACAGTTACCCAAAACCACCCTCGACACATTTTTTTCCCCAGCAGGCATTGGGGGCTCGACCCAAAATTCCAATGGGCAGTGGGGACTGCGGGAACTGTGGGATAGCTGCCCACAGTGCACCGCTTCCAATGTCGACGCTTGCCCCGTTAGTGTGGACTCACAAAGTCGAATTACTGTCCTTAGTGTGGATACACACGTTCAACTTTATAATATTGATTCCACATATTTGATTTAAGTACAATCGAACTACTCTCGTAGTGTAGACATACCCTAATTCTTGTTCAGTTAATTTCAATATCCTGGTTTTGGTGCATTAACATGCTGCAGGAGTCTGTTAAAACTCTTTTTTTTTTTTTTAAGACACCCTTCCTCTTCCTCTCCCACTCCTCCCCTCGTCCCAAACATTTGGAGACTAAAGTTACTTGATAGTGCCCTTTTAATGCTCACAACAGAGCAACAAGGCAGATGAAATTACAATTGGAAATTCATGAATGTAAATTGATGCCTTCCTTAGCAAGTTGTCCTGGACACTGGTACCAGTTCTCCTTGGAACAGAGCTGGGAATATGGCCTAGGAATAGGTGCAGCGTCTCTTTTAAACCTGGTGTGGACTTGACAAGTAAGTCTCCAGAATGGATGAACAAAACAGACACGAGTCCGCCAAACCTGAAGATAACCTAAGTGTAAGTAGATGATTTAAGTGCCCTCCACTATTGTACCAGACCTGTGCACTGTGCATAGAGGGTTAAACCTATTCATAAATTGACAACCTCTAAATTTTTATTGTTAATTTTGTTTTATCACTTTGAATTAAAAAGTCAATCTATTCTCCTGTCTTCTGATGCATTGCAATGAGCATTTACTGACAGAATTGAAATGTCAATATGACCGTATGTAAGGGTTAGACTGGTTTCATGACAAGGAGCAAGTTTTTGCTAAGAAATCTATTTCCTGGAAAGAAATCCAGCATTCATCTAAGTATAGCTACCTTTCAAATGTATAACTAAGGCTATCACTGCACTGGAGATTACATGTGGCAGAAAGAATGAGGAGTCATTAAATAATTTAGTGTATTGTGATACTTAAATTGCTTTATTAGCTGAACTGCATTATATAGTGCAAAAACTGACCAGAAGCAGGAGAAAGTTGCATGGTTTGAATAAAACAGAAAACCTAATCCACGATGTTTTAAACTCTTATTGCTTCTATTACTATGAAATGTTTTGGGTTAAACTAAATAACTCTTCTCAATAAATCATATTGTGTAACTATACAGCTTAGCCATTAATGCTGCTGTTATCAACTCGGTGCTCCGGCATTATGCACAAAAGCTTGCCATGCTCAAAAGACTTGATTCATTAAGTTCATTTTTTTCCAGCTAAAATGATAGTAGCTAACAGACTGATCAACAAGTTTGAAGTATGAATTTACACTTGCACTCATTAACAATGCAAATACTAGGCAGCCATCATGCATTCCTATAGTTTGAGGGAGTAAGTGGATCTCCTTCCTGCACTAAAATTCTTTTAAACATGCCCATCTTTATGATTAGGCCCTAAAGAAATTAATAGGAACAAGATGGCTAGGCTTCTATAGAAATCAATCTTGACCTGTAAGTGCAATTAGTGATTTTTGGGGTGCTCTATTTGATATCTTAAAAGAGCCTGACTCTTTTTTTTTTTTTTTAATATGATGTGTCCTCAGTGTTTTTTGAAGATAGGATCCTTAAGCTGTCATGTTGGACACCGAAATTTACTAGTTACTTGAGAAACTTACTTGAAAACTTTTGACTGCAACTGTCAAATCGACAACAATATCCTTTTTCTATTTTTAAGCTTTCTCTATTACTATATTCAATAGGATAGCTTAAAAAAAGAGAAGATGCCTGTTAAGTCTATAGTGCTTTTCCATAAGGCTATAGAAAATTGATTTTGTTAATTATTTAGAAACTGACATAACATAATAGACTGGTTCAATGCTAGATGTTTAAGGGTTAAATACAGGCATTTTATACCTTCCTATCTTGCTACATCTGTAGTAAAGTTAACAAAGTTAAGGATGGTCTAAGAGGCTGGGGGCATCTGAGAACAGCCCATCCTAGCTGACTGTTGTTGATTTGTATTGTATTTTATCTGTTCTTTCTGTAATGATGTCAAGAGCCCTTCTATTAAAGGAGTAACATATTAGGGAAGTTAACATACAGCTGCTTTTGTAACTAAAAAGCCAATTAAATATGGCTTAGGCTAGTCGTTAAGCGATGGATGTGCATGCTGCTCTTAACTACAGCTGCACAGAAAAACAAACCTTTGTTGTTGATAGAACCAGTGTGAACTTTGCTGGATTTGCAACAAGAAAAATACATAGTATTTCTTCCCAAAATGTTTTTTCTGATGAAAGGGGAAAATTAGTTTTGTACTCAAACCTCCTTCTCTGCCCCAATTTGTGCGAATGCCTCCTCCTAACTGAGCTTCCACCCTGCCTTCTGCTGCTGCGCTTTGCAATCGATTGCTCGTCTGCTGAAATACACAAAAAAGGAAGGACATAACCAATACTCCGAGGGATTGGAAAGGATTTTCTGATACCTATTTGCTAAGCTCCACCCCAAAATGGAATTGGTCAGCAAAGAATTCTCAAAGCAAAACTTGCTTTCTCACAGCTCTATCTACCATTGCACTGTGATAGGCGACGTTGTTCCGTGATGCTTTTTTATTACTACCCTAAGCTGCAGTAGCTGCTGTCTTTACTTTTCTATTCCTGCTAAAATGATACTTCCCCCATGCGGGGGCTGGTCATGTACAAATGCAGTGTGGGTTTCATACATAAATTTAGATTGTAAATTGTTTGGAACTATCTTTTTGTTGTGTTTGTATGTGCTCAGCACAACTGGGCCCCACATCATGCGGAGGGTGAGGGGAGGTTCCTAGATACAGTACTGCTTTAATAATAAGTTGGGTTTGTATAGTAACTTAGGGGGAAAATGTGTAAAGAAAAATCTCCTCTCTTCTGGGTGCAGGTTAGCTGAAGCGCTGTTTGAAATGTTCCCCGTGGCTCACTGTACATTGATTTTATTTATTTGTTTGTTTTAGGTATCAAATATTTCAGTCCAAATAGTAAATGCAGAAGAGAAATTGGCAAAGAAGATACTTGCAAGGAAAAACTATGGCAAATCCAAATCTAAGAGGAAAGTAAAGAGAACAATATGGAATTTTCAAAATAAAATAATTCTTTTTACGCTGGTTCTGTTTGTGATAGGTGTTATAACTTGGACCTTACTGTGGCTCTTCATTGGTGAGTTACTGAAAGCTCATGCATATTTCATACATCTGTATGTTACTGATGGCACTCAGTAAATTGCTGCTAGGACCCCAGTTGATCCGAAGTTTCTACCTGCATTGCACATGAATTGTTTCAAGACGCTCTTTTAGGATACTTTCCTTTGTCCCTTATGATATGTCTGCACTGCAATTACACACCCATGACAGGCCCATTCCAGCTGACTTGGGCTTGCCGGGCTTGAACTAAGGGGCATTTAATTGTGTGTAGATGTTCAGGCTCGGGCTGTAGGACCCTGTGAGGTGGAAGGGTCCCAGAGCTTGGGCTGCAGCCCAAGCCTGAACATCTACACCACAATGAAATGCCTTAGTGTGAGCCCAAGTCAGCTAGCATGGGTCAGCTGCAGGTGTCTAATTGCAGTGTAGACGTACCCTTGGATCCTCCATCACAGTGACTTTTGCTTCAGCTGAATGTTGGACATGACTACTGCTAGAATAACTCATTGCAGCTCCAAGCATCAGCCACTTCAAGTCGCCACATGCAAAGCATGCTCTTCTCACGATGGCTAACCATGCTAACTTGAATGCTTGTGTAACACTGACAGACCCCAGTCGTCGGTGGGCAGGATCAAATCGGGGACCTTTGAAGCTTAATGCATGAGCCTTTACCGCATGAGCTAAAAGCCAACTGGTTCTTAGTTAAGGCTATAGAGCAGACTAATTTTATCTTTCTTTAAGTGGTCTTGGTGCCACTAGATGGGACAGAACACCACACCCACAAGGTGTGTGGGTTACATACTTCCCCTAGCTGAGTTGCTATTAAAAAGGGATTTAAAAAAAAGAAAGAAATTAACCTTCCTCTATCTGTTTTGCAGTTGAAGCAGAAAACAAAGATGCCTTGTATTTCGTTGGATTATTTCGTGTAGCCAACATAGAATTTCTCCCGGAATATAGGCAGAAGGAGTCAAGAGAATTCCTCTCAGTGGCACAGAACGTGCAGCAAGTGGTAAGAACATAGATCATATTACAGTGTTAGCAAACAGTTTAGAGCCATGAATGCTATTAGAAAAAGCTTCAGTTTTGGCAGTGACACTGGCTGTATAAAGGGTTTGCTGCCTGGAGGAATCCTGGAAGTTTAGGCCTGGAAGGTACCTTCAGAAGTCATCGTGTCCAACCTGCTGCTCTGAGGCAGGACCAAGTAAATCTAGATCATTCCCGACAGGTGTTTGTCTAATCTGTTTTTTAAAAAACCTCAGATGACCGGGATTCCACAACCTCCCTTGGAAGCCTATTCCAGTGCTTAACTCTTTCCTAATATCTAAACTAAATCTCCCAAGCTGAAGATTGTGCTCATTACTACGTGTCCTGCCTTCAGTGGACATGGAGAACAACTGATCACTGTCTTCTTTATAACAGTCCTTTAACATATTTGAACACTTTTATTAAATGTCCCACTCCCCCTCTCCCTCCCCTCCCCCCGACCTGCAGTCTTCTTTTCTCAAACAAGAGAAACACGCCCATTTTTTTAACCTTTCCTCAGGTCAGGTTTTCTAAACCTTTTACCTTTGTTGTTTGTTCTCATTGTTGTTACTCTCCTTGACTCTCTCTGCAATATGCCCACATCTTTCCACCCAGAATTGCACACAGTATTCCAGCTGAGGTCTCACCAATGCTGAGTAGAGCGGGATAATTACCCCCTCTCCCCCATGTCTTACATCCAACATTCCTGTTAATACACCTTACAATACAAATATTAGCCTTTTTTGCAATTGCATCACATTGTTAACTCATTGAATTTGTGATCACCGTTACCCCCAGGTAATCTTCATCAGTACTGCTATCTAGCCAGTTATTTCTCCTCGTGTAGTTGTGCATTTGAATGTCACCTTGTTGAATTCAGACCAATTCGTGAAGATCAGTAATTCTGTTCTCCCAAGTGCTTGTAACCCTTCTTAGCTTGGTGGCATCTGCAAGTTTTATAAGCATACTCTCCACTCCGATATCCAAGTCATTTAATATAATTATTGAATAGTACCAGACCCAGGACTGACCCCTGTAGGACCGTACTACAGATATCCTCTCAGTTTGATACCAAACCATTGATAACAACTCTTTTAGTACAGTCTTTCAACCAGTTATGCACCCACCTTTATAGTAGTTTCATCTAGACCGCATTTCCGTACTTAGCTTATGAGATGTGAGATTGTATCAAAAGCCTTACTAAAATCAAAATATATCTACTGCTTCCCCCATCCACTAGGCCAGTAAGCCTCTCAACGAAAGCAATTAGGTTAGTTTGGCATGATTTGTTCTTGACAAATCCATGATGATTATTCATTAAAACCTTATTATCCTTTAGGTGCTTACATATTATTGTTTAATAATTCGTGTTCCAGTATCTTTCTGGATATTGAAGTTAAGCTGACTAGTCTATACATTTTTAGGTCCTCTTTGTTCCCTTTTTAAAGATAGGTACTGTGTCTGCCCGTCTCCAGTTCTCTGGGGTCTCACCATCCTCTGAGAGTTCTCAAAGATAATTGCTATCAGTTCCAAGGTTGCTTCAGCTAGTTCCTTAAGTACGCTAGGATGAATTTCTTCAGGCCCTGCTGACTGAATGCATCTAACTTCAACCTGTTCTTTCCCTGTTTTGGCTTGAATCCCTTCCTTCCTTGTTACTCAACACGATTAATATTAGCATCTGGTTCAACGTTTACCTTTTTTGGGGGGGGGGAGACTGAGGCAAAATAGGCATTAAACATCTTTGCCTTCTTGATATCATCAGTTATTAGCTCTTCTTCCCCACCAAGTAGAGGACCTACTCTTTCCTGCATCTTTCTCTTGCTCCTAATGTATTTAAAGAAACTCTTCTTATTGTCTTTTATGTCCCTTGCTAGGTTTAACTCACTGTGTGCCTTAATCTTTCTGATTTTATCCCTATCTGCTCGAGCTATTCTTTTGCACTCCTCCTTAGCAATTTATCCATGTTTCCACTTTTTGTAGGATTCTTTTTTGATTTTTCCCATTGTTAAAAAGCTCCTGATGGAGCCATATTGGTCTGTTCTTATTCTTCCTATCTTTTCTTCGTATCAGTATAGCTCGCAGTTGTGCCTGTAATAGTGTCTCCTTGAGAAACTGCCACCTCGCCTGAACTCCTTTTTCCCTCACATTTTGTTCCCATAGAAACTTATTTACCAGTTCTGTGTCTGTCTGCATTTTTGATGTGTGTTGTTCTTATTTTGCTGCTCATTCTTTTGTTTCCTGGAACTCATGAAATCATCATTTCATTATCACTTTTACCCAAATTGCCTTCCAGAATCACTACCAAATCAGGTCTAAAACGGCAGTTTCCATGGTTACTCCCTCTACTTTCTGAAACAACAAGCTATCCCCATACATTCCAAGAACTTATTTAAATTTTGTGTTTTCTCCCCTGTCCCCCATATTACTTTTTCTAACAGATGTCTGGGTATTTAGTACCCCACCCCCTTACTACCAGGTCTTGTGTTTTGATGATTTCTGTTGTTTGTTCTAGAAATCCCACATCCTCTACCCCTTCCTGATTTGGTGGTCTATAGTAGACCCTTATTGTGACAGTGTCTGGAGTGGCTCACGAATATGAGTATCAATCTCAGGGGAGACTGTTACAAACCAGGGTACAACCCCAAACTGTCTCTAAGTTCTATACTTAGATTTCACTAGCCAAGTATCAAGTGTGAACTCCTCAAGCATTGCAACAGCCTTAAAATGGAGTCACAGACACTCCAGTTTGTCTTGCCACCCAGGCAAGTCTGCCTTTGTGACGGGATGGGGCCTTGTACCAAAAATCACAACAATATTCAGCTTACTCCTAGTCCCAAGGGACAAGTCACTTAACCCAGGTCAAGTGCACCCTAGATCTCACATCAAAGACATCACTGATAGACATTCCTATGATAAACTAACTAAAGATTTATTAACTAGGAAAAAGAAATAAAAGAACTATACTTACAAGATTAAAGCAGGTAAATAGTCACACGCAAGTGAGTTATAGTCGTAGGTTCCAAAAGTAATAGAAGCTGTTGTAATATGCAAACTCCTTAGTCCTAAACGACATATGCAGGTTGGGGATCCCTTGCTTATGCAAAGAAATATTGCTCTCTCCAAATTCCAAGAAGGATAACGATCCAATTTCTTCTTGACAGGGATTTTTATCCTCTTTTCCCAGAGCTAAAGCTGATGTTTGTGCACATCTCCTCTTCATGGTATGGGGGGAACAATCCACAACATCTTTTGTCCACTGATGTTCCACAATGGCTTGTCTGATGTCTATGGGCCTTCTGTTGTTGGGCAAGAGATGACACCTCTCATGGTAAACTAGTATTTCACACTTGGTAATGCTTCTCTCCTGACAGTGTGAGTTTCTGGTTTCATCGCAAACACTTCTATAGTTATAGAGCAAAACACTTATCTATATCTCATGTTATGAAGCAATATTTATTATAAGTGAGATTAATGCATTCAGCAACTCACAAGCTTTTCATCAGGTCTAAACACATTTTATAAATCTAATACCTGTGTGTTAGTATTGTTAAAATAGGTGAGCCAGACTGATTTCTAGCTATGCATTTGTCAGTGTTCAGTGAGGTCTTGGCATGAGCTGGCCCCTGTCTGCCAGTGTCACAAACATCACCCCCTTTTTGTTTTTTTACCCCTTTTCATCTTTATCCAGAGACTCTCAACTGGTCTGCCTCTCACCTTCTTCTGGACTTCAGAACAAGTGTATATATTAATGCATAATGCAACAGCTCCTCCCTTTTTACTGTGCCTGTCCTATCTGAACAAGCTATACCCCTCTATACCAATATTCCAGTCATGAAACTTATCCCACCAAGTCTGATGCCAATTAAGTCTTAATTTAGCTTGTGTACTAACTTCCAGTTCTTCCGTTTTGTTCCCCATACTCATTGTATTGCATATAGGTAGCTAATATATCTTTTATTTATATTTATATAATATAAACATATACACACTTACCTGTGGGGTTTTGTAACCTGCTTCTTTTGAACCTAGTTTAAAGACTTCCTCCTTAGATTGGCGAGTGTGCAGTGATGTTCTTCCCCTTCTTGGTAAGGTGGATCCCATCCCTTCCCAGTAGACCACCTTCTGGGAACAGCATCTCATGGTCAAGGAAGCCAAAGTCCTCCCATTGACAACATCCGTGCAGCCATGCATTCATCTCCAGGATGCACCTGTCCCTACCTGGGCCCTTACCCTCAACTGGGAGGATGGACGAGAACACAACCTGTGCCTTTCACCCTTGTTCCCAGAGCCCTGTAGCCACTTCTGATCTGCTCAGGGTCATACCTGGCAGCCTCAGTAGTTCCCACATGGATGGGACTAGCATGATGTATAGTCAGAAGGATGGATGAGTTTCAGTAACGTCTCTGTGACATCTCTGACATCGCCCCCAGGCAGATAACACATGTCCTGGGGCACTGTGTCTGGTTGGCAGATGAATGTGTCCATCCCCCTCAGAAGAGTGTCCCCAACCAACTGCACCCTACATCTCATCCTTTTGGGTTTAGTGGCCAAGGGCCTCCCAGCCTTGGGGGCGGGTGGCTTCTCCTCTGCCACTGGGGTCTGTTCCTCTCCCCCTGTTGCCAGCACAGCTTACCTTGATGGACAGAGGGCCTGGAAGTGGGTGGAGTGCTGTCCACTGCCCGAAGTGGCCAGCAGCCAGTCTCCATCCTATAGAGCAGCCAATCCTTCCTCCTCCTCCTCTGGTGTCACTGTTGTCATCTGTAGTCAGTTATCATGTTTCCACACACATCCTGTCGCTGTAGTCCTTGTGCTCCTGGATGTTACAAAGACGAGCCACCTCTTCCTGCAGCTGGCTTACTTGCTTCCTGAGGGATGGCATTGACAGACCCCTCCCACACCCGATGGTTCCCTCTGCCTGGCTTTTGTCAGTGGGGACGTGCAGGCCACACGCCCAGCAAGTCAAAACCAGGGCCTAGGTGGAAACCTCTAGGATCAAGATGTCTGGTGTAGGATCCCACAGGCAGAGGAAAAGCTAGGGGTGGTGTTGGTGACATGCCATTTTCCTCCTATAGTGAGTGGTTCTATGTAGAAAATCAGCTGGCTACCTGCCTTTGTTTCACCAGCCATGTGGAAGGAAGGAAAGAACTGGTTGCTTTTGAGTCTTGTTTGTCACAAATTAAACTCAGGATGGGTCTATTTAAGTTTACAAACCTTTCATACAGTCCTGCATCCATTAATGGATGCATTTGATACGGGAGACACTGAAAAGAAACCAGCATGGAACCCCATAAACCCCATTTTTAGGGTCACTCTTCAGAAATGAACTGCCATCTAATATTAAGCTGGAGATATTGAATATGAAGACTTGATATATGTTGCCTGTTTCCTGGCCTGCAGCATCAGTAATGTCTTTAGAACTCTTGAATGCATTTAATTTCCTCCTAATGCTTGCCTGTTTTGAAGAAGCATTATTCTTCCCAAAATGCTTTGCTCCAGTCAGACACAGCAGGAGCAGCACGCAGAGCATTCCATAGTACGGTAGAATTGCTGAACTCAGGGAAAATGGTCAAACATAAGAGTTTGTGACTCAGAGGAAAATGGAGACGTGAAGGCAGTTGTTTTAGGAAAATAGTGAAGATTTAGAGAGGGAGAAGTCTAGTGTTCAGAGATGGCAGTATTGTTAGCCACAAGCATTCAGCAATCATGAATCAGGCTGCAACAAATCAGAAGATTTTTGAAGAATAACCGCTAGGTCTTTTTATTTGCTTTCTGATGTTTCAGCCTTTTTGTTAACGTATTGCAGTTTTTCCTGCAACCAGGAGGACCAGAAACTTTAAAAAATGAAACGGCTACGTGTTCATATAAGAGCTATGGATTGTCAACTAAATATAGAAAGAGACTAATGATAAAATGTTGAGAGTTGGCAAAACTGAAAAGAGCAGTCATTGGAAGCCATTTGCAGTGCATCATTAGTATTCTTGTTCCTGCAAAACCCAGCAACTGTTACATGCTCTGGAGCTCTATCTACTGGCAACTTATTTCCATATATATATATATATGGATGTATTGCACCTCTGTAATAAATAGCAGCAAGATGGGGAGGAGGGTAACTGTAGGATCTGGCTCAGAAAATACTTGCAAGTGGGTAAGTTAAACTTTCTTGTTCTGTTTTACATGTTTTTGGTGGGGTATTTGTAGAGTGACCAGACAGCAAAAGTGAAAAATTGGGATGGGGTGGGGGGTAATAGGAGCCTATATAAGAAAAAGACCCAAACACCAGGACTGTCCCTATAAAATCGGGACATCTGATCACCCTAGGTGTTTGAGTGTAGACACGCCGGGGGGGGGAAAAGTTACAAACCCCGCTTGATTATTGGAGGTTCTAAGTCCAGATGTGAGCTCTGTTTGTGTCTCACTCTTATAAGTGGCCTTCATCCCCTTGTCACACCCAGTTCTGATCTTTACCATTCCACAGAATTTAATTTTGGGGAGAGTAGGAGAAATAGGGCTTTTTAAAAGGAAAAGAATGTGATTTTAGAGGCCATGTGGTGACTGCTGCTTTTTCACCTGAATCTTATCTGCTTGAAAAGGGAATCGTTCATGTAAACAAAGAGAAAATAAAATGGAATAGTCCAATGTGATACACCGAGTAGGGAGGGGAAGTTCTTTTGCCCCTGTATTCTGTAGAATGTTTTTGAAATGATGTCCCTTTGACCTTCCATTCTGGCTCAAAGGTCACTGCAATATATGGCTTTCATAAGAGAGACAGTGAAATAGGGGAAACTCATCAAGTTATCTTCCTCCCCCTCAGTGAAAAGACCTAATTGTTAATAAATCACTTCAAGCCTAGTCTGGAGAGGTATTGAACATTCACAATTCCCTTTGATTTACAGATTTTTAATTAGTGTTTCCTGACATTATTATTTAGTTCCTTACATTTAACGTTATAAATTGGGCACAAACCAAATATCAGTCCCTCCTTGATTTTGTAGCTTATGTCTTCCTCCAGAAGAAATGGCCACAGTGTCTAGCCACTCATGTCCATGCTGAATTAAATGCTGTCTACAGGAATCAAAAGTGGCTCAAAACTACTTGAGGCATATGCCACCTAGTGGCAAAATGTAGTATGCTTCTTCCAACAATACAGTAGCAAAACCAAGTTTTAACTCTATTTTGGAACATTCTAAGACAGTGGTTCTCAACCTTTGCCGGCTACTGTACCCCTTTCAGGAGTCTGATTTGTCTTGCATACCCCCAAGTTTCACCTCACGTAATCTACTTGCTTACAAAATCAGACCTAGAAATACACAAGTATCACAGCGCACTGTTACTGAAAAATGGCTTACTTTCTCATTTTTACCATATAATTATAAAATAAATTGATTGGAATATAAATATTGCTCTATATACTATACACTGAAATGTAAGTACAATATAAACAAGTCTTTGTACAAAATTTTAGTTTGTACTTACGTCGCTAGTGCTTTTTTTGGTAGCCTGTTGTAAAACCAGACACATACCTAGATGAGTTGGTGTACCCACTCATCTAGGAGTATGTGTGTACTCCTGGTTGAGAACCATTGTTCTAAGCCAAACCACACTTATCTGAGGGGCAGAATTTGGCCCTAACAACATTAAATAATTGGTTTAAGTCTTTTTCATTGGAGTAGAAAGGAAATATGTTAATAAGATAATATTTTTATATAAAAAATTTATTAGACGAGAAAATAACCTTCTTTACTCTATGCTGCTAAAGTGCACGGAAGGTGCAGTTAAGTCATGGCTACACATAGTTAAATACATGTTTAGAATCCTGAGCATGTGCCCGTTCTCCTTAAGATCTGTCTGGAAGTTAAAAGCTGTGGTTGTAGAAACACTAACTTTTTCATCCACGTAACGTTTTTTTCTCTTCCAGATGAACTTGGTTTACACAACCTCTGCTTTCTCCAAATTTTATAAACAGTCCATTGTTTCCGATGTCAGGTAAAACTCAGTGCAGTGCGTGTGCCTGTCTTTGTCAGGTGTGATGATGATGCTTGAATGCCGTAATCTTGGGGAGTGTAGCTCACCATACAAACCTAATTTTGTGTGAAACTCTCACTCGGAGTTATTTTGGCTCTGCCTGGTCCATGCACACAGTTGCATGGATAAAACTAAATCTGTTTAAACTCAGACCCTTAGTTAAACCAGTGCCACTTCGTGTGTGGTTACACTTAAATTGATTTAAACCTGGCTAGGGGTTAGCTAATGCAATACAAGCAGTCTTAAGCACATAAAGGTGTCTAAACAGGTTTAATTACACCAGTGCAAATTTCTGTGTAGACAAAGATTGATGGTTTGGAACTTGTGAGCAGGCTTTGGGGGGAGGTGAAACAATCATGAACTAAAATCTTGGTTGCCACTTGAAACTAAAGAGGTGAATTGACCCTATTGATTTAGTTAACCGATGCAAAAGAGTATGTATACACTGTTTTATATCCATTTGAACTAAGCTTACTTTAGTTTAGTTTGACTGTTAGAAATTGGTTTAAGCTAACTTGAAATAAGCGTCTGTTAAACTGAACTGGTGTCCACCTGGGGATTTGTACCAGTTGAATGAAATAAACGAATGGTTTATCTATTGGTGTAGTTTAAAGCAGAACAACCCCTTAGCTCTGGTCTGTGCTACAGAGTTAAACTGATGCAAGGCAGCTTACGTTGACCTAAAACTGTAAGCATCTACATTAAAATGTCATGCCCTGCTACGTCGACTTAACTCCAGCTCTGCGAGAGGTATAGCGCTTGGGTTGATCTGGTTAGGTCAATGCAGTGCCAGTGTAGACACTGCGTTGCTTACATCAACTTGATGGCTTTCAGAAGCCTTCCCATAATGCCCCATGCTGAGAATTAAATTGGTAAAGTGTTCCTGCTGACACCAGGAGCATAGTGTGGACATGCAAAAGCCATTTAATAACTGTGGCGGTTGTACGTCGATGTAACTTAGATGGACATAATTTTGTAGTGTAGACATACCCTTAGTGTGGATGCAGTTACAGTGCTATAAAGATGTTTTATATTGGTGTAGCTATTCCTGTACTGGAAGGAGAAAGAGACCTTGCCTACACTGAAAAGAGTCTGCCAGTATAGCTGTACAAGGAAACTCTCTAGTGCAGGTTCAGCTTATTCCAGCAAAAGAGTTGTTTTACCGATTATACCAGTTCCCAGAAAAAAACATTCTGTGCTGACAAAATGACTCTTTTTGCCAGAATATCTCCATCTACACTAGGGCTTTTGCTGGAATAGCTTTAGCTGTTTGAAGTGTATTCATTTTTATTTATTTATTTATTTTTAACTGACACAGCTGTGTTAGCAAAACTTTTTAATATATAGACCAGGTTTAACTATACAGGTAAGGTACCTTTCTACCAGTATAACTCTGTCCACACTTGGGCTTGTATCAGTTTAGTTAAATTGGTGGTAAAACCACACCACAGCCACATAGTTATACTGATATAACTTTAAAATGTAGACCAAGCTTTAGCCAGGGGAGTAGACAGAAGATAGATAGAGGCTCAGTGCTCTTATGAAACCTAAAGATAGGATTAAATAGTAGTAGAAACTGTTTTGGGATACTGCAAAGTGGTTGTTCAAGGATAACATTATTGGAGAGATGGTTTTTCCTTCATTCCTACTTCATTCCTTAGGGAACCAAGCCAACTCCAAATCAGGTGGAAAGATTTCTATTTGCCTCAATAGAAAGTGGGGGCCCTCTGAAAGTTACTCTATTCGTTTATAATCTTAAATAGTGTCTTCTGAAGAGAGAGTGAGAAGGCCCAGTGTGTCAAAACAATGTACCCAGATGTAAAATGGGAATCGTACTCTTCTAAATCACTATCCAGAAGCCCATGTAAATGTCCAGTCAGAGGAACATTGCAATATGACAGACTCTATATGTACATTTAATTTCAGTAACAACAACAATGGAGGCCTTCTTATTCATTTCTGGATCGTATTTGTGGTACCACAGGCTAAAGGCCAAGTGTTCTGTGAGGACTGTGTGGCTGCCATTTTAAAGGACTCTATTCAGACAAGTATCATCAACCGGACCTCAGTGGGGAGCCTGCAAGGGCTTGCAGTCGACATGGACTCCATTGTGTTGAGTGGTCAGTATTTGTACATGTCTGCATCCTTAATGAATTATTTTATGTATTAGAAGTTTGTTTTCCTAGAATAGCCACTGTTATAAAACTACCAGGTCTCCTATCCCCAGCCCCACTATTAATTTACGATAAAAGCAAAAAGCTACATCAAGTTCCCCTTTCAGATGGAAGATGAACTGAGGCGCTGAATCCCACGGCTCCTCAAGTTTGGGAAGGTTTGAATTCAGTTTAATGTTGTTGGCACCATAACAGTGAACTTCCTGATTTTGTGTGACATAAATCCCAGTCCTCAGAATAACCTTAGTTCAATCTCTTTGCCTTTAATCTAAGGGTTGTATTTAAGAACAAAGGCAAAGGACCATGCTTTTGTAGATGAGTACCTTTCTCATCTATGTTTGCCTAGAAAGGGAATTGTGCATGGCTCCTGCCCTGATTGTGGAAGGCGGTGAGAAACTTCTTACCTAGAAGAGTCTTATTCTCACCATGCACTCCTCCCTGGTTGCTCTGTGGCTTACTGAAAAAAATCTTACGTGACTGATGACCAGGAAGGTCCTGTCCTGTATTAAGGATCTAATCTTGAGGGTGCTGAGCACACTCAATTCCTACTGCCTTCAGTAGCAATTGAGTGTTCAACAGCTCACGCAGTTAGGCGCCTTAAGCTTTCGGTGAGGACGAGGACACAAATGATGCATCATTCAGTGCATTTGCTGATGACGATGCCCCAAATCAGATTACAACATGTGCTAGTTGAGCGGTGTAGCCCCTAAGATCTGATACAAAACTCAGTGTTCTGCTTCCATAGTGGCCAGATAGCACACTCTGCACGTATGTAGCCTGAGAAGCAGATAGAGTTTCTGATGGTCAGCAATTGGGCAGGTTATAGGATGGATGGGATTTTCTCAGTGTTGAATCTCCCTTAAAAGTGTGAGAGCTGGAATTACTAAGCTTATATGAATTTATTCCACAGAATTCTCACTGCTTTTTTTTCTCTGCTCAGACTATTCAGGGGTCAGACACTCTCAGCAGAGTATTATGAAACTGATAGCTGAAATATGTAAAGTGTATTCATTACAAAGTTTATATGGATTTGGCTAGATTTAAATGCTGGATTTTTGAATTCCATGTAAAATATGAGCAGGTTCACTTTAGTTTCTTTTCCAGTGCAGCTGGGCTACGATCAGATTATTCATCAACAACTGGAACAGGTAATTCTGGGTTTGGTTTTGTTTTGTTTTGTTTCAATATTCACTGTTTTTCACTTGTAATGAGATTTGCTTAGTTTTGTTCTACAAGGATAAAATTCAGCCATGGCATGTATGTGTGGAGCTGCCATTGCAGTCAATGGGGAGTCCGGCTTGTGCCCAAGCACAGAATCTGTCTCTGAAAATATTGTTTGATAGTATTTTGATAGACATCACAAACCAGTATCAATATATGCTTTGGAGGGTCCTGTGGCACCTTTAAGACTAACAGAAGCATTGGGAGCATAAGCTTTCGTGGGTAAGAACCTCAGTTCTTCAGATGCAAGTAATGGAAATCTCCAGAGGCAGGTATAAATCAGTATGGAGATAACGAGGTTAGTTCAATCAGGGAGGGTGAGGTGTTCTGCTAGCAGGAGAGGTGTGAACACCAAGGGAGGAGAAACTGCTTCTGTAGTTGGATAGCCATTCACAGTCTTTGTTTAATCCCTGATCTGATGGTGTGAAATTTGCAAATGAACTGGAGCTCAGCAGTTTCTCTTTGGAGTCTGGTCCTGAAGTTTTTTTGCTGTAAGATGGCTACCTTTACATCTGCTATTGTGTGGCCAGGGAGGTTGAAGTGTTCTCCTACAGGTTTTTGTATATTGCCATTCCTTATATCTGACTTGTGTCTATTTATCCTCTTGCGTAGTGACTGTCCAGTTTGGCCAATGTACATAGCAGAGGGGCATTGCTGGCATATGATGACATATATAACATTGGTGGACGTGCAGGTGAATGAGCCGGTGATGTTGTAGCTGATCTGGTTAGGTCCTGTGATGGTGTTGCTGGTGTAGATATGTGGGCAGAGTTGGCATCAAGGTTTGTTGCATGGGTTGGTCCCTGAGTTAGAGTTGTTATGGTGCAGTGCGTGGTTGCTGGTGAGGGATCCTGGACAACGATCCCTCACTTTCACAGACTTTGGGAGGCAGGCCAGTCTCGCCCCCAGACAACCTGCCAACCTTAAGCATATTCTCACCAGCAACCACTTTGTTCCCTCTGAAATTACATAATGCATTTAGTGTCTGAATGAATCCCATGACTTAAAGCAAAAGTTGCTCAAAACTGCTTAGTTTTTCCTGACCTTATGGGTTGACACCATGCAGATCCCCACTTGGTTTCACACTCTCACCATAAATCAGAGTTGCTTGAAACTCAGATCTTATTTGCTAAAATGTTCATATACTTGATTGTTTCTTGGATTCATTCTAGGCTATAGCAGCAGTTGGCACAGGGTCTAGAGTGGTTCTTTCTACAGGCTTTTTTAAGTATGTAAAGGAACCATTTATGGGACTGAAATAGTACAAGATGTGTGTTCCAACTCCATGGTAGCGGCAATAACATGAAGATCAGATCTTGCATTAATTTAGTCCTGTATGTGGCTCCTCTAGATGGGGAAAGGGGGAGGGGAGAAGGAAAAAGAGGACCATTTGATACAAACAGATGTTTTGAGATTCTCTCTCCTAAACCCCATGAATGAAAAAGATGACATCACGTTCTAGTCTTCCTTTGTCCACATGATACACTCACTGTGTATGTGAGAGTAGTTGGTAATTGGTATTTAAAAGAAGCTTGATAATGGAATACCATGGGGCTGCAGGTGAACATTGAGATTAATTTGCCAGAGTGGTCTAGGAAAACTTGCACTCGTGCTATCTTGTTTCATGCCTGACTTCAGTTAGTTATCAAAATGATTTACTTTCACAATTACTAAAATAACCCACAATAGTACTGTAGTCAAATTAAATTAATAAAAATTAGTTGTCAGCAAAGCTGATCTTGTACTGTGGGGAGGGGGTGGAATGAACACCTGTTATGAATCAAAAACTGATTTTTGGTGACTAATAACTGCACTAATTCTGAAAAAGAAATCAACTATGTGAGAGAGAAATTGAGTTTATGTTGAAGGTATGTGACACTTATTTATGCCATTCAATCACTGATGTGAATAAATATTTCAAGAATATTCACGTACATTTGAAAACCTCAGAAATATCTGCTTTTTCCTGCATTGACTCACTACTGATTAGATTCTCAGCTCTAATAATTTACACTTCTGGAAAGATGACTTGTTGGCAACTTTGTTAGGAGCTTGCTGCTACTCATCATGTTAAGAGAAATATTTAATTTGGTTTGCCAATTGCAACATAGTAATACAGCTGCTCTTGGGTTCACCCACAGATGCATTTACAGATATTCCAGTAATATTTTCATTGGTGTTTCAAGGGGGTAACTATCTGAGCTGAGGAAAATTTACCCTTTTAATTTGTAAAGATTGAGGTAATTACCTTGTGTGGGTCCAATTCTTTTGCATTCACACCTTCCCACTCTTTCCTTCCAAAGAATTGTGCTAAGAGTTTCAGGTATGAATAAATTGAAAATCCCAAAGGTTTTGAATTGAAACTAAGGACTTGACAGTAACATAAACTGGCTCATCTTAACTTAAATTAAGGTTTGCACTTCAGTGGTACTTTCCAATGAGCTTTGTTCAAATTTCGATTTTTGTCATAAACTGAAACCAGACAAGTTGTATGTGCTTTGGGGCTTTCCTGGGAATGTTGCACTAAACCCTAATAATTTGCACTATTTGCACTGTAGACTTGCCGGCAGAATTGTTAGCTTGTTTCTTTTTAACACGTAGAAGAGCAATATCTTACCAGATGGACACTTCAGTTCAAAAACCTTAATGACAGCAATATACAACAGTGCACTTTGGATGTTCTGAAGCTTAGAAATCAATGGTGCATAGTGGAGACCAGAAATCACCTGGATTTTTGCCAGGTGGCTGGACAAACTTTTCATAATGAACAATTAGAATTTACCTCTTCTTTCTGTTGACCTGTGAACCCTTGTATAAGTCAAAAGTATTTTGCAAATAGCAGCTTTTCAAAATGACAGTACTTCCAGTGCAAATGCTCCTTCAAATATTTATTCATACTGGCATGCACCATGCTTTTATTCTCTCTCAATTTTCTTGTCACTATAACTGTCTTTAATCATAGACTTGTGAATAAATGAGGCGGTAAGAGCCCAGGGGATATATTGGCATATTCTGTTCACAAGAACCATTATGAATACACTTGTTACATATGCCCATCTTGTTTCACACTCCTTGATCAGGTGCAGTGAGTCAATATTCATGTTGAAAATGTGGTATTTCTACAGGAACAAATTGCATATATGATCTATATGCAGATCGTCTGCATCAGCACTTTCCACTGGACATCACTGCTACCTCCGGGAGGATGATTTGTTATTTCAAACTGATTGCATTAGTGGGCCATCTAATTCGTCTCTCAATAGCATCTATTCACATTGAAGCAGATAATTGCATCACTGACTCACTGACCATTTATGACTCCTTGATGCCAATCAAAAGTAAGATACTCTACCGGTATGTATATATATTTCAATGAGAATTCTTTGGTTCTGCAAGATTTTCATGAGGTTTTTTTGTGATTTTACTTTTTAGTTTGTCCTCACTAAATTTTGGTTTTTGTACAAATGATAATCATGACCTTAATTATCTTACATGAAGAAGTGAGTGGAAAAACATGTCTTGCTAATTAAAAGGCATTAGGAAAATGATAAATATTAAACTTAGATGCAAAAGTGTGAAAATATGCAGTTTGTTATTGGGCAGAATTTCCCATTTCTTTTCAGAAAGCATGAGTAGACTGGAAGAACTTTCAAAATGTATCCTTTGAACAAATTAGGAGACGTCAAGAAACTCTCCTTTCATGTGTGAAAACTGATACCTTTGCACTGCTCTGGCTTTCAAGTGCAAGTAATATTTGTATTTTAAGGATTGTACAGTTTATAACTTATTTAAAAGTTTGAGTTCTGTGAATTTTAATAGCTGGAGAGAGTTGGTGAATGAAGGATCTTTTTTGGAGGGACAGACAGATATTTTTGTTCTGTGTTTGTATTGTACCTAGCACAATGGGTTCTTGTGCCCTGATTGGGTCCACTGGATACTATTGGAATAATAATAATAATAATAATAAATATAGAGTTATATGGGCAGTGACAGCTTCTCCCACTCTGCTCAAGTGATTCATCTCTGACCTGGAGGGAACACCATGTACAGATGGAAAGCTTAGTTTTGTAGCCCTTTTCCTGCCCAGCAAGAGGGTGAACAAGAGAGCTGGGTTTTGTATTCTGGACACCCATCCACTGGAAACTTTACTGAGATCACTGGCTCAGTTCTTACGGGCTACCAGACCACTATTAGTGGCAACATCCTTGTTAGTCTTTTCTGTAAGTGAACTGTGAACACATCAGATGTGAACGTCTGGATCACTATAGCAGTCTTACCATGGAGTCACAGACAGTCCCCTTAGACTTCTCCAGTTTATCTTGCCACTCAGACAAACTGGACTTAGTGATAAACGGCCACTTAAACAAAAAATCACACCACATTCAGGTTGCTTCCAGTCACAAGAGACCAATCACTTACCCCAGATCAGTTGGTACTCTAGAAGATTCTACACCAAAGACAATACTTGTAGCCAGTTCTGTAATAAATTATCTAAAGGTTTATTAACTAGAACAAAGGACTGATTTATTTACAGGTTAAAGCAGAGATTGGCAACCTGCGGCCTACCAGGGTAAGCCCCCTGGTGGGCCGGGCTGATTTGTTTACCTGCTGCATCCGCAGTTTCGGCCGATCGAGGCTCCAAGCCAATGGGGGCAGCGGGAAGCAGCGCGGGCCTAGCGATGTGCTGGCCGCCGCTTTCTGCAGTCCCCATTGGCCTGGAGCGGTGAACCGCAGCTAGTGGGAGCTGTGATCAGCCAAACCTGAGGACACGGCAGGCAAACAAATCGGCCCAGGCCACGATGGGGCTTACCCTGGGGGGGCCGCATGCCAAAGGTTGCCAATCCCTGGGTTAAAGCAAGCGAACATATACACACACTAGTGAGTTATTATCTAAATCCTAACAGTGACAGAATTGTAACGATCTGTCTATACAAAGTGTCTTTCAGGGCAGACCCAGGAAGCAGCCCGTGGGGATCTTTGAGTTCAGTTTAGAATCTCTGGCCCTTCAGCCAACAACCAAAAAGATGCAGTTTCCTCTTGTCAGAGATTTTTTTATTCTCTTCCCCCAGAGTTTATGATGATGGGTTGAGTTTACGTGCATGTCTCCTCTTCCTGGGTTGCGGGGGTGGGGAGCAATCAACAGAATAGACAGACAGACATAATTTGAATAGACAGATTTGTCCACTGATGTTCTGCAATGGTTTGTCTGGTGTCTATGGGCCTTCTTTAGTTAGGCAGGAGATGACAGCTTCTGTGGAAAACTAGTATTTCACACTTTGGTAATGCTTCTCTCCTGATTGTGGGGGTTTACAGTTTCAGAGCAAACACTTAAATATTATCTTATAATGTCTATATTATAAGTGAGATTGATACATGCAAAAACTTACAAGCATTTCATGGAGTCTAAACACTAAATACATTCTTTAGAGACTAATACCTATTTTGAGCCAAACTCACATACAGGTGACCTGGCCTGGTCTCCAGCTACGAGGTTGTCAGTTCTGAGCTCATGCCTGTAGCCTGGGCAAGAGTTGGCATTTGGCCTGCCAGCATCACAAATGGTACCTGTACTCTCCCCCCTGCTCATGGGCCTGCAAGGGCACCTACTCTAGGCTTCAGGTCAATGAGGTTTAACTTAATTCAGCAAATTTTATCTTTGTTTCATAAGGCAAGTTCAGTATACTGGCTTCTTTCATACCCGGTTCTTAAAATATTATCTTGGCAAACATTTCAATAGTGTCAATATGAATTAAAAAAAAATCTTATTTCTGTGGCAGAATATCTAACCTACTTGGGTAGATAAGAACTTAATTTGAGCCATTCTGCTCTTTGTGTCTTTAAAAATCCAGAGGGAATCAAAAATGTCAACACTGCCTAAGGGAGGAAAAGGAAGAGACTTTAGGATTAAGTGACATGTCCCCACCCTCTCAGTCAGTCAGGGGGTGAGGAAGAAGGGGGAGGAACTGTTGTGGAGAATATCTGGTGATGGCATAAACGACTGAGACATTTGGTGGCAAAATGATCAAGCAGCTGAAGAAACCATTGAACAGTAGAGGTGGGGAGCTGAGTCAAACGATGATGAGAGAGGAAGGAGAGCTGGGATGTTTAAGGAATAAGAAAATAAAAAGACATTTAGGAAACTTTCCCACTACCTTTGTTTATGGCTGCAGCTGAGATGAGTGCTGTCACGTCTCTGAATGACTCATTCAGCTTTGAGTTCTGTAGAACAGCAGACTTGGGCAATTATATTTATTGTATAAGCAAGTTTTGAGAGCTGGAAATGTGAGTAAGACTAGAATATGGAAGGGCATGTGCGTCACTAGGAATTGTGGGAATCAAGTGTGTGTGTTGCTCTTTGAAATGCCACCAGATCTGACAGGGCCAGATTTCTCTCTCTGAGGAGTGTCCTTTTATAACTAAAAAGAATAATATGGTGCAGCTGATCAGACGTACTTGTGTGGTTTATTTTCAGTATTAAAATGGAAAACCTCAAAACAGCTCCCCTCCCCCCACCCAAAAGCAATAGTAGCAAACCATGAGCTTAGCTTCACTATTTTCTGACCTGAAAATAGTATGAAATCACATGTTCTTCTAGAAGGGAAGGTCACTGCTTTTAAAGTAGAGTTTGGATGGAAGATGGCTTTACAAACTTGGTTGTCCCATGGAAACTTTGCACATTTAATAACAAGAGTAATGTGCATTTAATACAATACTATTCATGTGGATGCTGTCACTTTTTTCCCCTTAGAATTTGTGAACCAACCATCTCATTAATGTCATTTGTTTCCACAAATAACCTGATGCTGGTAACGTTTAAGTCAACACAAATACAGCAACTGAAGGAAGTTCATGGGTACTTTGAGGTCATTACACAAGAAAGTAAGTTATTATTTAAATGAATTTGTATTTTTCATGGAGATGCCACTCCAACCCCATAGACTGATTTAATGAATTTGGATAACTCCTGGTCAGCTTCTTTTAGTCCTTTCTCTTCTACTCCTATATCATCTTGATCTCTCTCATGTTTTTCAGTACCCACTTGTCTCTCTTCTGAATTGTTTTTATCATGTTGACTCCCAGCATGATAAAATTTCCCTATTTTTTCCCCTTCCTGTAATCATGTTTGTTTGGACTAGCTATTGTTAAATGATGCAGTCATGGAAGTACATTTAAAAACCACTTGACTGAACTTGTATTTCAAACTAATCACCAGTCCTATACTCCAATATGCCAGTAGATGGAGGTGTTGTGTTAACTGAGTGACTGTCTATAAATAAGGTGCACAAGTATAAAATATTCCTCCCACAGCTAAGAAGATGTTATTTACTACAGGCAGCTTTTTGTGATCTCAATGTAGTACTATGGGTGGGACAAGAAGTTGCTGCAGATTTTTGACCAACTGAAGGGCCACTGTCCATTTATAAACATAAACAAATCCTGTGTTTGGACATGTTGTTGTTTTAATGAATCATGTTTATAAGAGGAGTACTTAAGATGCAGCCAGGAATGGGGCCCCATTTTGCTATGTGCTGTACAAATACAGTGCACTAGACAGTCTCTGCCACCAAAGAGCTCATAATCTAAATGGGACAGACACAGGGTAGGGGAAAGGGTATAATAGACAAGTAGAGTGAATGATATGATGGGGGCAAACATCATGTTGGTGCCACAATTTTATTCTTGGCTTGTGGGGTATGGGTTTGGGAGAGTAAGGGAGAGGATAAGTTACATGGAAAGGAAACTGAAAGGAGAGTGGATATTGCAGGGGCAGGTGTGGAGTGAGGTGAAGAGATGGCGAGGGAGGGGCTGAAGCAAATAGCCAATCAGCACAGGGCAGAGCAAGTCCAGTCTCTGAGATCGTTAGCATTCCTGGGTCACTGCTTTAGCTACTTATGCAGCTGTTCCTACAGGCTGAAGTCTGACTGGCAGTACTGAGGCTGAAGGTATTGAGTACTCAAGTATTCAGCATTAAAGCTGAATTTTGTTGTTTAACTCTTCATATCTTGATTACATTTTAAATTTCTCGGTTTGGGCAATGAATATTGACAATCACGTTTTAGACCTTTGTGATTAGTCCATTTCTTTTCAATTTCTCTTTGAGATTAAGAGGTGACTTCATTGGGCTAAAAGTACTTGCTTGGGGAACAGAAATTTGATGAAAAAGGGCTCTGCAATCTAGCAGATGAAGGTATAATTTAGTCCAATGGCTGGAAACTGAAGCTAGACAAACTTAGAGTGAAAATAAGTGCAAATTTTTAATATTGAAGATATTTCACCATTGGAACAACTTACTGAGGGTCCTGGTGGATTCTCCTTCAATAGCAATTTTTGAAATCAAGATATGCTTTAGTTCAAACAGAAATTATTTTGAGAAGTTCCTAACGCCTGTGTTATATAGGCGGTCAGACAATATAATTGCAATGGTCCTGTCTGGCTTTATAAAACAGATTCTCATGCACTACTACAATGCTGATGTTTTTTGGTTGCAAATATACTACTTGGTAATATTTTAGAGCCATGTAACTGAGTGTGATTAAACTTTTAAAAAGTAAACTTTCAGACACAAACTCACTGTGTGTGGGTTTTTTTTTTTTTTTTGTTAACAAATCCAAAATACGGCTCATGAGTCTGAAGAAGGTCTTGTAAAATGGAAGAAATGGCTTCTGTGAGCCACCTCTACTTTTGAGCTGCAGTGTGTTGGCTTGAGGCTGTTAGTTGGCAGCTGTGGAGGACCGAACAGTTAATATGATCTGGTGACTTTCCTGTTTTGGGAGAGACATGGAGTGGATTTTCTGAGGCAGCATTCTTGGAGCTTGCCAGTTCGGTGTCTGCATTTTCAGTGCCACTCTGCTGCTGCTATTTTTGTACAGCTCTGGCCTCTGATCTTTTGTGGGTGGGCCAGAACATAACCCTTAAGTTGTCCTGTTGTGGAGCCAAAGGTCGGCAACTAATGTAGACACTTATCCAACAGGCTACAAAACTGGGATATTTAAAATAATGTGAAACCCCACCAAAATATTTCTTTTTTTAGAATGTGGAAAAACGATATTGACAAAAGAGAAAACTGGCTTTGAGGGGCGAATTGTGAGTCCATATTATCCAAGCTACTATCCTCCAAAATGCATTTGTACATGGAACTTTCAGGTAATGTCTTTTCTTCTTCTTTAGGCATTTTGCATAATTTAGGCAACAGAATCCTTAGGTTTTTGCTAGATAGTGACGTGCTTTCTGAGAAATGAGGTAGTCATCTTATAGAATGGTTATTGCTGAATACATGCAATGCACTGGGACCTGTAGAAAGTAACCACTGAAACGCCAACAGAAAGTAGCATCTTGAAATAGACAAGTGGGTCTGCAGTAACAGTGGCTGCAAATTTTACTTGAAAAGCCAGGAGGCATCCCATGAAAGATTAAATTAGATTTATTTGTTAACAAGAATTATTCATAAAATGCTTTGACGTAAATAATTTAAAATGTGCATGTGCGAAGTCCCTTGTGTAACAGAAAGTGTGTTCTGTCCACCGCCATTCATCTGAGATGTGGGGCTGGATTGTAAGTGCTCAGCATTCCCGCAGCTGGTCTCACATTTTCCACCAGAGTTCAGCACCTCTCATTTTAACGCTCAAGGTAAAATTTTTCAACACCCTGGCACCCAACACTCATTTTGCTGCCTAAAGGGAAGCTCAGCTCTTTTGGAAAATCTGGCCCCTGGTGCTAACGTATACAAATGTAAAGTGGCTCAAAACAGCGTGAAGTGCAGTGACACCGGTCCATGGGTTGTGTGTAGACAGAGTTTGCCTTCTGAGCATCTCAACTCCAAACAGTTCAGCCAGTCTTCTAAAACATCTCAGACTGATTCTGCACAGTCTCTACTTGTGTTGAAGAGGTGGCTGATAAATGCAGATAACTAATGTAAAATACTTGGTACCTTTTTGGATGGTCATTTAATAAAAGTGGGGTCTTGTGTACACATTGAACGGTAGTAATATTACTTTGAATGCCTCTGTGTTCTCCTCTCATATCCATGGATCTGCAGGCACTCTTCGTGCATTATACTTCTCAGGATTGATAGTGACAAGGCCTAGTTATTTGTGATGTCAGTGAATAGTCATTGCACGGGGAAAAGAGACTGAGTCTGTAGCCTGGGGGTTACAGCAGTCATCTGGGATGGGGGAGACCCATGTTTAAGTCCCTGCTCCAGTGACATTAATAATGTATACAAAGTGGACCTGCTTCAACGGGAGAGTGTGGGAATGTCTACGCTTTTAGGTGGGGTGTAATTTCCAGCTTGAGGAGACGTACCTGCACTAGCTCCATCAGAGCTAGTGCACTCAGAAGAGTGTAGCTGTGGCAGTATGAGGGGCCAGCCACCCTGAGTACTTGCTGTCTGGCACATGTACTCAGGGCAGCATGTCACCATGGCTATGCTCTATTTTTAGCGCATTAGTTCTGTCGGAACTAGCCTTGGTATCTTTCCTCAAGCTGGGAATTACGACCATAGCTCAAAGCGTAGACATAGCCTGAGGGAACAAACACCACATGATAGATGTGCAGCCTCTTTGCTTAACTCACAACTAGAAGGTGCTCAAATACTACCATCATGAGCACAATATAAAAACCTGTGTAGAATAGAATAGAGACACCTATGCCAGACTATCTCGTAGCTCAGTGACTAAGGCGCTCTTCTCAAATGTGGGAAACGCAAGATAATATCCCTTCTCCACCTCAGGTAGAGGGGGCAATTGAATCCAGGTCTCCCACATCCCCAGCTAGTGCCCTATCCCCTGGGCTAAAGGTTATAAGGAGGCCAGTGGAACCACCACCTCCTTTTCCCTCTCCGCCCCCTACTTTGTGACTCCAGCCTGAAAAATGGAAATGTTTTTTGTAATACTGAAATGTAACACTACATTTCAACATTACTGATACATTTTGATTTTTTTGGTTTGGTCAAAACTATTCAGTAAATTCACTAATAGTTTTGTTTCTACTGAAATTGCATTTTTCGGTCTTTAAAATATGGGCAAATTTTTTTTCACCCAGTTCTGGTTGCCAGTTTTTTAACACGGGCAAAACATTTTGCCCTAGTTTTTGTTCTCAGAAACAGCTGAAATATTTTGCCAGAAATATTTAGCCTGTATCAGACTTCTAGCACAGAAAACTTCAGCCCAAACAGTTTAGGTTTGAAGTTATAAGCAACTGAAAACAGGATCTTAGTATAGGCAGTGTTGGGCTCAGGATATTACAAGGAAAACAGCTGGTTTAAAATAAAAAAAAAATTCAAAATTTTGCACTTGTTTCACTGTGGAGACAGACCAATTTCCACAATTTTTTAGGAAAACTTTGATCACTTTTCTAAGTATTTTAGAACTTTTATTTCGTTTTAATGATCATTATTTTTGTGGTAGTGCCTAGCAGTCCAAGTCATAATCCAGGGCCCTATTGTGGTAGGCGCTGCACAAACACAACTAGAAAATGGGCCCTGCCCCAAAGAGTTTACAATCTAAGGATCAGCCAGAAGATGGATACAGACAAACTGGGGATCACAAGGAATCAATGAGACAATATTGGTCAACGTGATAGGCAGTGGTCTCGGCACACCAGCAGCCTAACTGTTGTCAAGCATGAATGTGGGGAGGAGTTTATCTGGAGGACAAAAGAGAGTTCTATCATGAGAGCTGCAGGGACACCAGACTCTGTGCTTTAGCAGAGAACTCGAGAATAATCTCCAGCTTGGAAGTCCCTTCCTTTGCATTCTGTGATGTATTCTGGTCCCCTCTGGAAAACGGGAAGCCCAACAACTCTGTTTAACTTGCTTTGTACCCTTGGAACTTGTTAAGGTATTAGGGAACAAACAAAGAGCCAGTCAGTGTAGATAGCAGGAGGGGCGTAAAAGGAATAACTAAGAGCAGTGAGCTACACAGCAATAGTATATTAAAAGTGGTGAAAAATATTTGGAATTTGATGAGGAAGTAAGGTGAAGAGATTCAGAATGGGGAGTAGCTGTTCTTTTTTTGGTGGTAGGATTTTGAGTGGGTTGGGAGCAGGGTTGAGGTGGAAAGCAAAGCATAAACTGAAAATGGGAAGTGAACGAGTCAAAATATAGATATAGCTTTTTGGAAGTAGGGATGGAGAGAAGTTGGACTCTATAGAGATAGAGTGGAGGAAATCCAGAAGGACTTAATAGTTTTGATGTGGGAGGAAAGAGTAAAAACCAAACAAAAGCTTTCAAACATGTATATTGAGGCGGATAGTGGTGTTTTTTCATGGTGACGGGAGGGAGTTGGGAAGTTTAAAGTAGGGAATAGGAGTTAAGATTTTTCCACATTGGTCTTGAGCTGTTAGGATACTTAGGCAGAGGAGAGATGTGAGCCTCTGTAGAAAGTGTGGGAACAACTGGTAACTTTGGTAAATGCAGTATTGGTAGAGTGGAAAGGGATGGAAACCTAAAGTGAGCTAAAGGAGAGGAAATCAAAGCATCAGAAAGAGCCATCAATCACACTCAAGGAGTTGGGGGGGAGGGAAGGACAAACTCACTTAAAAGATAGGAGTTAAAGTGGTGTTTTTATGTGTATGTTAGAATGTTCAAACTGAAGCCAGCAAAAAGTGAGAAAGCAAATAAAATGAAGTACTGCATGGTGAATAGTGAAAAAGAACTGCGTACATACATAACTAGGAGGGGATGAGTAAGGGAGCTAGAGAACCAGGCAAGCAATAAGAGATAAAGGGAATGGATTGAGTGGCTGTTGTATTGTTGGAGACTAGGCAGAAGAAAATTTGGAATGATCGAGTATGGAGGGAGAAGAACTGGGGCTATAGGTAACTAACTAAATGCTGTGCGTGTGGCCAAATTATATTTCTCTCATCAGTAAAAGATCGGGATGAGATCATGACTACTAGCTTCTAGTCACTTGTCTTCTGTTCCTGTAAAATGGAACCTCTGTTGATTACATGTGTCTATGATATCCTTAGGCTTAATCTGGGTTTTAAAATGCTTTGAAATCCTCTGGATGCAATGTGCTACCAAAAAGCATGATATGGAATAAAATAAACCATAACCTTGGAGAACTGACACAGATGTACCTCAGTGTCTTAGCTGTCAGTCAGCCATGGCTGTCTGCTCCTGCACTAATGAAGTTGGAATAGCCAGAGGCCTTTGATCTCAGTTTGAAAGCCGCATTCCATATATAGTCAGGAGATGAAAGGATTGTTTGCTTATGAGGGATGGAAAGCCTGCAGCTGCACTTAGCCTCTGCCAACCTAAGATTTTGCTGGCAGCTGAAAAACCATCAGGCCTGCTCAGGTGCTCTTTGTTGCTCTGTGCAAGCCAGTGCTCTCCTGTAGCTTGGTATCCCGAGAGCATAATAATTGTTAAGACAAATCTAAAGATTTTAATTCTCTGTGTGCACAAAATGTTTTTACCAGCCTTCTTGCTTGTTCGCTACAGACTCCTCAGAAGAGCCTGGGCATAGCACTGAAGTTTCATAACTACACTATCAGTGAGAAGAGCATCAAGGGCTGTGAGCGGGGATGGTGGAGAATTAATGAACACATGTAAGTATTTCCACATGGGTTATTAAACTAGGAATTATCGGTAAACTCATTCACGCTACTGAGGCATCTGGGTTAGTAATGCTTAGAAAAAGGGGGAAGAAGAGAGATTCATAAACAAACATAGCATTTGTAACATGCCCCTTTATTTGGATGATTTGTATAACTATAAACCTAAAATCAGATATTTTTCTAATTAAAAGAGCAGCTAGGCTGAAGAGAAGGGCTCTCTCTCTCCTCATGTAAGAGAGAGGAATGAGAGAACGTGATGAAGATGGATGTCCTGTGAACCATGCAAAATAGCTTTGGGTTCACCGGGTTAATCAAACTGAATTTTTTGTACAACTTCTTAACCTGTAACTTAATTTCATGATTGCTCACAAGAGATATTGAGTCTAATTGGAGTCTAGTGAAAGCATATCAGGTATCATGGGGATTTTATTAGGGAAGGCATGGTTCTTCTGTCTCTATCTCCATCCCCCACCCCACCCGAAGTGCTAAGCTGGCATAGTTGGGTGCCCTGTGTGTGGTACATTTACTATGTACCTGTCATTAGAATATTGCTGATTCTTTAGTTTTCCCCACAGGCTCTTTGCATCCTTTTTTCACTCTGTTGTAGTCTTTCCCCCTCCCCTCCCCCCACCCTTCCCTTCACCCTTTACTTGTTAGGTTTTCCCCCCACAATCTTGCTTTACTGGAACATCGATTCCAATTAGCTGTTAACTCACACTTTAACTTCTGAACCTGCTTTGGAAACTAGTCCAAGTTTGGGCTTACTTGAGGATATGAAAAACTCATTAGCTAGAACAGGGGAAAAATGCCTTCCCGTTGTTATAATCCTATACATTTAAGTATTTAAATGAGAGGCTCAACCTCCTTCTGAAGCTTCTCGCATTGACTTTTGATGGAAGCTGGTTACTGGACTACATGGACACTAAGTATTTCCCATATCAAATGGATATCCAGAGGACTTCATTTTTTTCCTGAACTAGTTATAGGGTACCTGTGAAATTCCCCAGGGTACAATCTGGACTGTTGAACAGCTGTGTCCCCTCAATTCTCCAGACTGGGGTGCCTTTTACACTGCTTTGCTGTGAGAGTAACCACTCCTGGTCTCCTCACACACAGCCTCTAGCATGTAAATCACTCCCAGCTATTCAGTATGAGTTCTATGCCCAGCCATTCTTGAATTACACTGCAGAGCAACACCAGCAAATTCCCAATCCCAGACTTTCCCCCAGAAATGTGTGTCTTGTACTGCCCAGCCCTCTCCTGGACAACACAAGCTCCTAGAAAGCCCATCATTTTATTAATAGAAAATGATATATGCACACATCCTGTTATCTCAAATGGAGTTTCCCAAACACTTCTGTTTGAGCACACTGGTTTAGATAAAAAAGTAAAACAAATTTATTAACTACAGAAAGATAGATTTTTAAATGATTACAAGTAATGAGGTGCAAAAGTCAGAATTGGTTACTAGAAAATAAAAAGTAAACCACAAACGAATATCTAACTTAAGCTAAATTAATTCAAAGCAAAGGTCTCTCTCACCACATGCTTCAGCAGTCTTACTGGCTGGATTCCTTTCAGCCAGGATCCCTCCCCCAGTTTAGTGTTACTTGCCTCCTCCTTCAGGAGGTGCTGGTGCTATGAGCAGAGAGAAAGGGGGGAGTATTTGGGGGCATCTGTTCCCCTTTCTTATAGTTCTCTTTTTCTTTGAAAATCACCTCCAGCTGAGGTTCAGGAGACAAAGTCTGTGGGAACAAGAACCTCTAACTATTTCCTTGCCAAAATGTAGATTTCTTGCCCACATCCTTTTTTCCTGCCAAAGAATGGTCTCTTAACCAGGTGATAGTCGATTTGATTTTGTCGACACCTGTCTGAGGCATCAGTTTGCCTTTTGTCTCTGAGGAACTGGTTTGTGCCTGCTTTTCGAAACATGGAACATGTATCAGCAATGTCATAGAGTAGAATCTTATAACTTTACATACAATGTTGTCACACATTTTACAGGACAGTAATGATCAGCAAAGTATGAGTTTTCAAATGATACCTCACAAGGCATACTTTGTGCAAAATTGTAAAAAGGGTGAACATAGGGATACAGATTGTCACAGTACCTTGAAGGATTTAGGATGTTAGAAGACTTCTGGGGTGATTTCATATCCAATGTGATATCTGAAAATGAAGCTGGGGTTCATTAGTGGGAATCTCTCCATGAAGAACCTCTTTTAAAATAATTATGGTCCAGCTGTTTGCCTTCTGATTCATAGGATTTTTTTTTTTAAAGTATGGACCATGGTAACTTTATTGTAGTGGTTTAATTTTCAAATGTGAGGACTGGGACCATATTCCTGATCTTGGTAACCCGGTGATATTACAGCTAGGGCTGGGTCAAATTTTCCATTGAAACTGCTTTTCAAAGGAAAACCAGATGTTTAACTAAATAGACTTTTGCAGCAAGTGTCTGCTTGCATAGAAAACTTGGGGTGTTTTGCCAAAAAAATTTCAGTTCTTTCAGTTTCTCAATGCAAGTTTTTGTTGGGTCAAAATAGTCCAGTTCTGACCAGTTCTAATGACCGTGTTAGCTATGTTGGGTGAACCTAGTTAAAACACTGCTGGAGACTTGCATGTTTTGAGCATTGGAGTAAGGCCTTAGAATATACTGTAGCTGTGGTAACTGGGATCCCCCACCCCAAAATTACTACAGTTGTCTGTTCTGATTACATGGGGATAGATTTAGCCAGTCAGGGACCCACAAGTCCTACTGTCTGACTTTCGCTGTCTATTCAGTGAGCCCCAAAAGCTTCTGCCTACCCAGAGAGCACACACATTCTGAGAACTGATTTTGCTAAAGTTTTTACAGGCTTCTAAAAATAGATGTCTTCTTGTTAATGTTTCTGTGTGTGAAAACACCACTGGAAGAATTCCACATACTGTGATAAGCTGTAAAAAATTTCCACAAGGGACTGTTTTAAAAAAATACTCTGCTTCAGCACCTCATTGTGCGTCCCATCAGAAGTAGTCACTGGCAGGTCATCCTGTGTGGGTGAGAGGAGACAGTCTCTTCTGGCTTTGGGAGCAGGTGGTCAAGTATGGAGTTGGTTTCTTCACTACGGAGGTGTGTTGGGTGCGGAGTGGGGCTCCCTTGTGTTGAAGGAAGCTGAGGTATGGAGCAGGTCTCTGCTAGCTAGTAGGGGGGAATCAGATGTCTAATAAACCTCCTGCTATTTGCACACTCTGGCAGGCCCTTTCTTGCTGTGGGAGTGTTAGCAGGCATGTGGCAAATGAACCTGACAAAATGCAGGAAGTCTCTGCTCCTAGTAGTAGGGGAACAGAACTGGGGAGCTTGGTCAACAATGCACTTGCACAAGCTCCCTTCCACTTACCTGTGTGAACATGGTTTGGGGTTTTACAACTAACTCTTTGCATAGCTGTTCTCATGCCATTTAAAAAGCCATACACCTCTCTCCATGTGCTGCTGGAGCAGAATCTCCTTCATCTGTCAGAAGTACTTTAATTTTGCTTTGCATGGTAGCTTTATTGCACCAAAGTCCCTCACAGAAACACAGTAACAAGTTTTCCCATTCTTTACAGCAGATGGTTGTGGTGCACACAGACACCAGTTAATGTCCATTAGTTCCTTGAATTCTCATGAGAAGTGGACTGATTAACTTCTCTGCTACCTTCTGTATTGAATATACTCTTATCTGTTTGTACAGCATCTAGCACAATGGGGTTGTGATAACGGGGCCTAGAAATTTACCCTAATTGTAAGCTCAAATGTAAAAAGTGAGGTGTAAGTTCATAAGATGTCACAGTAACTTGTAATGATAAATGGTGATGCAGGGGAAAAGGTACGAAACAGAGACTGACTGAATTGTGCCAAACAAAAAGGCCGACTGATATAACTCTAGGACAATGTTAAGTTCATACCTGGTACAAGAGGTGTTGGGGACTGGAGATCAGTGAATAAAAATTGGTGTGTCAGAAACTAGGCCTAATTGGTGGCCAAAATAATGAGGATGGGGAATTCTACCCTTCGCTCCCTTTTGAGGTTCTTAAAGAGACTTTGGCTACTAGAGCAAGCTTTGCCATTATGGCTGCCATTCCACCATCTCTTGACACCCCCTGGACCTTCGTAATCCTGAGAAATATCCTGGCCAGAGGGGGACCCCCATGACATCGCCATCAATACTGGCTTTAGCTAAATCCCAAACACTACCTGAGATGTGAGACTTTGCCCCCTTTCCTCCACCTTCCCACCTAAATATGTCCTTTTCCTTCCCTACCTTCTTTCATCTCTTGACTATCTCTCTCCCTTTTCCTTCTGTCTAATAAGTGTCTGGCTTAGCTGGCCAAACTGTGTATTCTGTAACACTGCTGTAAGCCTGTGATTAGAAAGTGACAACTAAAAGCAGTGCCCTAAAAGGCCCAATGCTGTTAGAAGTTTGCCAGGTCTCAAAGTAAGACTATGTCCTGTCCTGGCATTTTTCAAGCAGTGGGGTGGCAAGTGAATGTTAACACCAGTCTTTCTTTTTTTCTGTATCTTTAATAAAAGGTTTAAAAGTGTTTACATAACCCAGTCACTGTCCAACATTAAACACCTGTGGCCCAGATATTAAATCTAAATTAATACAACAGAACTACCATAATAAACACAATGAATAAAATGTAACTTCTAGTTCCAGCCTACAAATCAGTCCTTATCAGACAGTGTCTCAAATCCAATAATTCATCTTATCCTTCCTTGAGTTTAGTAGGTGTTAACCAAAGTTGTTTTTGAAACAGTTCTGCTCTTGGCTATGCTTGCAAAATAAAGGTGTTCAGCATCAATTCAACTGCTTCCATTGCTATCACCTCTTGATAATGATGGGTATTTTGCCAGTGTAGATAAGGCCTTAAAGCTGACAGATTATTCCTCATGATAAACTGTTAGTTTAGGGAATTTTTCCTTTATTACTGTCAAATTCTAGACCAGCCTCAGTGCTTAAATGTTGCTCAGAATTTTTTCCACTTTCAAAAGCTTACTCTATTTTTAAAATGAGTCTAAAAGGCTGATGGATGGCATTCTTTTATTATTTATATTTTTTAAATATACACACTAAATATAAATATTTGTTTTATGGCAGTGTCTACAGATCATGTGCAGTCTCTGTGGCATCTTTCATCAAAAGATGCCATAGAAATGCAGCTGGACGGGCTGGCTTAAGTGTTTCTTGGCATCTATGGGCAATTTAGCTTTCTCAGATTCAGTAAGTGGCATCTAGGCAGAAATCCAGAGAAGATGTTTGCCAAGATGGCAGCTTAAACTAGATGTGCACCCAAGGCAGTTCTCCATCTTTCATTCAGTCCACTTGTTTAAAGACTTTGCTTTCAAAGGGAAAAGCCCTTGAATATTAATAGTTGATGTGGGGTTGGTGTTTGCTTGCCAGGTAACTTATTTTTTCCCTGGTACCCTTTCTCTCAAAATATCCAGTTCCTCCTTTATCCTTCTGACTGTTTCCTGCCCTCTCCTTAGGAATCAGAGGGCAGCTGGAATGCTACATTTTTATGAGGACATGGGAACAACTTAGGCTGGTCACCAGAAGACCATTTGGAGAACTTCTTTTGACCAGTTCGCTTGTCATGTCTATACCAAACATACTTTCAATGTAACATTTCCTTAATATTTTCAAAAACTTTTCATGGTGAAGTTTTTGGGTTCCAGTATTTATTTTGCCACGAACAGAACTATAATCTAGTTCCATTTTGAACTATTTCACACTAGCTGAAAGAGCAAAACAGAATAAGTCTCCATGAGACAGCGCATGTAACGCACTGCATCAGCTCTACCTCTCAGAATGGCATCTGCCCTTGCTGGCAGGAAGACTGCTAGAAAGTTAAAGGTGCAATACAAACTACTCACCTCTCATAGCTACCTGCACTACACCCAGCTCATAAAAAATCTCCCCAAGTTGATAGATTCTGATTCAGATTTGGGTCCTGTTATATTTTCCAAACCCTTCTACTGTACATGCAGTGGAATGTTTCAGATGCTATCACGAGGGAGAAGAATTGTTGTTCTTAACCTCTGAGGATAGGACAACAAGCAATGGGCTTAAATTGCAGCAAGGGAGGTTTAGTTTGGACATTAGGAAAAACTTCCTAACTGTCAGGGTAGTTAAGCACTGGAATAAATTGCCTAGGGAGGTTGTGGAATCTCCATCATTGGAAATTTTTAAGAGCAGGTTGGACAAACACCGGTCAGGCATGGTCTAGATCAGGGGTCAGCAACTTTTCAGAAGTGGTGTGCCGAGTCTTCATTTATTCACTCTAATTTAAGGTTTTGTGTGCCAGTCATACATTTTAACGTTTTTAGAAGGTCTCTTTCTATAATATATAACTAAACTATTGTATGTAAAGTAAATAAGGTTTTAAAAATGTTTAAGAAGCTTCATTTAAAATTAAATTAGAATGTAGAGCCCCCCGGACTGGTGGCCAAGACATGGCCAGTGTGAGTGCCAGTGAAAATCAGCTCGCGTGCTGCCTTTGGCACGCGTGCCATAAGTTGCCTATCCCTGGTCTAGATAATACTTAGTCCTGCCATGAGTGCAAGGGACTGGACTAGATGACCTCTCGAGGTCCCTTCCAGTCCTATGATTCTATGATCAATACATTGGGGACTTAGGGAGCCGCCTGTTGCTATTAAGTTTTCTTTTGCAAATGGTACTAGTCCAACTGACAAGGAGAAGGCTAGCCGTAGTAAAATTATACTAAGATTTGAGAAATCAGCTCTCTCTCCCTACCCCAGTCAACCCACGACGCTGAGCTTCTCCTTTTCCCCCCTAGCAGTTTCAATAGGGAAAAATAATATTTCTGGAACGTAAAAACCTAATTGCCAGGTGGCGGTGCTTCTGGACATAGCAATGAATGCAGCGGGAGTGCTGTATTCCATGTTAAGAATTATGTTCCAATGAAGGTGAACGCTTCCATGTATCTTCTGGGTCAGCAGTTTAACACAGTTGCCATAGTTTCCTCATTTCTACCTTAAATCTGGAGTGTTAACATTTTTAGTTCACCTTATCCATTAAAGCCTATTCCTGCAGTGATGGGAGCTCTGAGTAGATGGTTTATGATGATTTCCGTTTCCCTCCATTGTCCCCATGGTGCCTGAGCACTTTGGCTGCACACTGAATCACCGTACCCTGTCTGAAATCACGGGCTTACTGAAATCTTAGGTTCAAATCCCAGGAGCAGTGTTGCCAACTCTCATGATTTTATCACGAGGCTTGGGATTTTTGGTGTATATGTTCAAGCCCCAGCTCCTGGAGTCAAGAGACTACATGCAAAAATCTCAGTATTCATTAAAGAAAATTACGTTTCTAGCTCTCACTCCTGCAGGGAACAGCTTGAAGGCATGCAGTGAGAGCCTAAGGGCTCAGAACCTATAATGCAAAAATCCTGAATATGTTGTTTAAATAAAGTCTCATAATTTTTAAGTCAGTCCCATCATTTTTTTTGAATGCTTGAGGTTGGCAATAGTGCAGTAGGTTCGATTTCCCCCTTTGTAGTTCAGTGGGAAGTAAATTGATTTATGTAGCTTATTGTGCAATTGTTTTTCAGATGAGACCTATTCTCCCTCCTCCCCTAAAAAAAAAAAAAGCCTCATCTGATCTGAGGGATAACATCACACTTCTCATTTGCCCTTCTCTCCTAGGCTAAAACATGTTAGGCAATTACACTGTGTACCAAGTGGCTGCACTTCAGCGATGTTGTACTTAAATAGTATGTGAAGCACTTTAGTGCAAAAGCAGCTTTTTAACTAACGTTATCATCACTCATTTTTAGGTACTGTGGTTACTACATTGATCACCAAACCGTTTTCCATGTTGCAAGCTCTGTAGTTAACATTGAGCTTCAGTGTAGTTCCAAGCTCTCAGAGCAGCCGCTTCTGGTGGAATATGGCAGCTACAACATCAGCCAACGTAAGACGGTTTTCAATTTTTTTCTGTGGATGTTTATAAAATCCCTTTTTGAATTAAAATATTTACCACAAGTTTAGTTTTATTAAGATTCATGACAAATGAGTTTTGGATTTCGTGAGAAACTGTGAATTAACTTGAGAATAAATATTTCAAGGAAATCCGGTTTATTCACTAACCTTAAGTAAAAGACTTTACACCTAAATTAAGTCAACGACCTACTCTGAAATTTGTTAACTGGTTCAGTGATCTAAAATGTCAGCTACATTTGCCATTCTGTCACTCCCCACCCCCACCCAAAGCCATTGTTAATGCATGTCTCTGCTATGTTACTTTGCTGCTGCTGCTCCAATCAAACAGTTCACCAATTAACAAACTCTGCCCATACAGTTTTTTCTATGAGTTTACATACTCTGCCATGCAGCAATCATAACTAAAGAGCCAGCCATGAACAGCAGAAGTTGTAGGTAGTTAGTGTGAAAACGTAAGGAATATTTATTGGGCAGCGTAACAAGAAAAGATGTATTTGAGGGAGGGGGAAATACATGAGGATATAATAGGAAAAAATCCCAACTGAGATATGTTTAATTGAGGGGGACTGTGTGTATAAATCTTATACTCTACACTTTCTTATGCCCATCTTCTGCACTGGAACTGGACCGGTCCATACTGCAGTGACATTTGCATTTGAAATGCATAAACAGAAATGGGCGTCAGAAAGGAATTGAATATAAAAAAAAAAAATCAGGCCATTCTTGATTCTGTGGTGAAAGTTGAGTGAAGAGTAGGGTGTAAGAATCTGGCTAACATTACATGCTGTCCAATAAGTTAAGGTGGCAGTAATAACACAGCTAATAATATTTTTAAACATATTTTACTTTGTTTCCTTACAATATTTTAATGGTGTTACTTTCATGTTGTGAATTACAAATATTTGGAAGCAGAGAATTTATAGACTATCCATTTTGCCTTCAGCATGTCCAGCCGAGTACTTCAAATGTTCCACTGGCCTATGCATTGAGCAGGCTCAGCGTTGTGATGGCGTAAATGACTGCTTTGATGAAAGCGATGAACTCTTTTGTGGTTAGTATTTGCTTAACATTTGCAAATGGAAACCCAAAGAATGTGTTAATATTTTTTCTGCTGGAATTTAAAGAAGAAAGTACTAGAAAACTTGAGATTTCCAGCCTGTTTTTGTAGGCCTAAGATAAATTCAGATTTGGTTGCTTAAACAAATGTGAAAAATTTGTGAGCCTTGATTTATTTGCTACAGACAAGATGGTGATACTAAAGAGCTAGGGGATAAAGGTCAATCAGTTATCCAAAAATAACTGAAACAAGTCATGTTTATTTTCCTCCGGAGGATGACGTTGTTAAATTAAAACATTCTATGTCCTACCCGCTTCCGCATCCTCTTCATCTTAGCAATGCAACTTTATTCTAAATGCATATTAATGGGTGCTGATGGGGACAGGCTATATAGCGGGTTAGTGCATTAACCTTCAGGCATTAAGGATCCATAATCTGAAGACTATAGTGGAAGGGATGGCTGAACATCAGATTGGAAATAACCAGTTACAGTTAAAATCAATAGGGTGTACTGTATTAATTGAGATGGAATATACAGGCCCAAAGAGTTGACTATGTTTCTGAAACCGTGCAGCTTTAAACAGTGTTAAACAAGGTTTGGGGTTTGGTATATCGAGACCTCAGCCTGCTTAGTACCATGATAACACATGATTAAAAATCCTTTTAACTTTTTTATTAAAGAGAAAGAAAAGAAGGAAAAATAGTTACAGCATTTGAAATGTAAAGTATTAAGACTTTAATTTTAATAATATTGCTTGTTCCCTTTCTCTCTAGCTAGAGAGAGGCTTTAGAAGGAAAATGCCCTTATTTGAGAGTCTCTTAGATGGTATTAACGATGTTAATATCTGTCCTTTTGGGGGGAAAGAGAAGAAATTAGTTGTGATTGGCTGGAGCTGTTTGTTCTTGTTAAAATCCAATCTCATTTCATCTCAAGTGGTGATTGGGATTCAGGTGGAGCCAGGGGAGATGGCAATGTTATCTGGGTTCGTCTCTCTGGCCCAGTCTGGTCAGGACATTTTTCAGATTAGGATGACAAAGGTCTGGTGTCCCAGGAGATGGTGGGGTGGCAACCATGATGACTTCTCCCCAAAGTCTCCTTCTTTAAGGAGCCCCAAAGCAGCAATGGATGGAATAGCCCATCCTCTCGTTGTTTTGGCCACCAACTAGGCTTAGTTTCCAACACACTAATATTGGTTCACTAATATCCTGTTCCACACTTTCCTTGTTGTACCAGGCATGATCATAACACAGTCCTTGAGTTATCTCAGGAGGCCTTTTTGGTTGGACTTAATTCAGTCTTTCTGTTTCCCTTTTGTATCTTTTCATATCACCATTTGTTGTTAGAGGTTATTGTGACATCTTATGAATTTACACTCAATTTTTACAGGTGAGATGACAATTAGGATACATTTGTAGGCTCAATAATTACAACAGATGTGGATTTAATTTCTGAATCTGTCACTGACTAGTTTTGTGACCTTGGGTAATTTACTTAGTGTTCTTCTCTTTGGTTTCCTCATGCATAAGACACAGTAATAATACTTACCTTTGTAAAGTACCTGGTGATAGCGGAAGATATATAAATCTTTTAGATGGTGGCAGAGGTGGTATTAATAGAACTCTACACAGCCCTCCAAATTTAGCCACGATATTTGCGTTGCTGATCTCCTGCTTTCTTCCTACTCTAGCTGTGCCCAAAGAGAACTGTAATGCCAGCTTCTTGATGCAGTATACTTCACTTGCCTGCAATGGAATACATGACTGTGAGGATGGCAGAGATGAGCAGAACTGCACCAAAAGTATGGTTACTTTTTGGTCAAGTATGTTTCCTCTCCATCATTTACCCAACTCTAGTTGGAATATCTGGCCCAAATGAATTACTCTAAAGGGCATAGTCAAGTTCTAACATGACTATCCTTAGACAATTGTTCTTGTGTAGGCCTGAAATGATGCTTAGCTTCTTGAGATGCTTGTAAAAAAGCCCAACAAACCTCTGAAGCTGCTCTTAGGACTAAATGCCTGTAAAGAGCTATGTAAGAGATAAGTCTTATTAGGAATCAGACGTGCATAGTTTTGTTTGAGGAACAGATATTTCGCACAACAGCAAGACACCAAAAGACCAAAATTGAGGAAATGCTACAAAAATGTTTTTTTCAGGTTAGCCATGTTTTAGGCCTATTTAACTTTTATTCTAGCTATGTGAAATTTCATAGGATATTTCTGAGTTGGCAAGGAACAAGTATTTTGTTTATTTAATGTGACCCAAGAAACAATAGGAAAAGATATGAAGGACACAGAGGTCGGAATACTCCTTACCTAAAATATGATTGAGTTGCTATGGTTAACTTATGCTGTTGTAATAAAAGCATTGATGTCTTTGCCAGGGCCGGCTCCAGGCACCAGCCCACCAAGCTTGTGCTTGAGGCGGCACCTGGAGGGGGCGGCGCGGTGCGGCGTTCCGGCTCCGGCCGCTGGGGAGAGCAGAGCCCTGGCCAGGGCTCGCCGCCCACCCCCTGGGGCTCCGGCCGCCCTCACCCCCGGCGCCCTCCCCTGCTGCGCGGGGGAAGGGTGGGTGGAGAGGGGGCGGCGTTTGGAGGCTTTTTTGCCTGGGGCGGCAAAAAAGCCAGATCCGGCCCTGGTCTTTGCTAATGACTTTCATTTTTTTCCAGTCTACACTTAGGCCTTGCCTATATTTACAGCATAACTGCTGATTAGGAGCATGGGGGAAAAAAAACAAAAAACCCCACACCTCCCAGTGTAGCTATGTCTCCAAAAGCCTTATTGGAGATGCTGCTTATACCAGAAAAAAATTATTTTGCTAGTATAGCTTACTCTGTTCAGTTTTTGCCAGTACAAGCTGAATATCTAATAGGGGGTTTTTGTAGTGGGCAGGGCCAGCTCCAGGTTTTTTGCCACCCCCAAGCAAAAAAAAAAGGGGCCCCTTGAAAAGTGCCTAGAGCCGGCCCTGGTAGTGAGGGTTCGGCCAACCCTTTAAGTGGAGACAATTTCTTAGTCCAAGCTGCTGGACTGACAATCCAGAAGTATATGGTTCCTTTTTGTTTCCTGTTTCAGGTATTCCTTGCGCCAACCATACTTTCAAGTGCAGAGATAATATTTGCATTAGAAAGCAAAATGCAAAGTGTGATGGGACAGCGGACTGTCTTGATGGAAGTGATGAAAGTAATTGCAGTAAGAGTCTCTCAAATATTAATCTTCAGATTTTAGCTTTTTATATTTAAATTACATTTTTTCCTATTTAAAGTACATACACTTTCTACTCAGTGGTAAGTGTGTTCCGAATGTGTTTAATACATTGGTAATAAGTTGAAGCTTGGAAATCAGGTGATATGGGATCTGATTTGTGTTGTGATGGAATTTCTTTGTTGTTTTAGCATTAGAGTTAAGGCTCCTCACAACACAAACTTTTGTGTGCGTGTGCTTTTAATGTTCAGGTTTAAAATAGATTCTTGTCTGTGGGGCTAGAGAGCAGGGTGAGTTGCAGAGTGAAGTTGGGTAGCCAGTCAAAGAATCAGATCTATTCTAGTTAAAATTTTGCCAACACTTCACAGAGTTTTTTAATCGGTGCCCCAGCTTCCTCAGTCACTTATTTAGAGGATATTGTTCCTGTTACATGATGATCAAATCCTATTAAGAGGAAGGATGCTTCAGCAAACCATCGGTGATTTGTATTTTCTGAGGATCATGGTAGATTCGGAAGAAGAAGGGATAGCCGCCAAGGATAAACTGTAACTTTTCAAGATAACTTAAACTCTAACTTTTTTTACTATGAGCTGTGTGCTAATGAAAGATGCATGGCTGACATCATAGGATAACAGTCCTCTATGCACAGAAAAAAGTACAGCATGGAATATAGTGATTAAACCAATGGAATAATATCTGCCTGAATTTGCAGCTGGTATTAGACAAATTGCTCTGAGAAGTGTAACCTGCCTCTTTTAAGGTCAAGTGTTAATCAGCACCATTTGGAACTTAAGTGGCAACATGAACTATTTTAATGCGGATCAAAGCATGAAAAAAGAGATGTTCTATACTGAAGATCTGTGCCATCTAAGTGACATCTGTTTATTTCATTTATTGTATTGCTCTTCCATTACTTAGTGTAGGCTCCCTTTCTTTGGCAGGTAACGTTCCGTGTTAGGTTAGTACTGTGCCTACAACAGTGCTGTGATTGGGATCCAAGGTGCTACTGCAATACATGTAATCAATAATAATAAAAATCTTATGTTGGCATGATGAGAAGGTAGAATCTTGGCTCATAATAGAGGTGGTGAATTGCCTAGAAACGTTAACAGTCGTCAATGGAAGAACTGGGATGAGAGCTCATGTATATGGATTTGTAGTTTAGTGCAACGTCTTCTAGATAACAGGGCCTTTGGGGGAGATCTTTCTCCCTTGTATCCTAAATCACATGATGTGTGGCGCTTTTCTTGTCATTGTGAGACTGCCAGTAGCAGGGGCCAAAATTGTTGTATTTATAAATTTACAGGAGCTGGCAACAGTGATTTCAGACTCCGGGTTATTGACCACTCCATGTGTAGTCTGTGTGAAATAAACAAACTTTTTCAGCCCCAATCCATTCCCGAGTGGACAGGTATTCAAGTCATAAACCCCGCACTGTGGGCTGCCACTCAACTGCTGCTTTCTTCACAGTTTCAAGAGAAGGGCAACAATTAGGGTACGTCTATACCCAGCCGCTAGTTCGGCGGCTGGCAATCGAACTTCTGGGTTCGACTTATCGTGTCTTGTCTGGACGCGATAAGTCGAACCCGGAAGTGCTCGCCGTCGACTGCGGTACTCCAGCTCGGCGAGAGGAGTACCGCGAAGTCGACGGGGGAGCCTGCCTGCCGCGTGTGGACCGAGGTAAGATCGAACTAAGGTACTTCGAACTTCAGCTACGTTATTCATGTAGCTGAAGTTGCGTACCTTAGTTCGATTTGGGGGGTTAGTGTAGACCAAGCCTTAGAGTAGTTCAGTAATGCAGTGTAGCTCCTCCACAAGGGATGCCTCCAGCTCAGGTTCAGGCACACGAGAGGGAGGTAGGAATGGTATCTGGTCCCTCCCACTCCCGTCTAGTTTATATATTGAAACCCACCCACAGTAAATTTATTCTCCCAACATCTCTGTGAGGTAGGGAAGGGTTATCTCCGCTTTGCAGATGGTGAATTGAGGCACAGAGAGTGAGTGACTGGTTCACAATTGCTCCGGAAGTCTGTGGCAAAGCTAGGAAGAGACCCCAGAACTCCCCAGTCAGGTGCAGTAACCACAAGACCATCTTTTCTTTCCATGAATAGGTAAGATAAATCTAGGACCTCCTGTTTCAGTTCAGAGCCTTTCAGTGAAATGCATTTCAAAATGCCTTTGTTGAAGAAGATAGTGGGGAGAAGGATTCTTTCTTCCTCCATTTGGGAAGCATCCTTGCACATGATGGGTGCTAGTGTCATAGAAATAATAAATTTACCAATCTTCTTTTAAAGGTTGCGGCAGCAGTAAAATCAGCAATATCTACCATCGAATCATAGGAGGCTCTGATGCACAAGAAGGTGAATGGCCCTGGCAAGTCAGCCTCCATTTTGTTGGAGTGGCTTATTGTGGGGCATCGGTGATCTCTAGGGAATGGCTTCTGTCGGCAGCTCATTGTTTTCAAGGAAACAGGTAAACAATGACATCCACTTAATCAGAGCTGCCCGGGGGCAGGGGCGGCAAGTGGGGCAATTTGCCCCAGGCACCACAGGGGCCCCTACGAGAATATAGTATTCTATAGTATTGCACCTTTTTTTTTTTATGGAAGGGGCCCCCGAAATTGCTTTGCCCCAGGCCCCCTGAATCCTCTGGGCGGCCCTGCACTTAATGCACCTGAAGCATTTTCAGTACCTCTGAATGTGGTGGTTTCTGGTAGATATGGCACAGGGTGAGTTAACTGAACACTGTCACTTGATTTCAGTTCATTTAATACTATGAATTAAATAATGAGGGGTTTTAACCAGTATCCCCTGCACTTCACATATACAGAAATCCTAGTGATGTGTGTGTGTGGGGGGGTGTTCAGTTTTCAAATTTACCTTTCATTTCACATAGTCTAAATTAAGTTTTGGTGGCGTGTTGGGTACGTACACCGCGTGCCCTCACAGCATGATTATAAATAACAGCGTAGACGGTGAGGCTCTGCTTAGGCGGGAAAAGCCATGGCAGACCTTACGCTATATATATATATCCTATGCAGCTTTCTACATGCTCAAGCAGGGCCTCTCCTGTCTACTGTCCAACCTTTAGCAGTCTAGTGTCTTGCTGCCTCCCCACTATGAGAGCCACATGTAGCTACCTACACACCACCGTGTGGACACAGCCCGCTTTGCACTGTAGTGTGTAAGTACGCATACCCTATATGGTGCCACCAGTGTAGAAAAGGCCTTAGATTCAGGTATCTACAAGGTGGTATTACTAACAGTGTGCTGCTAACAGCAAGTTACAGGGAGGTGTGAGAACAAGGTCCTTGTCCCAAAGAATTACTATGTAGGTAAGACAACCAGGAAGCTTAAAAAGGGAATTGGAAGCTGCAGCAAAAGCATTTTGGGTAAAACGTGATACCAGCATGTATTCTGTTAGTTCCATATTTTGTGGTTTTGGTTTTCTTCTTTTGGGTTTAAAAATTGCCATTTTATAATTCAACACCAGGGTTTTCCTGGGCATTGTGTCCTGAAGATGTTTCCAAGAGTTTATCTTGAAGATTGATTGTACATTAATCCATTGTCAATTAGGCTATCCGATCCTCGAACTTGGACTGCGCACTTAGGCATGCGCACTCAAGGAAATGCCAAGTTTGTGTCTGCAGTGAGAAGAATCATTGTTCACGAATATTATAACAGCAGAAACTATGACTATGATGTTGCACTGCTACAGCTAAGCATGCCATGGCCTGACACAATGAAACACGTCATTCAGCCGATCTGCATACCTCCACTTTCACATAAAACACACAGTGGTGAGAAGTGCTGGATAACAGGCTGGGGTCAAAGGCAAGAAGCAAGTGAGCTCCTACTTTCATTCACTCATAGGACCAAACTAAGTTCTGTCGTATCTCCATTGACTCGAGTGACATTGTACTGGCACACTCCAAGGCTGAATTTGACTTGTGTCTAGTTAGTCTTCACTCTTTCCTGCATTAAGAAGGACTACACTCAAATGGGGGGATGGGGCAGGATTCCTTATTGCCTATTGCCCTGTAGCGTTTGTTCTGTTCTTCCTGTCTGAAGGGGTTAAGCTGCTAGAAACAGTGTCTTAGGGAAGTTAACTCCAGACCCTAAGATGGTTAGTACTGATGGTAACTTGACATCCTGCTTGGAGAACTTAATTCGTTAGAGTTTTTATAGACCTAGGTAGAACTAAAAATCTCATGTGCTCATATAGTTTGGATTAAACTCACATGGAACTAATCTTTGTATGGTGTTGGGTGGATGTACATTTTAAAAGAAAAGAACTTAATTGTTTAACACAAGTTGTATTGAACTTACATTTGTATTGAACAACACATTATCTTCATGGGTTTCATTGAGATAATTGTCTAGATCTGGAGCAACAGAAGTTATACTGTTAGGCAGGGAGCAGATGCATTAACTGTCAAATACATGAGCAGTATTTTTCAAGTCTATTAAATCAGGTTGGCTTTCTTTCAATATGTTATCCAGATAACCAGGGTTCACCAATTCTGCAGAAAGCGGAGGTAGAAATTGTTGACCAAACATTGTGTCATTCCACATATGGGATTATCACAGCCCGGATGCTATGTGCGGGGGTAATGTCTGGGATGAAAGATGGCTGCAAAGTAGGTGGTTTGTTTTTTTTATATATATATATATACAGCTCAAATTAAATCATTATCTTTGATCTTTCATTGTTGCATTATAAGTGGTAAAGAACTATTGGCTAACTGTCTTGATGTATGTATACTTCTGCTCTGAAAAACAGCTGTGCAAAAAACCTCTTTATCAGCAGATCTGCCATCTGTGTGCTGACTTCACTAGCATTAAATGTGTTGGCAGTGGTGGGAAAGGAAATATTATTACTCTGGTTAGTACTACAAAACCAACACAGCAAAGAAGAAGCTGAGACCTACTTCTTTGTGTGCATCAATAGCACTGTTTACTAAGTTTCAGTTACAGGGCCAATGGGCCATACAAATGCAAGTCAGGATCACAGAGTCTCAGGATAAATACTGCCTTCAAACAGATGAAGACTTAAAAGAAAGTGTGAACTGGCCTGACTCTTGGATGCCAGGTTGAGATTACAAGGTTGACAGCTGAAGTGCAAGAAAGCAAGCAAGCATAATTTTACAAGTGAATAGCATACTTGATGTGGAGTCATTGAGAGGCAATAAACATGGAATTCAGTAATGCCATTTGTACAATCATTTTGCTCAGTCACTAAGCTGAGTATATCTGCTCTTTTAAAACTTGAGGGCCAGAATCTGTGTGTTTTTAAATCCTGTCATGGCCAGGATGGAAGTGGGACTGAGCCATAATCCTGTCCTGTCCTTTTGCTAGTGTTGGAAAGTGATAGAAAAAAAAAAATATTTAAGGCCTTGCTTACATAAGGAATTTGCCCCAATCCACCAATCAGGAGTTAACACTACTGCAGCTATGTGTGTGGGTGGGTGATCAAACATATTCAAGGAAAGCCACAAGTTGCAGCATTGATGACTTGTCCTATTGAAAACTGGAGTAAGCACCACTGGTGCAAATTGTAGCTGTCTGGTTTTTGTGATTCTTAGATCTAGTCAAAACTTGGAATTTCCAAATTGGGACCAAAAAAAAGTTGAAATTTCTGAACTTTTGTTTTGGTAACATTGAAATGACCTTATCAAAATCTTTGATTTTGACGTCTTCTTTTTTATTAGTGTATTGTATAAGAAAAAATTCTGAACGGTGAAGTTGAAACACAACATTTAAATTGTTTCCTTCAAAATATTGGATGAATTCAGTACACGTCTGTGAAACGTATTGATTTAGCCAAATCAGCTTTTCTCTTGGACAATTTTTTACCAGCTCTAGTAATTACCCTGATGGAGCTTTGTTGATTAGCTCCCAATTGCCCGATGTGGGGTAAATTCTCAAAGCAGAAGAAACTTGAATCATAATGTTGACTTTAGATTTGTATCATGAATGTGGGGGAACTATACCACGGATCATTTATTTCTATGAAATTTTGCAAATAGTACTGTTACCAGAGTATCCTAGTGATGAAGAGAATACTGCTACTGGGTTGTCTTTTATAGCATCGTAGTTGCCTTGTGCTTTATAAGGTTTACTCTAGTTCACAGCAGATTTCTTTATTATACTCCCCTACTTTCAAATGCTTTATTATTTGTCCATACACATTTTCTTCATTCTGAAGCCTGTTAAACTGTACAGTGTTTTGGAAAGGGAGAAACATAATTTAAAACAAATATGCTTGGCTCTCTCTCACTCAGGAGCTCCACATTTTTTCTATTTGTATTTGACTTAAAGGTCCAGTCCTGTTCCCATTTAAATGCTTTTTCATATTTTATTTTGGAGCTAAACAAGCTATTTGTGGAATGTTATTGTTGAACTATTTGTGTAGGGCCTGATTTTTGCTCCTCAGATGCATGCATGCAGCTGCTGCTATGATAGAAGATAATAGGACAGGTACATATATTAGAGGGCAGAATTTGGTCTTTGTTCTAAGTAGCAAGGATGATATTGAATCCTAAAATGTATTGCATTAAATCCATTAATAAAGATAATACTTTTCAATAGCAAATGTAGGTACCCCTAGTTTTGGCAAAAAAAAAAAAAAAGCCTCTATAGAACTCTAAAATCATATCCAGTGCATGTTAGATGACAGCAATATTAAACACATAATGTATAGGTGATACAAATGGATAAGTATGATCTACATTGTATTTAATTGAATTTATTTCTTTTATTACTAATCAGACCTAATGGGCCAAGTTTTTCTGTCATTAAGCAAAACTTACACTGAGCTCCATGGAGTGTTGCCCAAGTATATACTGTGGAATTTTGCCCAGTTTTTATTACTCTTTACCATAGAATATCTAAACTAAAATATTATTTTCTTAGGGTGATTCTGGAGGACCCCTGTCATGTCGAAGCAATGGTGATGGACGGTGGTTTTTGACTGGCATTGTTAGCTGGGGTTATGGCTGTGGAAGACCAAATTTCCCTGGTGTATACACAAGGGTGTCAAAGTTTTCTCCGTGGATTCACAGATATGTGCCTTTGGTTTTGTAATCTGGAAATGGTCAAATGGCAACAAAAAGTATATTGTATCTGGATTATCTCCATTAAAATCACATTAATAAACAGTTGGTGGATGTTCAATTTTTTTGCATGCATCAGAGATCACACAAATGCCTTAGCTTCAAAATGTCCACACATTCTATTTATTGAAATAGAGAATACAGGGCATCTGTTCAGATGGAGGGTGAGATTGTATTTTGCATGTCTGGAAAGCCTAGTGCAAGGGATGTTTAAGGTAGACCACAGGTATGCTAGGACAAATAACTGTCAACTTTTCAAAACAATTATGGACAGAGCAATGACTGCAATGGGAAATGACCATGCAAGTCACAACAATTGTGCAGTTTTGGCAGAAGAGTCATAGAGTTAAAGGCCAGAAGGGAGCACCAGATCATCTACTCTGACTTCCTGTGTATCACAGGCCACCAACAGCACCCAGCTGCTAACTCAACAACCAAAATGAGATGGAAGTATTACAGCCCACAGGAGACTAGACTATTATGTGTCACAGGCAGAGACTAGGAGGGACCAAGGTGCACCAGTGCTTGAAGCCCCTGCAATGGCAGGGAAATGATTAAGTGAGATATAACCAGATAATCCTGGCAAGTGACCCAGGACCACACACTGCAGAGGAAGGCAAAAAAAAAAAAAAAAAAAAAAGACAACACAAGGTCATTTTCAGTCTGACCTGGAGGAAAACTCCTTCCTGATCCCACAGGTGGCAATCAATTTGACTTTGAGCGGGTGAGCAAGAACCAGAGGAAACAAGCGGAAGATTTGGGTCCCATGGCAGCAGCTGTATTTCTCTTCAAGAATGCAAAAACAAAAAACCAGGCCAATAAGCAGCCTAAGGAAATCAATCCAGCCTTTCTTGTGACCTGTGAGTCTTTTCCTTGTTCATCCCACTTCTCCAATATTAGTCTGTGGTAATATTAGACTTGGTAATAGTCTAAACAATCAGCAGTAATGGCGCCTTCTGTCAGGAGTCTGAATTCCAAAAGCCACTTTCCTCCACTTTCCGAACAATATACTAATTGACTTGGAGAAAGAGGTCCTTCTGCTCTGCTGGCTGAGAACTGCAGTTTCAAAACAGCTGAAAAACCCACCCTGCAAGTGTGCCTGTGTTTGTACATGTATTTGACACTTTTTCTAAAAGCTTTTGAGAACACAATTGCTACTACAAATATTTGTCAAGAAGGAATAAAAAGTGTTATGAATACAATCTAATGGAATCTGTGGGTTTTATCCTGAATTTACACTGCAAGTGTCAGACATTTAGATGTAGCATGAACTAAAAGGATGTTTAAAATTTTGAGGGTGAAGACTCAAATCCTAGAACCATTTTAGACATGCTAAAATCTACTGCTCATCATTTTGACTTTAGGTTGGATTCTGACACCAATACTTAATTTGTAGATTGTCTACTTAAAGGATGATACTACCACCATACGAAATAATGATTACTACTGTGAGTATTACCAGTTAAGACAGTCTGAAGGTTTAGATCTCAAAATATGCCCATACCAATTTATATATGGATTGGTTACGTTTGATAGTAATCTATAGGCCAATATTTTCATCAGTGATGAATTGTTATGTATTTGTACAGTGCTTAGCACTAATGAGCCCTGGCCTCTAGACACTATTGCAGTGCTTAATAATAATTAATAAAGTATCTATTATTATTTATTATTATTAATGATAATAATAATTGTCTTTGTCAAAACAAGTTTTATATATTCTGATATGGGGCATAGTTACTAGACCTGGCTGCAGAATGAAAAATAAATGTTGTGGCAAATTTGAAACAATGTTTATTCTGTTTCCCATAATGGCCCAAATTTCTCACAGAATATTTTTAAATGACTGAAGGGGGAGAAGAAACGGGTTGGTAAGTGGGGAAACTTTCTAAAATTAAACTTGTTAGCTTTGGGGTGGGAGAGGAAAATTTCACTAAGCTGACGGATCAAAACAGGCAATATAAAAATAGAAGGAAAAAACCCAAACTTGAAAAAATGGGGGTAGGGAGAAATATTTTTGGGACAGCTGCCAGAAAAAAATATTTCACGTAAAGTTTGTTGAAAAACTGTAAAATGAATAAATTAAAAAAAAAAAAAAAAAAAAGGTTAAAACATTTGAGTCCATTTTTGAAAAGGCTGAATTTTGAGCAATTTCATTGAGGATAAATTGCAACTAGCTCCAGCATTCAACTTAAAATCTAAGGTTCTAGTCCTGCAAAGACATAAATACTAGGGCTGTCAAGTGATTAAAAAAATTAATTGTGCGATTAAAAAAATAATTGTGATTAATCGTACTGTTAAACAATAATAGAACACCATTTATTTACATATTTTTGGATGTTTTCTACATTTTCAAATATATTTATTTCAATTACAACACAGAATACAAAGTGTACAGTGCTCACTCTATATTTATTATTGATTACAAGTATTTGCACTGTAAAAAAACAAAAGAAATAGTATTTTTCAATTCACCTAATACAAGCACTGTAGTGCAATCTCTTTATCGTGAAAGTTGAACTTACAAATGTAAAATGATGTACAAAAAACGGCATTCAAAAATAAAACAATGTAAAATTTTAGAGCCTGCAGGTCCACTCAGTCCTACTTCTTGTTCAGCCAATCGCTCAGACAAACTGGTTTGTTTACATTTGCACGAGATGCGGCTGCCTGCTTCTTGTTTACAACGACAACTGAAAGTGAGAACAGGAATTCTCATGGTACTATTGTAGCCGGTGTCACAAGATATTTACATTCCAGATGCACTAAAGATTCATATGTTCACTTCATGCTTCAGCCATCATTCCAGGGGACATGAGTCCATGCTGATCACAGGTTCTACTTGATAATAATCCAAAGCAGTGCAGACCAACACATATTCATTTTCGATGCCAGCAGCAGAAGGTTGATTTTCCTGTTTAGTGGTTCAGGTTCTGTAGTTTATGCATCGGAGTGTTGCTCTTTTAAGACTTCTGAAAGCATGCTCCACACCTCATCCCTCTCAGATTTTGGAAGGCACTTCAGATTCTTAAACCTTGGATCGAGAGCTGTAGCTAACTTTAGAAATCTCACATTGGTACCTTCTTTGCATTTTGTGAAATCTGCAGGGAAAGTGTTCATAAAATGAACAACATGTGATGGGTCATCATCCGAGACTGCTATAAAATAAAATATATGGCAGAATGCAGGTAAAACAGAGCAGGGGACATAGTATTTTCCCCCAAGGGGTTCAGTCACAAATTTAATAAACTCATTATTTTTTTTTAACAAGCATCATGAGCATGGAAGCATGTCCTCTGGAATGGTGGCTGAAGCACGAAAGGGCATAAGAATGTTTAGCATATCTGGCACGTAAATGCCACTACAAAAGAGCCATGCAAATGCCTGTTCTCACTTTCAGATGACATTGTAAATAAGAAGCTGGCAGCATTATCTTGTTTGTCTTAGCGATTGGCTGAACAAGAAGTAGGACTGAGTAGACTTGTAGGCTCTGAAGTTTTACATTGTTTTGTTTTTGAGTGCAATTATGTAACAAAAAACAACATTTGTAAATTGCACTTTCATGACAAAGAGATTGCACTATGGTACTTGTATGAGGTGAATTGAAAAATACTATTTCTTTTATCATTTTTACATTGCAAATATTTATACACATTGATTTCAGTTACAACACAGAATACAATGTATATGAAAATGTAGAAAACTATCCAAAATATTTAATAAATTTCAATTGGTATTCTATTGTTTAACAGTGCAATTAAAACTGCGATTAATTGCGATTAATTTTTTTAATTGCGATTAATTTTTTTGAGTTAATCATGTGAGTTAACTGCGATTAATCAACAGCCCTAATAAATACATATTTAAATGTGTGCATGGCTGTTAAAGTCTATGCTGCTTTTCAGGAGAGGAGCCTTAATTCAATACATTTTCCTATCATTCTTAAATATACTCTGAAGAAGCAATTCATAAATAAAGTTTTAAAATGTGCAGTGGAATAGCAATACCTCCTCTGAGGCATCGAACAGTGGTGGTTATATCTAAGGCCACGTCTAAACTACCCGCCGGATCAACGGGTAGTAATCGATCTATCAGGGATCGATTTATCATGTCTCGTCTAGACACGATAAATCGATCCCCAAATCAACACCTGTACTCCATGTTGGCAGGAGGAGTAAGTGGAGTTGACGGGGGAGCCGTGGCAGTTGACTTGCCGCCATGAGGATGGCCAGGTAAGTCGAACTAAGATATTTCGACTTCAGCTACGCAATTAGCGTAGCTGAAGTTGCGTATCTTAGTTCGATCCCAGCCCCCCCAGTGTAGACCAGCCCTAAATTACAAGAAGCTTTGAGGCTTGTTTTTTCACTAAATGGTATGCTAGCTCTAAGACACTGTATTGCCTGCATATTATTGCTCGTCTTCTCCAAACCCTATCTTTAAACCCATTTCTTTGATGAAGCCCCCATTACAACAGTATGTCCACATACCTTTGTGATTTAACTCTTACCTGGTGCATTAACTCCAGCAGATATAATACAAGTTCTGCAGGGTAAAACTTGTCTTACTTCTTTGAAACATGTGCACTAAAGGGGAGATTATGAGAGGACCAAATGGGATTCGGGCACTTAGTTGCCCTTTGCATGTTTGAAATCTGAATCTTAAATCTCCATTCAACTAATAAATTACGGTGTAAGGGATTATAATTTATTCCTCTCTAATCTATAGGACCCGAATCTTCATAGTTTACAAATACCTAAAATGGGATAAGTTTAAGTGGCTGGAACAAAGGATTAGAATTCAAACTACTCCATTTTCTATTCCAGCTCCCTATGTAACCTTGAGAAAGTCACCGTATTACCCAGCCTCAGTTTCCCTAAATTGAGTATAATGTTTAATAGTTTGCACATACACTAGTTTTTATGCAAGGATCTTAGTAGGGTGGTTAAGTATTGTTTTGCATTCAACCACCTATATGCCTGATCCTGTAGACGATACTTATGCAAAGGTCATTAAAATCCATGTAAATTTTGGCTAAGTAATGACTACAGCAAATTGGGTACTATAAACTAGAAACAAGGCTTCTCATGCATTTTTCTTCATGTGAATTGTTTAGGTTTTTTCAGGGCTGACACTATAAAAAAGGAAATCTAAGAGGCTTTCTTCACTAATGCATTTCTTCTATCTTAAAGTTTTTTCTAACTTAAGTCAGACAAATACCAGTCAATCAGCGAGCCATGTGTAAAATTGGGAGTAGGTGGAAAGGAGAGGAAGACTTGAAAGAGAAACATTTGTGTGTGGTTCTTTTTTGCATTCCTGAGTCATGAAAGGGACTAGATTGCTTTCAAGCAAATTCCTTCAGCATTCTATATCACTTTTGGGTTTACTTTTTCCCTGAATTTACTTTAATACTAGGACTTTTAATATTTTAAGCCACCTATGCTCAGGGGTGCTGGAATAGTTTGTATAGCGGGGGGTACCATGAGCCATTGAAACAAACTAACCCAACTATATGTGATGGAAACCACGTCAAGCCAGGGGGTGCTGCCGCACCCCCAGCACCTCCTAGTTCCAGCATCTATGCCTACATTTTCTTTGACATGCAGAATTTCACGTCAGTTGTAATAAAGCAATTTACTCCAAGAAGGTAAACTTGAACATTAAGAAAAGTACTGTTAGTACTTCTGTTCTGTGACATAGGCACTACAGTGCTGTTTTTTTAGAATTGTAGAAGTCTGTTTTCTTCAGAAATGATGCACCTCAGATGCCTGTGAGTATCTCCAGGCTTTCTATCAGGTGTTCAATAGAAACTGCTGCATTTAGATCAGCTTGGATTTAATTTGTTTTTGATCATTTATGGTACACGCGCTGTTTGGAAAAGTAACTGAAAGTTTCTCTAGCTCATGTATTTCTAAGGGAGACGAATAACTGATCTTTCCTTCCTTTGGAGGGATCGCTTGAGCCTGTGTGGAAAACAAAGAGTTACAGCAGTGCTGACTCTTTTCCTTCCCACCTACCTTGAATGCAGACTGGCTCTCTCTTTAAGCAGTATGCCGAAGGTGAAATGAGAGAGGCAATAGGAAAAAGTGCACCTTATTAAAGTTCCTTTCAGGATTTTGGTGATTAGAATTGCCAGAAGCAAGTCCTCGAAGCATAAAGATGCAGTCTTTCCCCTCCAAACGGATCCCTGTGGTATACAGCATACCAGCTCCCAATGATTCTGAACATGGATCTGGGCAGGTAAGAGATTGCAACTAAGCTTTATTGCACAAAGCACAATCAACATGTTTTACTCTTGGGGAGGTAGTTGACTATGTTCACGTTTGGAAAATAGCTCATACATGAAGCAATAGTTATAAATTGGGCAAGGAAAACAGCACCTGGTTTGTTGTCTGAGTTATTGATATTTTCCACTTGTTTTTCTTTAACAGAGTCCGAATCTTCACCATCTCCAGTCTCCTCAAGAAGAAATCTCATATGTGCAGCATTCTTTCTTCAAACAGATGAATTTGCATTTCTGGAGAAGGTGGCTTCTAGGAATGTTACCTCTGATTTCCTTAGCAGTCACTGTACTCGTGTTGGTCCTGTACTATTCATTATGTAAGTGCCTTTCCTCAATAACACCATTTATTTTTCAATACCCATTTAAGTGCTGAATCCATTCTGTATTTTGACAGGTACAACTTAAAAGTTAGGCTGATGAGTTAATGTTAATTCAAAGGCAGTAACTATGTGTTGATAAACAGTAGTTAGAGAATCATGAAGGTGTGGATTGGGCTTGGACACTTGATAGATTCCATAGTCAGTAGGGCTGCAGTTAAGGGAGTTAGCGCCCTCATGCCATTGCAATTCAGTCATCTTTTCAATGGGATTTGGATCCTATAGAAACTTGCCCTTTTAAAATCCCAGCCTAAAATCATAAAAATTTCTATCCTTGTGAGCCAGTAATGTTTTAGCAAATTGATTGTATAGGTAGAAATCCAACATTGCCAACATTTGTGCTCTACTCCCCTACAAATACAGTATTATTCTCTATTGAGTATTATCCTCAGCCATTGAATAGCAGTAGTTTGATTCATTAACATGCCCTATTTTCACATCATTCTGTTGAGTAACATCAAGGTTAAATCAGTTCTTTCACAAGCATCTGGTTCTTGAACGTTTGGAGCAAGGCTAAGCTATTAACTTTGCTAATGCATGATCCTGTTTCTGTAGCTCCAGCATTCTCCTTTATCTATATTGGTGGAAGTGTAGAAATACCTAACTTGACCTATACAAATGACCTCACTGATCCGAAGTCACAGAAATTTATAATGCAAGCAGAAGCAATCCAGAACTATGTAAGTACTCACAGGTGACATAGCCTATAACTCGAAAACATTTTATCACTGGTTTAGTTGAAATCCTTTCTTCAAAATTCAAAGGTATAGTAGAAAGCTGAGGTTTGAGTCATGGGTATTTGTTCTTTTCTTTCAAAGTAATAAAATCTAGGATTAGCCTGGGAGAGAGTCAAGTTACAAAGCTTAAGACAAGTGCCCTCTTTAAGACAGGGCAAGTGGATGGGAGGCAATTAAACCTGTTACGCTGCCGTAGTGCATTAGGAATGTAACTTGCCAAATGCAACCTTGTTATCTTACACTACGTAGCAACATTTGTTGTTGTTGTTGTTGTTGTTTTTAAAATAAGGGTAGTTCAAAGCTGAAAACGTTCAGCTTTTGTAAAAGAAGTATAAGTGAATTTATTTTTTATTCAATCTAGTTACCCTGTATTCATTTGTTGCTGCTTGGGTGTGGGTTTTTGAATTACAATTTTAAATTATTGCACAAACTCTTTTTTGGTTCCCCTCTCCTCACCAGCACAACAATGCTTGCTTTCTTGCACTTCTCATACAAGTTTGTATTTGTGAGATCAATACTGTTTCCTAGGTCCATGCTAACAGAGTTCTTTAAGCACAAAGCCGCCCTCTGTTAGCCTGTATTTCCCAACAGAGTTAATCTTGTGTCTCAAAACTGCTTTGTGCATGGCCGACATGAGTTGTCCGTGACTGGATTATAAACCAGAAATGTCACAGAGTTTAAATAATTAAAACACATAATCTAGTTTTGAAATTTTTTATATTTCCTTACACGCACTTTTTTTTTCTTGGCTAAAGAAGAGTTCATTTCAACTTTTGTTCAAACTGAAATGGAAGTTGAAATGTGTACATTGCTTACCATTCTTACCTGACTAGAAACTCTTTATACTCTGTAGTCACTTTAAAATGCAATTTACTGGTGAAGTGTTTATGGCATGATACTTCAAAAAGTTTGATTAGCTGACAATCAAATTTAACAATTTCTTTTGCAATTATCTTTCTAATTATTTAACTGTCAGTTTGCAGAACTATATGAGTCTTCTACGTTAGGGAAATATTACTTGAAATCTGTTGTTGCTGCATTTAGGTAAGTCCTTTTCTAGATGTACTAAATGAATTATGAGTGAGTGAGTGAGTGTGTGTGTGTGTGTGTGTGTGTGTGTGTGTTATTTTTAATGGCTTTCCTTGGAGGGATATGTATAATTTTATAATACGGGAAATAAAGGCAAGTATGGTAGCATACTTAAAACCAAGGGGTAAATGCTATGAGATAAATACTTAAGGTTTTTGCTTTCAATACTTTGTTACTGAGGAAAACTATTAGACAAAATTCAAGTTGGTTGGTTGTGGATTGGTTTCATGCTGGTTGAAGGGATTGCTTTCAAGTCTATCCACCTACTTCAGATCTTGCAAGCCAGTTTTCAATAGGCATTTTTCTTTCTCTTCCACTCTTTTGAATAACCTGTTTATGTAAGATGCCTACCAATGCAACACCTTTTCTGACATCCTAAAACAAAATATACAGGTGTACATTCTGGTAGGGCACTCTACATAAGCACCTACCAGGAAAGCCAGCGCATGGAGTAGAATGGTCCTACAGTCATTTCCATCTGTAATTTTTTGAAAGCCTGAGCTACTGGCCATTTTGGGATGGAGTTTAGGGATCAAGAGGCATGATCATCTGCCTTTTTATGCACATAAATCAATTGATCCAGCCACGGCTTCTTCATGTACATACCCATGCAGACTATTTTTTCCTCTTCACACGAATAATTTGAACAAGGGACTGTGTGGTTCTCTGGCTGGGCAGAACCTGGGTATAATTTTGTGGTGGCATTTTTCAAAAGGAAAATGCAACTTGACGTCATAGTATTACAGGAGTATTACCATTGACTTCAGTGGGAGCAGACAAGACAACTCAAAGTTTTTCAAAAAGCCACCACATCGGTGGCCCTTAGGAAAAATTGCTCTAGAGCTTTAATACATGATGGTAAATAAAATAAAAAAGTGATTCGAATTCTATAGAAAAGTTTTAAAGGATTTTTCCTCAGGAGAATTGTTTTCAGCATCCATGCTTAACTGTTTTAGTGATGGATCTGCCTATATCCAACTTCTGTCTGTCTAGTCTATGGGAAAAGAGGAACTTTGCAAGAAGAGGGCTTTGTACCTCTATATACAGCAGTAGCAAAACAGTTGTGCAGAAAGTTAATATGACATATGCTAGCTGAGACTACAGAACTAATCAAAATGAAACTGAAAATGACAACTGAAATCCATTTATAATCTATTGTTTCCCCCCACAGCGAAGGAGAAGATGGTCTCCGAGCTTACTACTGGAATAAATTCTGGGCACCGCAAGAGATCGTGCACTCTTTCAAAAAATTAACCTCACTGAAACATAAGGAAATAATCAGTAAACATACACTTCAGACTACTAATTCTTCTGCTGAATCCTTTCCTGTGGAAGAGGATTTTAATCTCTTAACAATGGAGCTTTTTGGTAACAACCTATCTGTCATTTAAAAAAAAAAGTCTTAAAAACTGCTTCAGGTTGTGTTTTGCTCACATAGCTTACAGATGTCCCTTTTTTTAATTTAAGTTTCAGATTCTTCAGACTATGATGTGACACTGAAGTCAGGTAATTACTATTCTTAAATACACAACTTTACTACTTGCAAAACTAGGTTTTCTTTAACAATAGAATGGTGGCAGCACCACAATAATAATTATTATTAATTATATTTATTCTGGTAATGTCTAAGGGCCAAGTGAGAATCGGGTCCCATTACGGTAAGCTCTGTACTAAGAGAGAAGTAGACAGTCTCTGCCCTGAAGAGTTTATACATTAAATACAGTACATTCCTGATTATCCGAATAGCATGGGAGACGTGGATTTTATTTGGATAGTTGAGAGTTCAGATAATCGAGAGTGCAGGAGCCATTCAGCAGTGGGGTGGCCTCCCCCACAGTGAGGGGTTCTTCCTCTTCCTCCTCCTTATTGAAGTCCTGGCTGGGGTCTCTGCTCTGCCTGCCTTAGTCACTCCTGTGACAGCAGAGCTGCAGAGGACTTCCTGCATTGCTGCAGGAGCCATTCAGCAGCAGGGTGTCCTCCCCTACAACTAGGGGTGGATTTTCCTCACAGTCCTGGCCGGGAGAGGGGAAGTGGGCGGGGTGTCTCTGCCCTATTATCCAAACCTCTGTGTTCTCCAAATCCCTTCCTTGTGCCCCAGCATGAGATGCAGGCTGCAGAGGACAAGTATTTCATGCTGCGGGCCATGGAAGGGATTTGGGTTACGCAGCGGTACAGATAATAGGGTTTTGGATAAACAGGAGTACACTGTAATAGACTGAGTGAGAGAGAATTCTTTATAATTGCTGGTCAAAACTTTCTTGCATGTTCAGCTTTTAAAGCCATATTTAGCAACCCAAATACAAAGGTGTAGACGTCAAAGGTGTAGATGAGAACCAGCAGCTCCCAATGACTTGTACTGGGAGTTTGAGCTGCTCAGCACCTAAAAATCAAACCACTTCTATAGTTGCCTAAATATATAGTGAAGAACTCAGTTCTAGACAGGCAGTTTAGAAAATTTTGGCCATTATAGTTAGTGATCCTTTTGTATGTTATTTTCTATACCAATGATATCCCCAAGTGCTTTATAGTGTCCTGAATAGTAGAGGGAGAGAAATGAAGAGGCATAGGTAAGGGAGGAGGTATGGTTTTTTCAGCTGAGATTTCAAATGATATGGCAAGAGTTGAAGAGATGGCTTGTCAGGCTAATGGAATGTGAGATGAATGGGGAGCCAGTGAAGTTCTGGGAAGAATGTGAAATAAATGGGGAGCCAATATGTGTGAGAAGGCAGTTTGCAGCAACCTCTGTATATGTTGGGTTGATGGCAGGGATGGGGGGGACACAGACTTGCAATAATCAAACACTGCAGATGTCAGTGTGGATAGAGTTTCCTCCTTGGTGGAGTCAAGGTACAGCCATAAATGAACAATGCACCAGCAGTAATCTGAAGGTTTGCAAAGAAAGAGAAGAGAGCAGGCAGAGTCAAATAAAAGGTGTGAGACAAGAGGGAGCTATGAGACACAGATCTGTAACTGAAAGGTCTCTTGTCTCAGAGAAGCACTTCTGTGTCTGGAGACTTGTACCTGAAAGATATTAGATGATGGCAGAGTATCTCTTCTGAACCAGTTAACCCCATGCTGAAACATAAGCCCCAATTGACTGAAGGAAATGACTAAAACAATTCACTTGGGGCTAAACCTAAGGCGCATGTGCTTTCAGCCTTACAATGAGATCAGGTATGCTGTGTTTGGTTTTGTCTGGTGAGTTTTTGGGAGGTCACGTACAAAGTTATGGAGTTATGAAAAAAGCCCTAATTTTGAGGGTTTCATCTTTTGTGTGCACTTTGGTTGCCATTATAATTGTTTAGTTGGTTAGAACTGATTGTGGCCTAATTTGCACTTGCTAATGCTAAAAGCAATGGGTTCTGCTTTGATCTGAATTAATTCTAGCATTGCAATTAGCATTTGTGAAAGATGCTGGATTAACAGAAGTAGAAATTAGACTTTATATTCACAGGCCAGGTACACAGAGCTCCCCCTACCATACCACGGTGCTTCAGCTTTGTCCCAAAGCGGGCCACTTCTAGGTATGAGAATGTATCACAGCATGGCTTCAGTGTATATTCAGTCCTTGTCCTCTCTGCTGAGACTGACAAGAATGCCAGCTGGGGTAGTCTTTTAGAGATGTGGGCAACTGCTTACTAGGATCTGGACAGAGATTTCCCCAATTAATTTCTTATTTACCCTTTTGTCTACATTTTTTCAGACACTGATCTAGTTTGTCTTTTGTATATCAGTATCCTTCGACCTGTATGCAAAGCCAGGTAACAACAGGACTTTAACTTTGATGAATCCCAAGAAATCTTTTTATCAGTGGAGGCTGCGTGTTCCTTCTAACTATATTGTGAGACTTGTAGTCCTTACTCTGCATGGTGTCACTCCAGGGAGTTGTGCATCACACAGATTATCTGCATATGATTTTCTTCTTCCTCTTCAGAACAAGATCATTACAAGGTATGATCATAAAGGAAAGCTACTTTTTTCTCTGCCAAAACACACACCAAATCTTATATGTGTCACCTCCCAGAGCGCTCATGAATACATTTTTAGTTTTTATTTTTTAAAAAAGAAGGCTTGCATGGCTCAAGAGATTGGTAATGAAACATACAACCTTCTAAAGGTTCTAAAGGCTAGTTCAAGATCCAGCCTGGTTTAGCAGTGACCAGAACTCAGTACCATGTGATGCCTCTTTGGTAACCTACCTGAAATAAATAGGTAGTCTTGTTGCAGTTCCTATCAAAGAGATATCTGGACTCATAAGTATCTGCCAATATTTAGCACTCGTATTCACCTTTGTTTATGCACTCAGCAAGGAGGTCAGGGATTGAAAAGGGCACACACTGGTTGACTCATTGCCTAGTTGTAGTCCCTCATTCCCTTCAAATCAGCACTGAGACACACAGGGTGAGCACGGTGGAGAACTCAGTGTTGCTACTGCCCATAGAGATCAATTTCAAGGACTGTCAGCCCATCGTGTTTTACAAGCAGTAATTTGGCTATTTAGAAAGCAAAGAAGAAATGTGTTGGCTTGGATTCAATTCAAGTTAGTATCAAGAGGCTTGTGATATTATCAGTTAAAGCTTCATGTCAGAGAGGACATTTTTATTTCAGTTACATGTATTTATCTCCTACAAAGTACATTTGAACTCACCTGTGCACTCATGTTTGCCAACAGGAGTCTCAAAAATAGGAGCTGATACGCTGGGAGAATTAAGTACATACACAGGAAAGATAGACTTTCTCCAATCCCACTATCTGCCATGTACAATTCAAGTGCGGGAAATACTTTTTGTGTGTGTGTGCTTGTTTTGCTGTGGGGTACTAATCACCCGTCACACTTGTTCACTGACTGAATGTGTATTTTTGTGTATCCCCCAAAATTCTTTAGAGTGGTCAAACACAACTAGTGGTTAACTCTGTCCAATGCTCTGGACAGGTCCAGTGGAATCTATGGACACGTGTCCACTGTCCATGGTTGAGAATAGATAATCATTTACTGTGGGTGCTGTATCCAGAGTTCCCTTTGACTTTTGATGCCTTGCAGTCTTCCAAGACTTCAATTTATGTGTGATCCCAAATCCCAGAGGAAGAGAAGTTTGAGATGCTTCAGGTGATCATCCCTTTCTGTGTACTTGATCCCCTAGGTCACATTAGAAACAAATGCAGCTGTACACATGCAGGATGGCGAATATACCTCCCCACTTTGAACTCCAAAACCCACTGGTTCTATCCCATGAGCTAAAGGGCAATCTCCATTAACTGTCCTTAGTATTCAGTTTATTCATGCTATTCTCTGTTCTAGAGGGTGACTCAACTGGGAGGCCATCAATGATTCTGAGTAGTTCCCATAAAGTACAATAGTGAACCGTACACAGTTGCAAATACCTAGCCATGAAAGTACAAGTGAGGCTGTGCAACACCATAAAAATGCACACCGCATATAAATATTTGAAGACTTTGTTGTATATCCTCGGTATGCAATTTCATGACCCCATCTCAAGGAAGATACAGCACAAATAAAACAGGCTCAGAAGCAGGTGACCAAACACTAGATGCATGGAAAAACTTACATATGAGAGGGAAAATATTTGGACTATTAGTTCAGAGAAGAGTTGAGTAAGAGGCACTGGGTAGACCGAAGTACATAAAATAATGAAAGGTACACAGAATGTCAGTTGGGATCTTCTGTTTACCCTGTATACAGGGCCAGGGACTAGCCAATAAAATTTAATGGGGAAAAATATTCTCTTACGTAATAAGTAACCTTTGGAACTCAAAGGCACAAGATAACATGGAATCAAAGAGCTTAGTGCGGTGGATAGTTTCTATAACCATTAGGTAATCTCTTACTGGTTTGCACATGTAACTGCCATACTTAGAATGGGGAACACCACTAGAATCAGTGATAACTTGCCTACTAATAAGCAGATAAAAGAAAACTTCAAATGTACTGTGGGTTTAAAAGTAGTACAGACATTCATATGGATAAGACTATCCACAGTTATTGAAGGTGGCATAAATTATAAGGGATATTAGACCCTGGTGCTTCAGGGTATCAGCCAACTATTTATTGCTTGGAATTAAGAAGAAATTTCCCTCACAGGCAGGTTTTTACCTTATTGCCCGTTGGGTGGCTTCTTCCATCTTGCTGAAAAACCTCTGGTAATTGATCATTCTGAAACATGTAACTAGGCGAAATGGTACTTTTCAGATGCCAAGATTTTCGGGGCAGGGACTGTCACTTACTCTGTTTGTACAGCACCTAACACAATGGAGTCCCGGCCTAGCTGGCTTCTAGGTACTATCACTATGTACAGGCTTAACTGGCCTGATGTGATATTGCATATCTGATGGCTTTGTAAAACTGCAAATCTCTATGTACCTATTAGCAGCATCCTTTTGGCAGTGAGACCAGGTATCTTAAAACTACCCCAGACCCTGTGTTTGAGTAAATGAAATCTGAGATTGGGAAACTACAGGTCAACATATTGGGCGCTCAAATGGCAAACAATTCATTGATGGAATAAAAGAAAAGCAAGTGTCCAGGAGAGTTATGTCAAAGTTCAGCTGAATGTATTGGAAGAATTGCAGTCTAATTTCAGAGAAGGATGGGTAGTATAGAATGTTATCTAATTCAGTTTGTTTATATTTCAGATGGTGTGGAGTACCAGGGGCCTGGAGCCCTCCTGTCATACGGTTAACTTCATCGAGTAATGTTATGCTGGTCACCTTCTCACTGGATAGAAGAAAAGAGAGTAACATGCTAAAAGCATACTTCCAAGCTGTTCCTAAAGTTGGTATGTACTCAAATCAATTATGTATTTGATGTAGCCACTACTAATGTAGGACATTACTTCTTGGAGGTTATTGTTTCTGGAAAAAAGAAATTTCCATTCTGATCTCCCTGAAGATGATTTCAGGTAGCTGAGCAGAGGATGAGGATTGAGATCCTTCCATTTGGTAGGATTAATCTTCCTCTCTGGTTACTATTAGACCATCTCTCCTAATAGTTGCATTTTCCCCCGGCTCTAACTCACTAAATTTCGTGTTTACTCTTCACATATACTACTCCCAAGAGAGCATGTTGGCAATCTCCGTAAAGAGGCACAAGGCTGCTATACAATCTTGGTGCTCCTGCCAGCTCCAGCATGAGGCACACTGGTAGAGAGTGTTTGGGTTAAGCTTGCAATCCTGTCTGGTTACAGTGGAATACTTTGAGTTGCCGTGGCTTGAGTCACCTGCAGTTTGCTGCAGACACTTCTGAAGTGAAACTAATACCAATAATTATTTAGTTGCTTGCCATTACTGAATCTTCCCCCTTCTTCTGATAAATAAGGGATCATAGATATTAATGGACAGAATTAATGGCCAGCGCGTTTTGTCCCTATGGAATAAATTATAGGGAATAGCCCCTACAAAGCTAAATTTTAAAAGGTGACAGATAATTTTGAGTACATCGTTTTTTGCTTGTCCAACTTAATACCCTCAGTGGTCTTACTTTAAGTAAATGCTCAGCAGCACCTGCCTTTTGAAAATCAGACCCCTTCAAGATTGCCGAAGTTGGGCACCCAAAATTACTGGACGCTCAAATTTTGCCATGGAAATGAATTCAGTTTTAAATATAATAGGTAAATGCAATTGCTCTTGATTTCTTAATTCACACACTGCTATATTGCCTCAAGAAAACAGTCAATAGGAATTGGGGGGCAGGGACTGGATGATTACAAGTATTGTCAGTGGGAAATGGAGTTTTTCAGTCACCAATTCAAATGCAGCACCAGTCTTAAAGATACACAAACTGGCTTACATGAAATTAATTGAAGATCTCCGTCCACTTTTTAATGGTTCAGTGTTAACATCATGAAAATGCCATCTTCATTCTATGGCAAGCTCCTCAGAGAAGTCAACGACCATTCAGAGAGGTCGTTTCTACAGATCAATGTTGAGGTACATTCACAGGTGTGGTGTGTGTATGTTAATGCCTCCTTGCAGGCCACCGTATTTACAAAGAGGGGATTTTTCATTCTTGTATCCTCTTTGTGTAGAATGTTTGCTCTTTCCTTCCACAGTGTAGTTGCAAATGAGAGTGTGAGGTCGAACAGCTTCTCTTTTTATTTGAATAAAATTGTTCTTTGCTGATGGGTGGGTTGATCTTTCCTTGTTACTCCTTTTATACACCGGGGGTGGGGGGGAGATCATATAGCCCACAAATGGAACCAGAAAGGAATAAAACCTGTGAATGTAGTCTGCTATAGTAGTAGCAAAAAATTTCATGTAAGAGTATTTCCCATTACTATTAAAATATACCTTCTGTTTAATTTGTCAAAAAAAGCTATATTCTCTTCACAAAGTAAATCAATGGGTAGCCTCCCTACTGAAATGAGAAAAGCATGTCTTGGGGTATAACTGCAGAAATATTATTCTTGGAAAGAAGGATGAAGAAGTAGCAATATTTGCTATGCACAAGTATTCAACCATATTGGCACTTAGCGAAGCCAGGGGCCTGAGTCTACTTTTACTTACACCAGTTTGACATCCGTGTCAGTCATTGAATTCAGTGGCATTATTGCAGACTTACATTTGTGGTACTGAGTGAGGAATTTTGCCTTGTCTCAATAATACATTAGTATAATCTCTCATTTGTGTTGCACCTGTGGTTCTAAGGGGCTCCCAAAGCAGGTAAGTCTGTATACTATTCTGACTTTGCTGAAGATGAGAGAGCAAAACTTTGAACCACTATAGATAGCAGGAGAAGGGAGGGGATGAAGCAGTGTGGTAGATACGAGAGGAAGGAAATGTTCATTTAATCTGCCACTGAAAGGCTTCTGCTGCTGGGGTAGAAACACATACACAACAGTTGAAGACATAAGACTATCGTATCTAATATGAACAACAAAATGAATGTTCAGCAATTACTTGGTAATAGGAAGCAAAGTATATTTGGTTATTCTTATCATGGATATCTAATATACCCGTACTTAGCTAATACTGGAGGACAGCACTTGGATTCATCTACTGCTCTCATTTGAAAGTTAATTGTTGTAATTATGTCTAGAAATAGGAGATGTGATAGGAAATCCCAGAATGATGACAACGTAGGGTAGTTATTCTCTGGGAACATAGGATGAAGTGAGATGGCAAGTGTCATGGCCCATTCTCCTATCTCTAGTCTGTATCTAGAGAAGGAACAGAGAGTGAATTAAATACTCCTCTTAAGTGCCATTTATATAACTGTGTAGATGTATTGGTATTTTTCTCTTCCAGTCTGTGGTGGGCATTACATCTCTTGGAATGGGACAGTGAGTTCCCCTTATTATCCAAGCTACTATCCACCAAACATTGACTGCAGCTGGCTACTCAGAGTAAGTCTTGCAGTTGGGGGGGGGAGGAGAGGCATGGCTCCTGGCCCCCCCTGGTTCCGACACTGGTGGTTCCCCACTTCTACAAAGGTTCCGGCACCCTTGCCACATCCTTGCTCCTCCCTGGCTCCAGATCCAGGGCTTCGTGGTTAAAGGGGCCTTGGGCTGGCAGTGTTTGCAGGGGGGAACCACAGCACCTCCCCCCACGACAACAGGGCCCTGGACTGTCGCCCCACCCATAATGCTGGCCCTGCCCCCCCAAAAAAGTGATGACCTCCCCCACAATACCATGTGACCCTTGTTCTGCATTGCCTGCTGCCCAGATCTGAAGGCAGTGCCTCTGTCAGCAGCAGCACAGAAGTAAGGGTGGCAATACCACGACCCTCCTACAATAGCCTTGTGATACCCCATAACCCTCTCTTGTGTCGGGACTCCCATGGTTATTACACTGTGAAATTTCAGATGTAAATATCTGAAACTGTGAAATTGACTTTAAAAAAAAAAAAAGCCTATGGCTGTGAAATTGACCAAAATAGACCGTTAATTTAGTAGGGCCCTATTTATGCATCAGTACTGTTAACTGTAAGGGTTTAGGAGGAAAATTTCAAAGACACAAATGGTGGTTGGCTTCTAGCTCCCAAAGGAGTTGGGTGCTTAACTGCAATTTATGCCTTAGGAAATCTCCTTTTTATTACACACCTTTCTTACCTATTGCTGGGAGTAGGTGGAGGTGGTATTTTCTTCTATAATCTGATGATGGGAATGTGATTTATTAATGCCTGTCCATTTGATTTTGAGGTAATAGAACAGAATGCATCAACTGCTTGGTTTTGTTTTGTTTTTGTTTATTTTCTTTAACACTTTGATTGTAGGCACCTCTGCCTGGATATAAGTTATCACTAAAAATCCTTGTCATACAAATTCAAGAGAAGTCTCCTGGGTCCAATAAATGTGATAAGGACTGGTTAGAAATTGATGGAGTTAGGTGAGTTAAAACACCACTCACTATTTTATTTGACATTTACATTAATTAGTGATATTCAGAGAGGACACAACTTGCCATTCTATAAAACATTCTGTACTAAAATCTTGAATTTCTCCAGCTACTTCCAGTGCAGAAACATACAACTTTGCAGACATTGTGACATCTTTATTTAGGCTTTCAATGGACATATTTTTCCTAATTATGGCTAAGCAGCAAACAGGTCAAATAGTTGTCACCAATGGTAATAAAAGCCTCATGCCTATTTCACATCAATTAAAAAAATACTTAATCTATACATTCATTACAAAGGTTGGTGGTCCAAGAGATGTTTAGTGCAGGATCCTGCATTGTTTTGCTGGAGGTGTGAATTCCTGGCTACCATCTTGAACTAGCTTCTTTTCTAGGGAGTGAGATCCTTTGCCATTTTAAAGCTTTGTTTTCTGTTTCCAATGTCTCTTTAATGATTGCTCTTTGCCTTGGTTATTGAAAACAAAATTAGACGTGATCAGTCACTCGTCCTTCAGAAGGAGAAAATTCAAGGTTGCAACTGCAATGTTGGATTGTGAGGATCCATGTCTAGGAAGTGAAAATGCTGGGTTTGCAAAACTGAACTGAAAACCTTTAAACAAACTTTTAGTTTTCAAAGGCAGAGGATGTGGTTGCAGTATTGACCTTCTTGCTATATTTTTAGAACTTTAGGCTTCTAGTCTGTGAGAACCAAGAAATTCATTACATGCAAAATAGTTTGGGAAAAAAATAAGTTACCTACATTGTATTTTAAACCTCCAAAGATAAGTTTTGGGAGCACATGTTTAATGTAAAGATTTATCCAAACCATATCACCATCTTTAAATGTTAGTTGTTTTGTACATGTAATAATAGGGTAGCTGAGTTGGCAAGATACAGTAAAGTAACATACAAATACTGTTAAGACTTGGTGAAGGTGGATTGTAGTTGTAATTATTCTGTTCTATACTTGACAGATATTGTAAAGCTATTGCTGAAAGCAACAGAAACAAGGAATATGGCTATTCAGTTGCGATTAATTTCCATTCAGATGAACTGGTCACGCACAGAGGGTTTTATATTGAATATAAAGCTTTCAGTCACACAGATCGTAAGTGGATACAAGTGCACTTTAACATGGACCCCTTAAAAACTACAGCTTTGGGGGAAACCTTGCTTCATAGACCTACGTTTTGTAGCCTAAAGGACTAACCTGCTTGCGCGCGTGCGCGTGTGTGTGTGTATATGTGTGTGTGTGTGTGTGTGTGTGTGTGTGTGTGTATTATATAATAAATAAACTATCTGGTTTATTGTAAGAGGTTCATAAATTTATATTAAAGTAAGTTTGACTGTAATGCAAGAGACCTACAGGTCAAAAACCTGTATGTTAAGCTAAAGCAAAGTTAGCATATCTATATTGGGCCCTTTTATCCAGAAAGCAAAGTTAACCTTTATCTTGTTTATCCTATGCCTAAATAGATAAGTACCCACGCCTATGTCTAAGACCTTTACCTAGATCAATAGACAATGGAGAATGGCATAGGGGGGTTTTCAGTGTTGTACCCACAGACTTAACAAGTACACCACAAGACACTGATGTGCGTACATACCTGTCATCAGTACATACATACATACTAGCCTATGGAGTAAGTGTACCCTAACATTTCTGTGGGTGAGGAATGAAATTTGGGCATAAGAGGAAGGATTTCTGGCACTTGCCTTATAAAAGAGGTGACATACCTCAATAGAGTACTCCATTCTCACTTACTTACTTACTTTCTCTCTCTCTCTCTCTTCTAGCTATCTATCTATGATGACTACTACTATTAGTAGGCTATATTTGTTCTTCCTAAACTTTCTTTCAAGGGAACTAGGCTAAGCTCGGTTTCCCTAAGTTTTATTCTTTGTTTATTAGGTTTTGATTTTAAGTTTTAGTTAGTCAAGTAAACCCTAAGTTAGATTTGATAGTTCTTAGCATTAGCTTCTTTAAGCACTGCATCCCTCACTCAAGAATTCAGAAACCTGAAGCGCCAGGCTATTCCTGTGTCTCTTACCACCAGGTTATTAGGGAAGGGTGTGAGTATATTAACCAAAGCTTTGTAGCATATAATACTATATTATCATATGTATCTTTTGAATAGCAGTAATGCAATTGTAACTTTGTAACTCTGATTATTTTACCATTTACTTACTATTATTGATTTTAATAAAAAGTCTTTAAGGCTATATCTGTCTCAGTGTGAGCTTCCTGTCATACCCCCGAGGGTCCTTTGTAAATTCCGTGGAGCCTGATTTAGGACAAGAACCTTATCTTCTAATCAGACAAATTGGTGAGCCTAAAACCCATACTATTAATAATTAATTCGTATTAATACTAATTAATTAAACACGATAAATAAATTAAATTTCCATATTATCCAAAATAATATTATTAGTACACCCTAAATCAGGCTACAGTTTCACACTGTAACTCCTAGTAATTGTGGAATGAACAGAGAGTTGTCCTTCAACCTGATTGATCCTGCCTGTCTGGTCCAGAGGTGAGGGGAAAAGAGTCTCTGTTGACTTGACCAGGCACAGACAGCAAATTTGCAGGCAAACTGTATTAAACCTTGTCCCTAAGAATCTAGAGGCTGGCATGCTCCAGTTATTATGCAAGGTCACTTGTTACTAACAAAGCTTTCTAGTAATGATAACCTACAGGTTTCTGTCTTAATGTTGTTGTCCAGTTGGAGATTCTTGGTATATTTAAATCATTAAACATCTGCATAATTAGCACTCACAGCAAATAAATCTGTATGGCCTCCACATCTTCAATGACAATGATAAGAAGGTTAATACCGATTTAAATTCTCCAACCCATTAATTTAAATTCACATAAATCAGAGCACCTGTTAAAATCACTGACCTTTAAAAAAAAATCGCATTTGCCTTAGTTGAATTTTATAGAACAAAAATAATGAGGTACTGCCACCCTCAGTGCATATTTGGTCCATGACACCATTTTCATTACTTCTATATTTTTTTCTTCTAGCATGTCCTAAACAATTTAAATGTACAGACAGAACATGCATTCCTTTAAACAACCAATGTGATGGATGGAAAGACTGCTCAGATGGCAGTGATGAATTAGACTGTGGTAAGCTTATTCAATTTCTGTTTTTAAAAACAGTCCTTCAGCAAGGCACTCAGAGGGCTGTAAAACACTTTTTCTAAAAAGTGCAATCAGAGGGAATAATCCTTGAAATAATATCCTTCAATAATACCATATAACCCTCCACCTACCAAAAATAAAATACATATTGCATAAGAACCAGACCTTCCAAGAAACAGTCAATGTTTTACATATTTATTCCAGAGCTTCCTGTAAAAGGACTAAAACAATGGAAAGGATAATCTTAGCTTACTTCAGAGTACTGTGTTCTTGAGTGTTTTCAGATCCTTGGATGAATGACGCTGTGACTGGGAAGTGCCATGATATTTATAGATCTCGCTTCTTCAGGCTGTAGTCCAGAGGAGTCTAACTGTGGCGATGGGAAGTGTAAACACCGTTCAAAGACATGCAAAGGGGACGACAGTTGCGGAGAGGATAGTGATGAAAATGATTGCCGTAAGTGTGTTGAAAAGTAGTTTAGGATATCAGTGGGGAGTTGGGGGATAGGGTTATGTTCATTTACTTACTGTCTACAGTTTTTGTGAATTATCTGATAAATATATGGAATAGCCTGCATTGTGTATATGTGTGGTGTGAGGATAATTAGAACTTTCATATGCATGCATCATTTTATGCTTTTCAAAATATTAGCATGTGTTGATCACACTTCATGCTCTCCATTATGTTACATAACAACTGAACCTTAGATTGACTGGGTGAACTGGATGGTTTTTGGCTACCAATAAGGGTAAAATGAACTTGCTGAAGGAACAGGAAAGATCATAGTTATATATGTGGGAATAAAGACTGTTGGAGAATCAAAGGTGATTTACCATCATATCTATGGCTCTGTCAGTGCCAGAATGTTTCTTGCAAAAGTGCAGGAGAGTTTGAGGTTCTGAAGATGATATTGAAACTAAGTCAATGTCTTTGCTGCAAAAAACGTCAAAATGTTTCTTGCTTGAGTGTTGTCCCCTGTCCCAAAATAGTATTTGCATAATCTGGGAGGTTGAGTTCTTCATAGAATGTAGCCATCACAAGGATGCATGCTCTGTGACTAGGGAAAATGAACTACCAGCAGGTCAGGTAATACCTCAGGGAATCCACAGTTCACTTGATAGTCAGAGTTTTCTTCTCAGTAACAGAATATGTTCTCATCCTGGGGAACAACTTTCTGCTTAAATATTGGATTGGGTGCTCTTTGCCTTCAAAGTCCTGGGAGAGCACCGCTCCCAGCCTGGCCTCCGGTGAATGAACTACTATTGGGAGAAGTCTGCATTGGCAAGGATAGGCATCTAGCCCAGCCACGCCTTCAGACCGTTGAAAGGTTCATCGCATCAGTCGTCTCACCAGACCTTTTTGGTGTCTCTGCCTTTTAGTAGATCATTCAGGGGAGCCGCAATCAAGGCAAAGGTGGAGATGAACCAGTAATAATATCCTTCCAGACTGAGGAAGCAGCATATCTGTCTTCTGAGCCAGCATGTGGGGCACGAGTTTAACATGTGGACTTTATCTAGCACCAGGTTTCAGAGTAGCAGCTGTGTTAGTCTGTGTCCGCAAAAAGAACAGGAGTACTTGTGGCACCTTAGAGACTAACAAATTTATTAGAGCATAAGCTTTCGTGGGCTACTGCCCACTTCTTCGGATGCATATAGAGTGGAACATATATTGAGGAGATATATATACACACATACAGAGAGCATGAACAGGTGGGAGTTGTCTTACTAACTCTGAGAGGCCAATTAAGTAAGAGAAAATTTTTTTTGAAGTGATAATCAAGCTAGCCCAGTACAGACAGTTTGATAAGAAATGTGAGAATACTTACAAGGGGAGACAGATTCAATGTTTGTAATGGCTCAGCCATTCCCAGTCCTTATTCAATCCTGAGTTGATTGTATCTAGTTTGCATATCAATTCCAGCTCAGCAGTCTCTCGTTGGAGTCTGTTTTTGAAGTTTTTCTGTTGTAAGATAGCCACCCGCAGGTCTGTCATTGAATGGCCAGACAGGTTAAAGTGTTCTCCCACTGGTTTTTGAGTATTATGATTCCTGATGTCAGATTTGTGTCCATTAACACCAGGTTAGCTGTGACATTATCGGGGATACTGTTCCTGATAGCTTGTAGTCCATCTTTACTCTCACCAGTAACCACACATCACTGAACAAAAACACTGACCCAGGAACCTATCCTTGTAACAAAGCCCGATGCCAACTCTGTCCACATATCTATTCAAGTGACATCATCATAGGACCTAATCACATCAGCCATACCATCAGGGGCTCGTTCACCTGCACATCTACCAATGTGATATATGCCATCATGTGCCAGCAATGCCCCTCTGCCATGTACATTGGCCAAACCGGACAGTCTCTACGCAAAAGAATTAATGGACACAAAGAGGTAAAGCAGGGTGGCTTTGTTTTGGCAACATAGGCCACTTCATTCCTGAATGACAACAGCCACATGGGGCTAATGCCCATTAACTTCACATGTTTAGTTGACTTGCCTTAAATATCTTGAGTGTCCTCATACAGACATGACCTTAGAGGTGTAGCTTTCAATGCCTTTGTCTAAATCATATTTATAAATAATGTGACCAAGCTTCCTCTCCACCTCGGTGGGTCCTGCACTTCTGTTTAGTGGGGGCTGGGGTATTCCTCTTTTTCTTCAGAATTTCCCCCCACGCCCCTGGGTTTATTGTCCACACCCTATTGGAGCAGGGTTCCTCCTGGCCTTCCCTCAGATCTCCGGGGCCTGGAAGGGCCAACCACCCTGTTGGGCAGGGATTCTCCCACCCTTCGCCACTGTACCTGCGTGGCTTCTCTCGTAATGCTTGTCAGCATCTGCACTGCATAGCTCTCCAGTAGCTCACCTTCCTCCCTCCGCTCCTATACTCCATTTTTTCACCTCGGTCATGTTTTTTTTTTCAGCCTATAAAAGTTGTTCCTCATATGCATATAAATGCCTGAATGGAAAATGCCCCATAAAACCAAACCCAGAATGTGATGGAATAAGAGACTGTGGAGATGGATCTGATGAAATGAACTGTGGTATGTGAAGTTTAATTCATTTGAAATACATTTTAAATGAAAGTTAATTCATGAGTGAATGATTGCAGTAAACGTAAATATATATTTATGTATTTGGCTCAAAATTTGGGTCAAATTTAGTATATATTTAGAAAGAAAAGATAGGATTTATAAAACTCCATATGAATAAAAATAATTCTTTGATAATATTTATATGAAAACATTTCCTTTACATCTTTCTCTGCTTTATCATCAACCCAAATACAATAACCTTGGGCCAGTTGAGGATGCCCAGAAAGTGACAATTATTTAAAATACTGCACTAAGTGAAACTGACGTGTCTGGGATCAGTGTCCACGCTGAGTGAAGTTAAAAAAAAGTGAAGAAGTCACATATGTGGTGAAATTTGATATTAAAACTTCCTTTTAAATAAGATCTTACCTGTAATACCTGTAAAAATAGTGTTTTTAGTATTATCAAGAGCATCCACTTTGTACCTTAGCTTGGATAGAATACTGGAGCAGGATCAGTAGATGTGAGTTCAATTCCTGGCTCTGTCATAGAATCATAGAAGATTAGGGTTGGAAGAGACCTCAGGAAGTCATCTAGTCCAACCTCCTGCTCAAAGCAGGACCAACCCCAACTATAGCATCCCAGCCAGGGCTTTGTCAAGAAGGGCCTTAAAAACCTCTAAGGATGGAGATTCCACCACCTCCCTAGGTAACCCATTCCAGTGCTTCACCACCCTCCTAGTGAAATAGTTGTTCCTAATATGCAACCTAGACCTCCCACACTGCAACTTGAGACCGTTGCTGCTGCTTCTGTCATCTGTCACCACTGAGAACAGCCTAATTCCATCCTCTTTGGAACCCCCTTTCAGATAGTTGAAGGCTGCTGTCAAATGCCCCCTCACTCTTCTCTTCTGCAGACTAAAGAAGCCCAGTTTCCTCAGCCTCTCCTCATAAGTCATGTTCTCCAGCCCCCCATCATTTTCTTTGCCCTCTGCTGGACTCTCTCCAATTTGTCCACATCCTTTCTGTAGTGGGGGCCCCCAAACTGGACGCAGTACTCCAGATGTGACCTCACCAGTGCCGAATAGAGGGGAATAATCACTTCCCTTGTTCCACTGGCAATACTCCTACTAATGCAGCCCAATATGCCATTAGCCTTTGTGGCAACAAGGGCACACTGTTGACTCATATGCAGCTTCTCATCCACTGTAATCCCTAGGTCCTTATCTGCAGTACTGCCGCTTAGCCAATCGGTCCCCAGCCTGTAGCAGTGCATGGGATTCTTCCGTCCTAAGTGCACTTGTCCTTGTTGAACCTCATCAGATTTCTTTTGTCCCAATCCTCCGATTTGTCTAGGTCACTCTGGACCCTATTCCTACCCTACAACATATCTACCTCTTCCCCCAGCTTAGTGTCATCCACGAACTTGCTGAGAGTACAATCCATCCCATCATCCAAATCATTAATGAAGATGTTGAACAAAACTGGCCCCAGGACCAACCCCTGGGGCACTCCGGTTGATACCGGCTGCCAACTAGACATTGAGCCATTGATCGCTATCCGTTGAGCCTGACAATTTAACCAGCTTTCTATCTACCTTCTAGTCCATTCATCCAATCCATACTTTTTTAACTTGCTGCCAAGAATACTGTGGGAGACTGTATCAAAAACTTTGCTAAAGTAAAGGTATATCATGTCCACCGCTTTCCCCATATCCACAGAGTCAGTTATCTCATCATAGAAGGCAATCAGGTTGGTCAGGCATGGCTTGCCCTTGGCGAATCCATGATGACTCTTCCTGATCACCTTCCTCTCTTCCAAGTGCTTCAAAATGGATTCTTTGCGGTCCTGTCCCTGCCTTGCAGTCACTTAATCTCATTTGTAACATGGGAATGATGATACTTAACATTCCTTTGTGAAACACTTTGGGATCTGCAGCTGGAAGAAGACAGTTTAAGAGCCAAGTATTAATAAACCTAAGTAAAATGGCCTACTGCCTTATGTGTATTAAAATCTTAATCCACCTGTTCAATACTTTCTTTATTAGCTTGTGGAAGAATGCAGTTAAAAAAAACTAGAATTGTTGGAGGTGAAGATGCAAGATCTGGAAAGTGGCCTTGGCAAGCAAGCTTGCAGATGGGAATGTATGGCCATATTTGTGGTGCATCTGTTGTTTCAAATAGGTGGCTGTTATCTGCTGCCCATTGTTTTCTGGACTCTGATTCTATAAGGTAAGTACAGGTTGTACAATCCAGCGTAGACACAGTTTAGTTTCACAGTTTTAGTTTCATTCGTTTATGTATCCATGATGCTGGCATAGTGGCTTTGAATGCATAATTCTGTGCACATGGTCTAATTGGTATGTTTTGTAGACCCAGTGTACATTTCATCCAATAATCAAAAGTATAAAGTATCCAGAATAATTATACCACCACTGTAACCAGAAAGTAAATCCTGCTGTTGAACCATGGAGTTAATTGTGAACGCAGCATAATTTTCCCCCCCCCAAAATAATACTCCTAACCGTTAAGATTAGAGCACCTCTAACAGTGGGAAAGTATGGAAACTGGCTGGTGGATAGGGGCTGGTGGTGTAGTGAAGACAGGCATGGTGATGCATAATATCCTGCAAATATCAAGATTACTCATGTGCAGCATCACTGAGGGATTTGGAAAGCTGGACTTCCTCAACTGTAGATGGATCCCAAGTACCCATTCTATGTTTAAAATGCCATCCTCCTATCAAGCTAATGAGTGCATTGATGGGCTACCGCTCAATGTTAGGAGCAAGCTGTGGTCCATCCTGATTTTAATTGGATGGCTAGGTGAAATACCTGAAGTCTAGGAGTCAGGACTCAGAACTTCTGGGTTCTCTTCACAACAAGAGTCATAGTGAGGGATAAAAATGGCAATATTCCATTCAGACTACATCTGCATGATCTGAGCAGCTGCAAGTTCTGCCAAAATAAGTAGTGAAAGAAGTTGGCAATGTTGACATTTAGGAACCTTGATTTTTCAGATTTGTACAATGTAATAACTGCAATTACGTGCAGAAAAAGGGTAGCTATACATCTAACTGGCCACTTGGAAGCACAATTACCCACTTTGCATACAAAAAAATCAGACAAATAGGCATAGATTATCAGCTGCAATTACGAATAATGTTCCTTTAAAGTATTATTAGGTTTTGGAGTCAACACTTGAATGAAATGGATATGCTTATGTGTTGGAGTTATTGTTCCTGTTGGTTTGCTGGCTGGTGCGGCAGTGACAATGGTGGTGTTAGTTCTCAACCAGAAGAAGCAGAAACTTTTTCTTAAGAAAGCTTAAATGATTGGGGTCACCATATAATTGGAACTGTAGCAATCATTACTGGCTCAATATGACTGGGAGTCCCAACCCTGCCACTAACTTGGTGAGACCTGGGTAAGTCACTTAACGTATCTGTGCCTCAGTTCTCTACAGGATAGGCAAGTTATCCCCATGTGACTGATTCAAAGTCCTTCAAGATCTTTGGATGAAAAGTGCAAAGTATTAGTCATATTACTCCCAGAAAGCATCCCTTTGGAAACCATGAAGAAAAACACAAAACCAAAATAAAAATGAGATGTATCTGTCCTACTGATTTCATGTTGTGCTCCTCCCCTGACTTTGGTATTTCTCATAAAATATTGTAAATAACTCTTAAATAACCTGGCATGATGATCATCATCATTTTATAAATATTGTCTGTTTTGCAGGTACTCTGTGCCTTCTGGCTGGAAAGCATATATGGGCATAAGGATCATTAACAAAAACAGCAATCATGTAGCTATGAGATCAATCAAAAGGATTATTGTCCATCCACGGTATGACCAATATATCTCAGACTATGACATTGCCCTGTTGGAAATGGAGACACCAGTATTCTTCAGTGAGCTGGTACAGCCCATTTGTTTACCCAGCAGTCCTAGAGTATTTTTTTATGGAACTGTCTGCTATGTAACTGGCTGGGGAGCCCTAAAAGAAAATAGTATGTTCATTTCCTGGATATGTTTCTTGCAAGTTTGACTCTAATTTTAAACTGTAAGAGTGAGGTGATTAAACTAAAAACAAATATAATCACGGTTTACTTAGCACAGTGGTTTTCAAACTTTTTGTATTGATGACCCCTTTCACACAGTAAGCCTCTGACTGTGAAGCCCCTTATAAATTAAAAGCGGGGGTGTGTCTAATTTAATGGGGGTGGGGAAGGTCAGGGCTGTCAACCCCAGGGAGCTGACAGCTCATGACCCCCATGGAACCACCTTGCGACCCGCTGAGCATCCCTGACTTAGTAGGTCTTTTAAAAGCTAGAATATTCCTTCTTTGTCAAAGCAAATTCAGTGGTTTGGCTCAGGCGCAGTTGAACATCTGTGGAGTTTCTTAATGCTGGCATATTGAAATAGTTTAAGTCAATTAGGAGTCCTACCATTAGGCATTGAAGACTGTCATAGGCCATTAGAAAGATAATTACCCTGGATTAGCACTTGTTTCTCACATATACAGCTCATTTAATTTCTACAGTACTTCAGTACAATACTATACAGTATAAAGAATTTATAGATAGAGAAATAGGAAAGAAGTTGAGACTAGCCCAAACTAGGAAGTAGTCTGTGTCTGATTCAGAATTGGAACTCAAGCGCTTCCAGATGGCAGTTTTTTAGTTAATCCCTTAAATTGCATTATGATCTAAGGCAGTGGTGGGCAACCTGCATCCCATCAGGGTAATCTGCTGGTGGGCTGCGAGACAGTTTGTTTACATTGACAGTCTGCAGGCATGGCCACCCACAGCTCCCAGTGGTTGCAGTTCGCTGGGCCACGGGACATGCTGGTCGCTGCTTCCCACAGCTCTCATTGGCTGGGAATTGTGAACCGCAGCCACTGGGAGCTGCGGGCAACCGTGCCTGCGGATGGTCAATGTAAACAAACTGTCTCGTGGCCCTCCAGCAGTTTACCCTGCCCACCACTAATCTAAGGTTTTACATTTGACCCAAATTTATCTACTGGGGTATCTTTGGCTTTCTTAACATACTTTTCATCTAACATCTGAACCCAGGACTATGATTATTTATGCCTAAATATACTTTAAGTGAAGTTATAATACAAAAAAAATCCATTATACAGTGTCAATTTTTCAATAAAATTGATATATAAAATTTCAACTTAATTTGAAACTGTGAAATTAAAATATTTGAACACCTTCCCCTCTCATAATTTCACTTACCGCCTCCCCCAAAGCCCTAAAAAGGTCCTAAAGACCAGGTTGGTGGTACAAATTGTGGCACAGATGAAAGATACTGATGATGAAACAGTTGTAGCTCAAGCCAGTTTGGTATTCTGTAGGGTGCCACATTTGGTCTATGGTGCAATTTAGGAATAGCTACTATCATTGGGAGTTATAACTAGTCAAAGCAGGTTTATTTTTATCCACAACCTCCTCCCCGATTCCCTCTCTACTAGGAGTTGCAGCAGGTTGCCAAATAATAGGACCTGAAAGGGGCCTTTGGGTACAATTTCAATACAAATAATAAAGAAATATTAAAAAGCTCAAGTGAGGGCAAAGCATGTAACAAAATCAAAATTTTGGCATGGGTGTCGCGTGTTGTACTGACAATTCCTGCAGATCTCCATGCCATCCTCTGCTTCAAGGTTTGGCTAATCATTATCAAAGGAAGGACTAAGGAAATGCAAGAAGGTAACAATGGCAGAGGGTTGTAAACTTTCCTGTCTTCCTTATATGAAAGCAGCATTAGTAACAGATATTCAAAAGCTGTGGGGAAGGAATTTAAGCTACAGTACATAGTAACCCTTAGGCTCTGTAGATTCTAAATACATTCCTCCCTTCTGATGTATGTGCTTTTTCCTCAGAACTGTAAAACCGGCATATGTTACATTTATATTGTTCTAGGTTACCTTGCCAAAACACTGCAAGAAGCTAAAGTGAAAATAATTAATCAAAGTATTTGCAACAAGCTATATGATGATCTGATTACATCTCGAATGCTGTGTGCTGGAAATCTTAATGGTGGCATTGATGCATGCCAGGTAAAAGTGAAAACTGTAGGAAAACTACCATTATTTAATTCCTTTGTATATCAGGAATGTTTGGTTTTAATGCAGTGATGGAGCACAGTGTTTTGGTAATGTGGTTAATTAGTGACAAGGGAGGTAAGTTTGACAGGCAATATTTGCATCCTTTGAAACATGGGTGGCAGGTGAATTGCGGGCTCGGGAAGGCTAGCTCCTGGCCTGGCCTGCCCCTTCTGCCCAAGGCCCTGCCTCTCCTGCCAAAGCCCAGAGCCTCCTCCCCTCCCCAACCCTGCTCCAGGCCACCCAAGCACGACCCCTTCCCCCAGTGTGCTGGGTGGGCAATATGGCCCCCTCCCCCAGCCCTGGAGCACTGGGAGGGTGAGTGGGCAATGCGCCCCAGAGCGCCGGGTGGGCGGGCAGCGCAGCCCCCTCCCCCAGCCCCAGAGTGCAGGCTGGCCCCCATTAGTCCCAGTCTGGGGCACCTGCCACAAGGAGAAGAGCCCCCTGCAGCACAGCGTGGGGAAGCAGGAACAGGCCTGGGGGTGGAGCATGGATGGGGCCATGCAAGGCTGTCTGGGGAGGCTCAGCCTTCCCCTGCCTTTGATACTCACCTCCCATGCTTCGAAACAAATGCTGCCTTTCAAAACAATAGGTAAGATCCAGTTTGTTGAGATTGTTCTGCCATAAGAGGGCCTCTGTTGGTTTTGGGTGAATGGGGATATAGGGATGGAGGAGTTTGAGTTAGGGTTGTTTATGGAATCTCAATGATGAATTTCTTATTCTTGAACTCATGGGCTAGTCACGGTGGAATTCCCTCTTTTCATCTCTTTCTACTGTCCCTGTACTGCTCTATGACCAGCTGCTTGTTCAATGGGATGATTGGCAGAAGAGAGGTAAGTCACCGTTCATCTTCTTCTCTTCTCCTTTGCATCCCCTTGTTGTTGCCATTGTGTTCTGTTTGGGTTTGGCAGAATTAGATTTTCATTTTTTAAAATAATTTTGATGGATTATATTTGTTTGTTTTAAGCATTTTTTTATTTTTTATCAATTTTAAATGTTTACACTTAGGGACATTATGGGGGGAGGGTTTCGGAGAATAATTGTGTACTGACAGTAGATACTGAGATTCAAAAAGTTAAAACTTTCTAATAGTTAAAAAACAAATTGTCAGCATCACACATCAAAACACACAAAGTAAACATCCTTAAATCAAACGCTAGTACATTCTTTCTTTGCCTATCTGTAAATTTTAATTATTATTGCTGGAAATATTTTTTGTCTGTTTGTGGTGTATATGGTAAAACTGACATTTACCAGCATTCACTAATAAAAATCTAATCCTCCCTAGCCTAGTTCTATTAATTTGCATTCTTCCGTCGTCTTAGTTGTAATGAAATGTTACAACATGCATTGGATGCATAAACAAATGTACAGCCACTGTCCAGAAATAGAAAATATAATAATTTGAGGGAGAAAGTGTCTACTGTCCGTATGTTACCTAATCATCTTATTACAGTGCAATGTGTTTGTTCTGATGATTGAACTGTATCCTTTGCTTTAGGGTGATTCTGGAGGTCCATTGGCCTGCGTCGGAAAGGGAAATAGATGGTATCTTGCCGGCATTGTCAGCTGGGGTGAAGGATGTGCTCGGCGTAACCGCCCTGGTGTATATACAAAGGTGACAGAGCTTTATGACTGGATTCGTCAGTACACAAACTGATGCGCTTAGAAGAAAACAAAAGTCACCATTTTTACCGGAGTAATCCATGAAATATGTTTTTATGATGATAACATAAGGAAACACTGTAGATGTTTGTGCTGAAGTTCATATATATTTTTTTAAGACCTAAAATTGTTATTAACTTCTCTGCACATTTCAGGAACAGTCTGAACTGAAAGTAACTTTTTCCATCTTCAATGTCTTCATCACCAGAAATGGACAAACAGGGTTGAATGAAGTAAGAATGGATTAGAACCTTGGGCCAAATTCCAGCCAAACCTTATTGGATGTTTGGATAATTCCTTTCCTCTCCTCTCCCCTCCTCTCCAGCCCCAGCACATATAAATACATACATACACTCTCCATATGCAATGTATTGTGGTTTCAGACAGGATCAAGGGCCCACTTCTCACATCTGGTCAAAATACACAAACTGCAAGTCAGGGTGGTGTGCAAAGGTGGGTTAAAGCTCTCCTTCGCTCATGGTGCTGCTATGCTGCTGCTCCTGTGCTGTGTTTAGAGGAGCCCGCAGGCTGTTCTACCTTAATATGTTTTTTAAGCTGGAAGAGGCCAAAACCATAGCTCTGGTTTGTTGTGATATAGGGGCACCCCAAACTCTCTCCCACTTTGGTAGCCATGATCCCTTTTCTTGTTAAGTTAGCAGCAGGGAGGGTGTTTGGCGTTCAAGACAAAAGATAACACTAAGCTGTGTGCCAATGTTCGATTCTCATGATCCTCCCTGGGCTGGTTAAGACAAGCATACAGGGGTGCCAGAACAATTTTTATAGTGGGGGTGCTGAGAGTTCTTGAACCAAACTGTAGACCATGTATATAATGGAAACCACTTCAAGCCGGGGGTTGTGGCAGCACCCCACTGTCCCTAGTGCCAGCACCTATGCAAACATGTGATCAAATTCCATCAGTAGTGTAGCACAAATCAGTCCCATTAAACCTGAAGATCTGGCCCTAAACTTGCAAGGACTGAAATACCATTATTGGTGTCTTCGGAGTGATGGTATTTTAGAACAGGAGAAAATGCTGAGTTTATTAAGAGGAGCTCAATTCAGTTAACCTAAAGGAAACTGCACGTATTAGATGGAGAGAGAATTCTTTTTCAGTCTGGTACAAACAAAACTTCACATGCACAAGCTCCCTAGCTGCTATCAAATGTTAAACTATATAATCACAACACATTGCTGATTATACTTTGTGGGAACAAACCTGTTGCTAGCTACTTATAGTAATAGACTTATTCAAATTAACTCTTTCTTGGGTGTCAGACTGCAATAAGAGTGTCATCTTGAATTATCTCCTACGCAAAGAAAGACAGGAACTTGATCGTATGATATTCCAAACCAAAAAGATTGGAGTACATTTTAATAGGAATCTATACTTTTTGGATGATTATCTTGTAGTCAAAACAGCTTGAGGTTCACCTGGATCTATAGTAGTTATTAGGCTGTAATTATTCTATCTGCTCAGGGCTGTAGTACACCTAACCTCGAAGGTACTAGTAGTGTGTCAGAGATACTGCAACTGGGAGGTAAGGCATGAGGTGCTTCAGTTGCTAGGCCTTGTGCTAGCCCTGGTGTGTCCCAATAACCCCCCAGACACTCGGAGAAAGGAAAGGGGCATTTTACTAGGTCTGGCAGGAGAGGGAAAGGTTGCAAATACCCTAGGTATAGTGGCTTAAACAGTTAGAGCTCAAAGTGAAACAATAGTGGTTCTTATTTGGACCCACTAAACAGCTTTTCAGACCTAGTGCCTAAGGTGCTTTCTCCAGTCCAGTTGTCTATTAAAAGCTAATAAGACTGTGCAGATTTCCTGGCCTGGATCAGTTAGTGGTGTGGCTCATTAGAACCCCTTTATGTTGGCTCCCTGCCCAGTCTCTGCTGCATCCACACATACCTGGACCTGGCTGCAATGTCCATCAGTCACTGTTCCATATGTGGTTGCCCAGCTCCTGCTGCAGCCTGCTCTGAACACAGTTACCTGGAAGTTTCCCTGTGCAATCAGCTTCCCTGCTGCTCCATTTCCCCAAGGGCCAGGTTACTTCGTGGGTCAGGGTTTCTCATAGTTTCTGCCCCTTTTCCTTACTGGCCAGCAGAAGGGGATGAGCCTGAATGTCCATCCCAGAGGGTCATAGATCAGTGGAGAAGGGGTTCCTGCTTAGCAGACTGATCACAAGAGTTTTTCTCCTTGCTTGGCATCAGTAGATAGATCCAGATTGAGACTTCCAAAGCTGTCTAGGGGATTTAAAGCACCTGTATCATTAAAATTAATGGAAGATCTATCTAACCCCACTAGACAGCTTTAATGGTCTCCCCTTCAATAGCTTGTAGTTTTAGGTTTTCAGACCTGAGGTAACATGATGATGGCAGTTGGCAACTTGGATGCCACTCCCTGCCACATTCACAAACACACAGCTTGGTTATGTTATATGAATGTGCCCCTCACAGTGTGGCCAGAATCTTGTGATTTTTTTTTTCTTTGTCATGAGTGATAGGATTTTGGCTGGTCTGGGCCAGTCTCATAATGATGCAAGAAGTCCAAGTCCTTTAGTGTATTTGAGCCCTCTGATTGGTTATTTTTCCCCAGGAGGTGGGCAAATGGGGCAGGCAGCCAACCAGAGCTGCCACAGGAAGAGCGCTGTCTCCTCCTTCTCCCCTCTGCAGCAATCCAAAGCCATCCTCATAAGAGGGGCATGGGGAGGAGGTATCAGAAAGAGCCCAGCAGCTCAGGACAACTCCACTGCTCTGCCCTCCTCCCTTCTGCAGCACCTGGCCTTGGGGCATGGAAAGGAGCAGCAGGGGTGGGGAGGCTGAAGAGCCCTGGAGCTGCCCCTCCAGCCTGAAAGTGGGAAAGGGGACCCCTTTGCAGCCCCCCCCCACACACACCTGGGAGATGGGGATGAAGAACCCCGGAGTAGCAGAGGGGAGGCCAAGTTGCACTGATGTGGGAGTTAGGGGCGGGGGCTACCAGTGACTGAACTGATTCAGGGATTGAGGGGACAGGAGTGATTCAGAGGCTGGGAGCAGAATGAATTGCTGGGCAGGGGATGGGCTGATGTGGGGATGAGAGCTGCAGCAATGGCCAAAATCTACTTATCTAATACATTTGGGAGAGTGGGGCCCAGTAATTGTGGCTCTCTCTTGGGGGAGCATTCAAAAATCAAGACTGTAATTTTTTTTTTTTTACCCTCATATTTTGAGTCTAACTCATGATTTGTAATCTCTCGAGGTTGGCAATACTACCCTCACTTATTTTTTAGCTCACTTTCATAGGCTGACTCATTGTACAGTACATCGGGGAAGGCGTTCTGTAAATTACACGTAGATACAGGAATGAATTTTATTGTTGTTTTTGTGTTACATAATTCATGTATTTAAGACTCATTTTTTAAATATAATTCTCTCATTAAAATGTGTGGTACTTTCTCCAGGTTTTTAATGGAATGTAAAAGCACTGTCTATTCTAAACTCTAAAGATATTAAAATTCTAAAAGTATTTTACTAATGTACTGGTGTTTCTTGAATAGTGGTGACCAAGTATTTATTAGCTTGGCGGCGCTACTGAAATAAAGTAATTCACTCTGAACTCTTGGTATGCTTAGAATTGCAGTCACAGCTTGTAAGCTGTAGATGAGTTAAAATCAACTGACGTTTCCTCTTTATTTTAAATAAAGTTGAACTGTGAAGCGCTTAAACCTGCCAAGGTTTGAGTTTATTTCTACTCCATGTATTGATAAGACTGTGAATATCGTCACCAGAGAAGGACGTTGCATTCCTAGAATTTTAGATTAAATGTGAGCCTTGGCCACAAAGTTCAGATCCAGCTCTCAAATTCCCTTACGCTAGGGGTGTGTGGTCTCAACACCGGGGTTTTAGTTCTGCCCATTATATATAACGTGTGTGTATATGAGAGAGAGTGAAACCACGAAGTATGCATTTGGGTGCACACTTCAGGAGTTAGTGTGCAGGCCTCACTTATTAGTTGTGAATGAACTAACGTTGGTCTTGACAGGTAAGTGAAATAGGAATACAATTTTCATAAAGCTTACACAAGGTTAATGATTGCAGATCTTAACGTCTGAAAGTGTATTGTTGACTTTTCCTATTTTTCTAAGAACTGATGGCTTAAGAGTGAAAGGAGCTTATATCCATCAGGAATATTCTGAGACCTCTCCAGGAGCCTCTGGGTCAGGCGATCATTACGTGAAACAAAGCCATGAACCCAGGTTCCTGAGTTTTAGGGTAGTTCAGAACTGAACTTGACAGCTCAGACGTACTTTGTCTACTGAGCTTTTTGGTTTCTTTTCTTTGGGAAAAGTGCTGTATAAATGTAAGCTTGCTTTCGTTCCTTTGTATTGTACAGGTATAGTGGTATTCAGAAATGTGACGGGGGATTGCTTGCTTGCCCTGTCGGAAAACACCATCTTCTGAGACAAAGATAGATTGCTTCATCTGCTGAGTTTGTTGCTTTAGCAAGCACCATGTTGCTTGTGCTGGCTAAGGGCTGGTGCAGTAAGGTAACCAAACTGGAAAATCTAGTATGACACAGCTTGAGAATGAACATTTTGTGTTTCAAAAGTGCAGGCAAATCAATACTTCCGCCTCATCCCATTTCTTTTTCAGAGGATACAGTCCCAGTCCACTCCCTGCTCCATGGAATTTCCCTTGTTTACCCAACTTGCTGAGATCACTTGCTTGTAAATTATGTGGACCCTGGCTGCTGACGTCTCAAATCTTGACCCTGAGCTGACACCAACACAGCAGAAACGGGAAGGAAGTGAGTCTTGTCAGTATTTGCCTTCAAATAAAAATTTCTCACAGAAGTGGAAGCAATGAATGGCCATGTTCCTGAACGTGAATGTCAGGCTATTGAATTACAAGGTGGGAGAGACCTTGAGGAGGAAAATGAGGCAGACCATAATAAACCTCTTAATCCTGAAGCATCCATGACAAAAAAGGTAGGACTCACATTCATTCACTTTCTATTTATAAGCATGTTACCTAAACATTGTACAGTGATTGAAATAACTGAGGAGCATTCTGGTGGAATAAGTTGCTTTTATTGTAAAATTTATTTTACGTCTTTGTTGTTGTTGTTTGTTGACTTACAGTTAAATGTCAGAAATACTAAGGTTAAATGCAGATTTCTTTTCCTCTGCTGTTAATGACATCTGACTGAAACAGAATATTTAAAATCTAACTCATTTGCCATTTTTAATACTGTTTGTTCATTAGCATTCATTCCAAAATGAAATCACACTTGTAATTTTAGGAGTTTCGCTTTCAGTTTGTCATGATATCAGTATTGCAATGGGTGAATTCCAGTCACTAAAGGGAGATGTTAAAATCCAAATTAAAAAGGTTTTCATTTGGAAAAGAATTAAAATGCCAGGAAAACAGTACTGCTAGTATTAGGATTTGTTTCCTTTTTAAAAAGTTTGTCCCTTCCCACAATCTAACCTTTGGGCCAAAACTATTTAGCACTTCTCCTTTAATGTACAAGTAAGTGTGTAGTGTGATCAAAGGAAGCAACAGTAGATATAAATTTTGTATCCTAGATTATTAACATCAGCCGACAATATCCCTCTGCTGGTATTGTAAACTTCTTTAACTTTGCTAAAACGAGAATAGGCTTGTTAATAACAATGCTCGTAACTTGTGAGTGCGAACGATTATTAATTTGTATGATAAGCATGTTACACATACACATGGTAAGATGACTCCTGCCCCAAATACCCGAAAAGAAGTTGTATCACCAGTCTACTGATGGAGAATTCAGATGCAGTAACATTCAGTGGTTTGCCCAAGACCACAAAGGAAGTCTGTGGCAAAGCCAAACATTTAATCCAGTTTCCTAAAACCCAGTCTAGGGATTTACCCACCAGACACTTGTGGTTAGTTTTTGTTTAGATATGTGTGTCTGTCTGCACTGGCAAATCAGGCTCTTAGCTATTGAAGTGATCTAAAGTGTGCTTGAAAAGTATCTTCAATGTGGTTTCTTCCAATTTCTTCTTCTGCCTCACTCCTATCACCCAGTAATCAATACCACAGCACTGCCCAACCTGACTGTAAAACTATTCATTGTTTTCAGTAGCTACCTTTCCCCCGAGCTCTGTGACATATTGATTTTTCTTATCTAAGTAAAGAGGGTGTTGGTTCAGTTCTAGGGAGGAATCACAGATTTGAATGTGTACTTTACATCAAGTCAGTTGACACTTCTTTAATAGAGGCAGCACTCTGTATTGGTCTGAGCACAAGGCTGGAAACCTGAGCTGAAATCCAGGCCTTCATGTCCGTAGCCTTGGGCAAATGTCTGCCTCTGTTTCCTTACCCATGAAATGGGTATTGTGCCTTCTGACTACACAGGAGTGTTGTGAGAGATAACGTGATGCACTAGTGTCAAGCATTAAATTAAAAGCTAGAAAATTCCTGTTTCTTTTTTTCACACAACATTCCTATTAATTTCACTATAAACCTCGTGTGTTTAAATATCCAAACAAAACATCCCTACACATGTGCTTTACTCACTGTCTTCTTTGCCCGCCTCCTGCAATCTACCCCAAAAAGTGAAAACCTAAATGTACAATAATCAAATGGTTCTTGTCTGTCTCTTCATATTTTCTTCATTTTTTTTAAACGTAGACGTCAACACCTTAACATTAGCAGTGCCCTAGTTAACAATGAAAGTGAATTCTTCTTCACTCCCCAATCCAAAAAACAAAAATAACCCCCTCAAAACTTCTTCCTGCCATTTGCTATGAGTGCTTGCATATAAGGGCTATGTGGACTGATATTATTAACTTCATAGGTGTGGATGTTTTTGTAAACTTCTCCGTGAATACTTTTAACATCCTGAGGAATCTATAAACTTCATAAACCAAATGGTCTGGTCCAAGAAACTTTGAAACTACGCTTGGTATTACAGTATAAATGTTTTAGTTTTGATTCGAGAATAGGAAGTTTGTAAGTGCAGCCTGCCAGTTTGGGTTCAAACGTTCCACATTCTGCACTGAATGAAACTCCATACATAAATGTAATCCCCTTGAAGAACTGGGTACCATTAGGAAGATGTTCTGTTACCCAGGTCCTATTATCTGCAGGTAGCTTGCAAGGTCTGGAGGGGCAGCCTGCTCCTTACTAAGTGTCACACATTCCTGGGTAGCCTGTCCCTGGTGAGATCCTTTTCCAGTCACCCGATTGAACCCCTTTCAAGGAGTAGGCCTATCCCTCTACTTCTCTTTGTGTATGCCTCACTGAGTCTTTAGGTTATAGCCCCTAACTAATTCAACAGGTCATAGTCATAGAGTTGACTATGGGGGAGAGGGATAGCTCAGTGGTTTGAGCATTGGTCTGCTAAACCCAGGGTTGTGAGTTCAATCCTTGAAAGGGGCCACTTGGGGATCTAGGGCAAAATCAGTACTTGGTCCTGCTAGTGAAGGCAGGGGGCTGGACTTGATGACCTTTCAAGGTCCCTTCCAGTTCTAGGAGATGGGATATCTCCATTAATTTATTTATTTAAGGCCAGTAGGGTCCACCAGATCATCTAGTCTGGCCTCGTGTATATCAACACCACCCAGGCCAAGAACACCACCCAGGACCCCTCCCCCCACATTAAATGCAACAATTAAAACTAGACCAATGTGTGTCAGCCCACAGAAAACTATTATGTTCCAGAGGCAGAGAATAGGAGGGACCCAATGTGCACAAGTGCCCAATGCCCCTGCAGTGGCAGGGAAATGATTAAGTGAGATTTAGCTAGATAATCCTTATGACTAACCCTCACCCACACACTGCAGAGGAAGGTGAAAAAATCTGAAGGTCACTGCCAATCTGACCTGGGGGAAAACCTGACCTGCCAGTTTCCCTTGGGAGTCTGACACAGCATGCATTGGCAGTGCTACAGAAATGTCTTGCACAAAAGGCATAATTTATTTTGCTCAGAAGATACATAGCACTTAGAGAGGTGGAGTTAAAACAAGAGATGTGCACACCTATTCCCTCACCTACACTTAACCTCTTTATCTGCAGCTTAGGCACTTCTCATTCCCCTCTCTGAGTTGGGAGAACCAGCTGACTGCTTGCAGCCCTCTCCCTTTGTCTGTGTATGTGGCCGTCCAGGCTATCAGGTTTTTCACTCACACATAAGCATATAAGAATGGCCATACTGGGTCAGACCAATGGTTGAAAGGGAATGAACAGAACAGGGCAATTAGTGAGTGATCCATCATCCAGGCCTAATTTCTGGCAGTCAGAGGCTTACGGACATCCAGTGCATGGGGTTGCATTCCCATTGATGGACCTGTCCTCCAGAACTTTAATTCTTTTTTGATCCCTGTTATAATTTTTGCCTTCACAGCATTGCCCAGCGGTGAGTTCCACAGGTTGATTGTGCATTATGTAAAGAAGTACTCCCTTCTGTTTGTTTTAAATCTGCTGTGCATTAATTTCATAGGGTGACCTCTGGTTCTTGTGTTATGTATTTATGTAAATAAAACTTCCTTCTTTTCTTTCTCCACACCATTCATGATTTTATAGACCTTTATCATATCCCCCTTTAGTCATCTTTTTTTCTAAGCTGAACAGTCCATCTTTTTTTCATCTCAGCACATATGGAAGCTGTCCCATATCCATAAACATTTGTTGCCCTTCTCTGTACTTGTCATAACTATAAAGGGAAGGGTAACAGCCCTCCGGTGTACAGTACTATAAAATCCCTCCTGGCCAGAGACTCCAAAATCCTTTTACCTGTAAAGGGTTAAGAAGCTCAGATAACTTGGCTGACACCTGACCCAAAGGACCAAGATACTTTCAAATCTTGGTGGGGGGAAGGCTTTTGTTTGTGCTCTTTGTTTTGGGGGTTGTTCGCTCTTGGGACTGAGAGGGACCAGACATCAATCCAGGCTCTCCAAATCTTTCTGAACAAGTCTCTCGTATTTCAAACTTGTAAGTAAACAGCCAGGCAAGGCGTGTTAGTTTTTATCTTTGTTTTCTCAACTTGTACCTTTTTGCTAGAGAGTGTTTCTCTGTTTGCTGTAACTTTGAATCTAAGGCTAGAGGGGATTCCTCTGGGCTCTTTAAGTTTGATTACCCTGTAAAGTTATTTTCCATCCTGATTTTACAGAGATGATTTTTACCTTTTTCTTTAATTAAAAGCCTTCTTTTTAAGAACCTGATTGATTTTTCCTTGTTTTTAGATCCAAGGGGGTTGGATCTTGATCCACCAGGAGTTGGTGGGAGAAAGGAGGAGGATGGTTAATTTCTCCTTGTTTTAAGATCCAAGGGGTTTGGATCTGTATTCACCAGGGAATTGGTGAAGAGTCTCTCAAGGCTACCCAGGGAAGGGAGTTAGCACTTGGGAGTGGTGGCAGCAGACCAGATCTAAGCTGGTAGTTAAGCTTAGAAGTTTTCATGCAGGCCCCCACATTTGTACCCTAAAGTTCAGAGCGGGGAAGCAGCCTTGACTGTACTTTTTCCAATTCTAATATATCTTTTTTGAGATGGGGCAACCAGAACTGCATGCAGTATTCAAGTATTCATATATCTTGTCTGTTTTCTCGGCTCACCCCTTCTATATAATCCATGAGCTGTTTGAATCTTCTTTGATTCTAGACTTAGCCTTGGGAGAAGTAAAACATTTTGGCCTGGATCGAGCCAGCTAAGTAACTTTGCCGTTCAATTGATGGCCCATCCATTATCATCTTAACTTGTTTAAAGCTGGGTATCTGAGGGGCAGTCTTAGAATCATAGAAGATTAGGGTTGGAAGAGACCTCAGGAAGTCATCTAGTCCAACCCCCTGCTCAAAGAAGGACCAACCCCAACTAAATCATCCCAGCCAGGGCTTTGTCAAGACGGGCCTTAAAAACTTCTAAGAATGGAGATTCCACCACCTCCTTAGGTAACGCATTCCAGTGCTTTACCACCCTCCTAGCAAAATAGTTTTCCTAATATGCAACCTAGACCTCCCTCACTGCAACTTGAGACCATTATTCCTTGTTCTGTCATCTGGTACCACTGAGAACAGCTGAACTCCATCCTCTTTGGAACCCCCCTTCAGGTGGTTGAAGGCTGCTATCAAATCCCCCCTCATTCTTCTCTTCTGCAGACTAAACAAGCCCAGTTCCCTCAGCCTCTCCTCGTAAGTCATGTGCCCCAGCTCCCTAATCATTTTTGTTGCCCTCCGCTGGACTCTCTCCAATTTGTCCACATCCTTTCTGTAGTGGGGGCCCCAAAACTGGATGCAGTACTCCAGATGTGGCCTCACCAGTGCTGAATAGAGGGGAATAATCACTTCCCTCGATCTGCTGGCAATGCTCCTACTAATGCAGCCCAATATGACATTAGCCTTCTTGGCAACAAGGGCACACTGTTGACTCATTTGCAGCTTCTCATCCTCTGTAACCTCTAGGTCATTTTCTGCAGAACTGCCACTTAGCCAATCGGTCCCCAGCCTGTAGCAGTGCGTGGGATTCTTCCATCCTAAGTGCAGGACTCTGCACTTGTCCTTGTTGAACCTCATCAGATTTCTTTTGGCCTAGTCCTCCAATTTGTATAGGTCACTCTGAACCCTATTCCTACCCTACAGCATATCTACCCCTCCCCCCAGCTTAGTGTCATCCGTGAACTTGCTGAGGGTGCAATCCATCCCATCATCCAGATCATTAATGAAGATGTTGAACAAAACTGGCCCCAGGACCGACCCCTGGGGCACTCTGGTTGCTACCAGCTGCCAACTAGACATTGAGCCATTGATTGCTACCCATTGAGCCTGACGATTTAACCAGCTTTCTATCCACCTTGTAGTCCATTCATCCAATCCATACTTTTTTAACTTGCTGGCAAGAATACTGTGGGAGACTGTATCAAAAACTTTGCTAAAGTCAAAATATATCACATCCACTGCTTTCCCCATATCCACAGAGCCAGTTATCTCATCATAGAAGGCAATCAGGTTGGTCATGCATGACTTGCCCTTGGTGAATCCATGTTGACTGTTCCTGATCACCTTTCTCTTTTCCAAGTGCTTCAAAATGGTTTTCTTGAGGACCTGCTCCATGATTTTTCCAGGGACTGAGGTGAGGCTGACCGGGCTGTAGTTCCCCGGATTCTCCTTCTTCCCTTTTTTAAAGATGGGCACTATATTTGCCTTTTTCCAATCGTCCGGGACCTCCCCCAATCAACACGAATTTTCAAAGATAATGGCCAATGACTCTGCAATCACATCAGCCAACTCCCTCAGGTGCATTAGATCTGGGCCCATGGACTTGTGCATTTCCAGCTTCTCTAAATAATCCTTAACCTGTTCTTTCACTACTGAATGCTATTCACCTCCTCCCCATATTGTGCTGCCCAGTGCAGCAGTCTGGGAGCTGACCTTGTCTGTGAAGACGAAGGCAAAAAAAGCATAGAGTACTTCAGCTTTTTCCACATCATCTGTCACTAGGTTACCTCCCCCATTCAGTAAGGGTCCCACACTTTCCCTGACCACCTTCTTGTTGCTAAAATACCTGTAGAAACCCTTCTTGTTACCCTTCACATCCCTTGCTAACTGCAACTACAGTTGTGCTTTGGCCTTCCTGATTACACTCCTGCGAGCTCGAGCAATACTTTTATACTCCTCCCTAGTCATCTGTCCAAGTTTCTGCTTCTTGTAAACTTCCTTTTTGTGTTTAAGCTCACTGAAGATTTCCCTGTTAAGCCAAGCTGGTTACCTGCCACATTTGCTATTCTTTCTGCACATCTGGATGGTTTATTCCTGTGCCCTCAATAAGGCTTCTTTAAAATACAGCCAGCTCTCCTGGATTCCTCTCCCCCTCGTATTAGCCTCCCAGGGGATCCTGCCCATCAGTTCCCTGAGGGCTTTTCTGAAGTCCAGGGTCTGTATTCTGCTGTACTCTTACATATGTCATTGTTTTACCTTTCTTACTGAGTTCTGTAACAGCCCCTTGACAGCCTCCCTTGCCTGAGCTCTGTACATTCAGTCAGGCCCCAATAAATAACTGAACAGGGAAATGGAATTGCACATAATATTCATGAATAGTATATTTTTCCAGTTCTTCTCACTAAGAACAGAGACCCATCCTGCAGACGTTGTAAGCTCCATTAAGCAGGTTACAAGGTCTGCAAGATCTAAGCTCCATGTTGACTTCTGAGAACCACTCTAGATACTTAAGCTTTTTTGCACAGGTTCAAGAAACTTGGCTCTTGTCTAGATACTAAATTTGCACCAGGTTAATTAAACTGGGTTAGTTAAACTGGTGAAAATCCCTTGTGTGTAGAGACTTTGGTTTAAGACGTGGCTTATTTTGGTTTATCTTAAACCTATTCCTAATTGATTTAAGTTTAGTGAAAGTACGTCTGATTGATTGAAACCTCAATAAGTGTGTTCACACATTTTTTTGCACCAGTTTAGAAGTATCAGTTTAAAATTGTATCTTAAACTGAAGAGGTGCAACTGTGCCTGGAATCAAGCCCTTGCAAATATGGACACTCATCTCCAAGGAGAAACTCATTTGATAGTCAACCAAATTATACACAACCACTTGGTTTCATTACTGAGTTAAAATTGCATCATTTCTACAGTCTTCATTTATCAGAGCAGATTGATTCAGAAGTAGACAAGGTTTTACTTCTAACTCTACCACTTTGTGACCTTAGGCAAGTCAATTTACCTACTGATATTAATTATAACTAATGTTGGTTTAATTAAAGTGATGTGATACTAATGCTTCTGAAAGTATTTTGATACCCTTGAATTAAAAGCACAGTAAAAATGCAATATATCTCCTGTCTTTATATAGATTTTTTTTATTATTTATCCTAAAGATAAAGAAAAGCTCTTTTTCTCCCCTTTTCCATCCTAGTTTCTTAACAGACAACTTCTTTTATTCTTTGTATGACTAGGAGAGAGCCTACTACTGGAGGTCTTGTGGAGACACAATTTTTTGGAAATGTAAACTGTGGATGGTTATATCTTCAGTTTTTCTAGCGCTCCTTCTAGTGATTATTATCAGCTTAATTCTTTATTCAGGTACGTACTTTACTTTTGATAGTGTGTTTTTCTTTTAGATGCATGCTGCAGCCTGTCTGGAGTTTGGCTGTTGAGTTTTGTCATGGAGGTGGTTTATAATATGTGCTGGGTTGAGCAGTCGAGTATTCGGTGGATTTGAGGAATTTTCTTCTTGGGCATGTTTTAACTAGTACTGATTTTCAGTTAAGGCACCTAGAGATCTTAAGGGGCTGATGCCTGTACATTTAAATCTATTACTCTTCTTTCTGTTAAACTATGTCTACTTGGTAGCTTGCCTTTAAGATAATTGTTCCTTGAATCCAATGGCAACATGCCCATTGATTTGAATAGGGGTATGTCAAGGTTGTTAATATAACTAAGTCTGGAAAAAAGGTTCTCAAATTGTTATACTCTGGGCCTTTTCTTAAGCTAAAATCCTCTGATGGCCAGCTCCCCAGCCTAATCCAATATCTTCCCTATGGCAATTACAGAGCATGGTTACATGAGAAAATAATACTAGGACAAGGTCAAAGAGACAAGAAGAAAATCACACTTGTGTCAATACAATGAATGCAGCCAGACTGGTGTTATCCTGATATTTTGTATTGGTGCAATTCATTAGCTTTGCCTGGGGGTCAGACTTCCTAATAATAGTCAGAGTGGTGTGTGCACCCACAACTGCTCAAATTTCTTTGGCTAACTTACGTGTTGCGCCTGTCAGCCTGTAACCCTCCAGTTTTCACTGTGGCTAAATTTACATTTTAGAAACACCTGACAAAGCAGTCATAGGGGCTGCTTCGAGGCACAAGTTTCTTTGAGTTCAGCTAGTCAAAATGTCCCTGGAAATAGGTCTGGGCTACATATGGCAGGAAGGATTTTATCTGAGCACTAACAAAGACATCTCCATTCTGATAGTGTCCGTTTGATAGCCCCCCTGGCATGTTCTGTTGACCATGCTTTGAGAGCTGATCATTGTTGGATGATTCTGAACTTTTTCTATCTGTAACAGCCAATTGGGAACATGCTCTTTCATTTTTTGGTATTACAGAGGTTTACATAGATGAAGATGAATATTGGGATCCTGAATCCGTATCAAGTGGAAATTATCGTAATTTTTCTGGAAGACTACAAATAAAGTGTGCTGCTCAATCAAATTATTCTGAAGATCTTACTAAGAGGGTAATTATGACAGAGCTTTCACCATAGCTGATTCTGACCATAACACCTATTTGGTGTTCCTTTGAATATGAGTCAAAGGCAGGGCTGCCCAGAGAATTCAGGGGGCCTGGGGCAAAGCAATTTCGGGGGCCCCTTCCATAAAAAAAAGTTGCAGTACTATAGAATACTATATTCTCATGGGGGCCCCTGCGAGGCCCGGGACCTGGGGCAAATTGCCCGCTCCTCCCTCCCCCGGGCAGCCCTATGTCAAAGGGTTCTCAATTTTATTTGTGGGAGGAAGAGTTGATTCAGAAAAGTATGAGTGATAGTTGGGAATTGTTTAAGAACACTTTACTACGTGCTCAAAATGTCACAATCCTACGATTGAGGAAGAAGCCATACTGGTTAAAAAACTGACTTGGTTTAGCAGGGAAGTGAAAGCAGCTGTAAAAAATGTATAATATGGAATAAAGAGGAAGTTGATATTAATGACTCAAACTGTGAATTATAGAAAAATCATAAAGGAAGCAAAGGGACACAAGAAGATATCTATGGCTCGCATAATTAAGCACAAGAAAGAGTTTTTTAAAGAATATTAGGAAGAAAAGAATCCCAACACTGGTATTGATCCATTACTAGATGGAAATGGTAGAATTATCAATAATAATGCAGAAAAGATAGAAGTGTATTTGGAGGGAAAACAAATGAATGTACTTACCATATGATGATATTCTTTCCATTCCACTAGTATCTTGGAGAATGGTAAATGGCAGCTACTAAAATTAGACACTTTTAAATCAGCAAGGCCAGTGACAGAAAAACAGAGAAAAGTGTAACATGATCCAATGGCTGGAAGGTGAAGCTAGACAAATTCAGACTGGAAATAAGGCATACATGTTTAACAGGGACATTATAACGGTACAACGACTCACCACTGCGGCGCCGCCTGATGGTTGTCCAGGGAATTAGCTCTCCAACCTCCGGAGCGCCCTCTGCAGGCCAGTGTCCTGCTTGCTGCTGGCCCCAGTGTCCCTCCCGGACCTCAGGGTTCTGCTCCGTGCAGTACCCCGCAGTCTCGCTGGGTCTCCCCTCCCTGGGGAACCTCCAACCCCCTATCCCCACCTCACCTCAGTCTTGCCTACTGCCAGTCACCATCTAGCCCCCGCTCACTAGGGAAGAGTGCAGTATAATTGCCACACATCATCGGCAAGGAGGGTTTGGACCTGCTGCCTCTGCCTACCTTTGGGCTGCCCCTCTGCAACCCCCGTACCTTTCTTGGCCTTCAACAAGGCCTGCAGCCTGGGGGTTTTCCAACCCAGAGATCCCCAGCTCCTCTGGCCTTTCCCCAGCTCTGCTCCCTTTAGGTACCCTGCTCATCTCCCAGCAGCCAGGCCCATCCCTCTCAGCATCTAGAGAGAGACTCTTGAGCTCTGGCTAGCAGCCCTTTTATAGGGCCAGCTGCGGCGTGATTGGGGTGTGGCCCCAGCTGAGGCTGCTTCCCCAGTCAGCCTTTCCCCAGGCACAGCCCTCTCCAGGACTGTTTTTAACCCCTCCGGGCAGGAACGGGGTGAGCACCCCACTACAGACAGTAATTAGCCATTGGCACCATTTACCAAGGCTCATGGTGGGTTCTCCATCACTGTGAAATTTTAAAATCAAAATTGGATGCTTTTCTAAAAGATATGCTCTAGGAATTTTGAGGAAGTCCTATGGCCTGTGTTATGCAGGAGGTCAGATTAGATGGTCACAGTGGTCTCCTGTGGATTTGGAATATGACTCTTTCTAGGTGATGTAAGGCCCTGATCCAACAAAGCACTAGCATAACTTTAAGCACGAGAAGTCTCATTGACTTAAAAGTTACACATGCGTTGAAGTGCTTTTGCTGGATTGTTGCCTAAATTAGAGCTATGTTGTAGAGTGTGGATCACACTTACACTAAAACATCCTTGTTAAATTCTCTTGTAAGTGTCTAAGGCCTCACAAGTTGGGTTTATTGTTGTTTGTTCCCACTTATCTACTACTCAAAACTATCTGGTAAACACACAAAACTGTTGTATAAAAATAGGAGTAAGAATGCTACTCAGACTTATTGCAGAAGGGGATGTGATTTATGTAGAAGGAAAATTTTTATACAATTTTAACTACTTACTGTTTCTAATCAATAATTAAATTATAGATGGCAGCATGAGTCGATATGTATAGTCTTAATCTTTGCAGAATATCTCCATTGTGTCAAGGCAACACAATGATCATCCTACACACAGGTTTACTTGGCTATCTTGCTCACTGAGACTCTATTTATTGTCAATGGTATCTCAGTAGGATATGCACAATCTTTCACTCTCCACCACTTTTTCTCGAGGCTTCCTAGGCAATAATGATTTTTCTGCCTGGAGCTCTCACTGGTAATTTCTAGTTCAACCCATACAGCCAGTCACACCCTGGCCCTGGTCTTCAGGTTGGATGTCAATATCAAGGACATCACAATCCATCACTTCATTAAGGTGGTAGTAGTCAGATGTCTCTCAGCTCTCAGATAACAAGAAAGACAAATGAAGGCTCTGAGTCCACCAAATTCCAAAGTCCGTTAAAAGATGGCTTGAGAAGCTAGAAACAGTTTTGCCTGGCTGGTCTGACATTGCTTATTACTATCAAGAGAGCAGCATCACCTACTTTCCTATCCTGATTTTTAGTTCAGTCAATGCAAAGGATAAGTAGAGATTGTTGAGGTCCCCACTTTAAGATCAATCCCTAGTGATTTTTCCAGATAAACAGAAAAGTATTATGTATTTTTTAAAAAAACCTAAATTGGCATGGAGAAAATAAACTGAAATTGAAATCCCAATGAGAGCGGAAACTGATTTTTACCATTAGATTTTAAAATAAAATGAATTCCTTGTACAGATATCTGCCAGGACTTGACCTGAAGGTTCTGTACACTTCCCCCATTCTGAAAACTTAAATTACCCTTTTTTCTTCTACTTGTGTTGGAAGGTATGCCATGAAAGAAATATTTGATTCTCTTTTCAAGCTAATAGATGTCTACAGTTCATCTGAAGCCCTGGGGCGCTATTTTATCACTGCTCAAGTGGATTCCTTCAGGTAGGAAATTAATGTAAGAATTTTCTTTAAGTGTTTGTTTAGCAGAATTGAATCCGTCACATAGACATACAAAACATTCTAAAACTCTGAAATAATCTTTCTCAGCAGAAATACCAGTACAATCAGTGAAGTTATGTTTCCACCAAAATTAACCAATTACATTTGTAAAAGATAAGTTGCCTCCCAGTAGAACATGTTGTTAAGTTATAGGAAATCTTTAAGTATTGTCCATATGCTCAGTCTTTGATGGTCTCAACTGCTAGCTTTATCACGCTTGTTGAAGTGAGAAAACTGGAATTGCTTCAGAGCAACTTTGCTTAAATATATATTTTAGGCCCAGATATTTCAAAAGTATTTAGGTATTGCTGTGCTCAGTGTTGCAACACCTAACTGAGTCTAAATCTCATTTTCTGAAGCAATTTAGGCATTTAAGATTTTAGGCAATGGGATTTGGGCACCTAAATCCCTTTTGAAAATGAGATTTAGGCTCCTAAATCAGTTATGCATTGCAATGAGTGAAGCATTGCCTAAATACCTTTCTAAAAATTGGGTCTCAGTGCCCAAAAGCCTGGTAGGTGTTTTCGTAAATGAGAGGTATGTGCTCTAAAGAACCTAAAGCCAACCTAGATACACATCAGTAACAAGAAAATCACACTTGATTTCCATTTTCTACATGACTTGCTCAGACTAGCAAGAGCTGATGATGAGTAAAGATTGGAGAGACTGAAATGAGAGGAGGATCACTGGAGGTTCAGGTTACAGTAATGAAGGCAATGGGTGGCTGAGCTATGGAGAGACATTTAGCAACAGAAGATTGACAGGAACGGATGGGACAGATTTTGGTGATGGTACAGAGTAAGAAGTAACAGGACTTTCTGGAAATGGCAGAAGAAAGCTGCAATCATGGGAGATGGGGGAAGACAATGGAGCTGTTGGTGTCAGTATGGCGCTGGAGGGAGGTTAAGGGCTTAGACTGAGTTTGATGGCAGTGTTTTAACACAGAAGAGGAGGTTAGAGAGGGGATTGAGAGGTAGATTCTAGAATTGTCCAAGTACAGGTGGTAGTGGAAATTGTGGAAACATAGGGAGTCACTTACTGAGAGGGGTAGGAGAGGAGAAGTGAAGGAGGCTGGTACAAGGGATGCCCAGGGAGGACATAAGATGACATAAAAGGCTCAAAAAAATAGGGGGAAACTAGGAGAACATAGATTTGCAAAGACTATGATGAACAGCATGAAAGGCAGCACACAGCTGAAAGCCAGGGGACAGAGACAAAGCCACTCATTCACCAAGGGAGTGGTCATTAATGATCTTGGTGTGATGCTTTCTTAGTGTCAGACTGGATGAGGATGGTTATGGTGGAATACCGCAGTGATAGGCATGTGCTGAGGCAATTTGCTCTACGTGCTGTATCTTGTGATCCTTTGGGATAAAAGATTCCGTATACCAGCAAAAAAACCAAACAAACAGAAAAAACCCTGCATATATAGACTATAATGTAGCAATTCCAGTTGAATGAATTCACAATTCACTCCAGGATTGGACTCCAATTCAGTGGTTTACATAATCTACTCCAGAATTTGGATTAGAAACATTGGCTTGTTGTCAGATATTGTTAGAGGGCAGAATGGATAATGTTAGCAGGAAAGCAATCACTTGTGTGAGCTCTTCTATAAAATGAAGATGTCCAGTTGCAGCAGATCTCCTGGTATCACCATATTTGGATTGCACGAGGACTCTGCTCACAATAATGGCCATATGGGGGAGATTTTTGACATCTAACTGCCTTTCTGGACCCTTTGAAAGTCTTCCCTGTGCTATATCTGGATTACATGTACAAATCCCATTAGCATCAACAGTAGTTGCTCTTGAGGGCGAAGGCGGACAACATGTTAGTTTAAGTATGCCGTTGTTTTTAATGTTTTCTCCTTAGGTCATGGTTTTTAAAAATAAATGCTAATGTTAAAAGGAAAGGCAATTCTAAAAGCATTCAGTGCTTATTCCTGTTAAGGTCTATTTCTTTTTCAGTTATGAAAATGCCACTGCATTCTACCAGCTTGTATTCTCCTTGCCACCAGTGGCTGATGAGTTCATGAAGTACACGATGAGTGAAGAGTTTGTGATGAATGTCTTGCGACAAAATATTTATGATCAGGAAGATACTTATGATCAGGAATCACCTGAATGTACTAAGATAAGGCTTGATCCAGCTTCTCTCACACTAACTTGTAAGTGCCATATATAACAGAATTTATCTATAGAAAGAGAATAAGTACTCACAGTTCTTTAAAATGAAGGAAGTATTTATGGAAAGTCAATAGGACTTTTCAGTTAATATATTCATGCACATAGAGGTATGGGTAATGTTCTAAAATATCAACAATCAGTGTTCATAACATTGTCCTACTCTTACTTTAATGTATGCATACATTCTGAGAGATATTTATTTAGTACTAGATGGAGTAGATGAGAAAAAGTTGTGAAAAGATCACTGTGCTCCACCAGCCTGCCTATCTCTCCAGCTTTTCACACTACTTCAGTTCCAGCCATGGTCCCAGGCAAAGAACAATACGTTTTGAAAACTGGTTAGAAGAGGTCTCAGTAATGAAGACTTCATTAAATGTCCTAATATAGGCCCTTCTTTTGGATGCTCGTAAAAAAGTGTTAAATCCTTAATGGAAAAGTCAGGAGTAGCTGCTAGGTAACATTCAGTGCTTTTCACTTCAGAGTCAAGGAGGGAATAGCTCATTACAAAGAAATAAATCAAGTTCCCTAACTCCACAAACAAGTAATGTGCAGGAATAGTATTGCTTCATATGTACATAGGTGCTGGATAGAGCTAGAAGAAATTGTCTGTTATGATCAGGCTTTTATAAAAGACCTTGAGTACTGACTTTCCTCCTTGCTTCCCCTCTCATTATATTGTGGCTTATTGGAACGCATGAGATACTATCCCCTGTTTTTAAAATGTCAATGTATACGTACCAGCTAAAAATCCTATTGCCTTAAAGTTTGACTGAAGGTCCAGGGTCGGGTGATTTTTCTTCCTTACTGCTGAATGTAAGCACTGTAAAAAGTACTATGTTGTAAAAAGACTGTAGAAGTACTTTTTCAGGAAGGAAATTCAAACCAGACTCTGAAAACGTTTTGGTCAGTTAGGATGTAGTTTATTCAGAGCTCTAGACCCTCTTCTTACATTTTCCCAACCAGTCTGTACAGCCTCATTTCAGTGATTTTTAGTTCCTTTGGTCTGGGGGTCTTAAAGGAGGAAGTTCAATGCCCAAATCTCATTGAAAGACAATGGCAGTTGGGTAACCTTGCATGCTTTCAAAAATCCCAGCCTAAATCATGCCACGAAGGTGTGTAAAAAAAGCTCACATATTAGTTGCAAGAAATAAAATCCAGCTGTCTAAGCATGGGACAGAAAGCCAACAACTCATGTGCTGTCATTTGAGATCTCACACTACGTACTTAACTTTTCAAGTAATAATGGAGTGAATGAAAAAAACACAAAGTAGTTAAAAAACGTATGTATTGAGATAGTTTTAACATTTAATTTTAATTTTTTTAATGTACTGTTTCTGTTTCAGAGTAACAGCGGAAAGACTCCTAGTTTACCACAGCCACTTGAGGACATGTGTTTCCTGTATATATTAACATCCTGAGGAATGAGAATTAATTTCATTATTGTGAAAGGTTTCTGAAGAATATGGCTGTATTGTGAACACTTTACACAATGCAGTAATGTATGTAGCATATGCAATATATTTATCACAGCTATTTACGCTTTGAATACAACCATCTCCTTCACTGCTGTCCTGACACTCACTCCACCCTTGTCCAATCCACTTGAAGCTTTGTTGCCAAAAATCATGTAACTTGCCTGATGCTGAGCACGTTAATCTGCTTTTGCAGCACCTTCACTGGTTTTATATTGCCTTTTTAATAGAATCCAGAACTTGTTCTTTCCTTCAAGCCCCTCCATAAGCTAGCTCCTTTCTAACACTCCACTCTTCTCACTCTACTGCCAGTCACATTTTCCTCTTTGCTCATGCCAAGTTGTCCATGCAGTTGTCCCTTGAACTTTGTTTCCCACACTCACCTCCAGGCTTCTCTCATGCTGACTGCATCCACCATACTTCATCCCTCAACCTGAAATCCCTCTCCAAACTCATTTCTTGCAAACTGTACATGCTTAAATACTTCACTGTTTTCCTGATTTTTTTTAAATGACTTTCAAACTCTTCCAGAGACCTCTGTCATGTTGCTCTCTTGCTCATCCTTCCCTTTTCTCTCCCTCCCTGTGGAGATGTCTGCTCCTGTTTCTTGCCTTAATTTAGATTGATTGTAAGCTCTTATGGAGCAGTGACTTCATCTTTATTGGTACAGTGAAGTGCCATGTACATTTATGATGCTCTACTATTGTTCCATGGCCTGGCCCTGCAAACACTTAGACACAAGTATTTCCATTCCATTCAGTGGGATTATTGATATGAGTAAAGTGAATTTAGGACTGCCGTACCCCAAAGGTATATAGGATAAATGTGCTCCTCAGTGACATGTTCCAGTATGCAGTGTTCTAAGAATTGCTCTGGGCTCAATATAGCTGTTTACTTGCTAACTTAATAGAATTTGTCCATAATATGTGTGTCAAATGGCAAATATTTGACACAACTATAACTTGTTTTTTTAAAAGCACTTCTTTGAGTCCATATCCTGATTGTCTGCAGGGCTCAGAAAATACTCACCATCACACCATATACAGATAGGATATATGACCAGAGATGATTTTTTTTTGGCCTTTTGAATGATCAAATACTAGTCACAGTTGTAGGCAAAACACCTGACTAAATTGGTCAGTAGTAACATCAGGCAAATTCTTTGTTTCTAAGCATGTCACATCAGAAAGTCAACATGTGATCATGTAACGACAGTAATACTGCATTTGCACATGGTGGAAAAATTAAGGCGAAACTGAACTATGAATTTTGTGACTCGTGGGCTGAAGAGAGAACTTCAACATTATACTATGGAAGTGCAACTTCCTGCAGTGAATTATTCTGAGTTTTGAAGTTCAAAGGTTTATACTGAAATGTGAATTTTAATATATTTTTACAGGAAGATTTATCTTTATCATCACTTTTTAAAAAATTTGGCATCTATTTTTAGAAAATGACTAATCTGTATCTGATGTATTAAATTATTTTTGTGATACTATTTAACATTTGTTTGAATTGTTGTTTTATCAGTTCTAGGCCTTGACTGGTGACTTTGGGCTGAAAGATGACCATAAAGGTAGAACTGTGCAAAACTTGTGTAACCAAACCTGCAATGACTCAAAACTTGGGCTAGGTCAATTTAGATGAGTGAGCCTGGTCAGTGGTGCAGGATAAATGAGTGAATCACCTGACTCTCCAGTTTGTCACACAGTTATTGCCACCAGCCCCACATTGGTATGTACAATGTGGCGAGAACTTCATGTTTCCTTACTTAGTGTCAGTTCTTATTTTTAATGTGACTGATTTTAATGCACTAATGTGATATAGGTGCTTTTACAGCCATATTCTACACCTAGGTGGTATTGTCTTCCTGATTCTTAGCCTGGGGAAGATAAAGTTCACTCCCACCCTCATGGAAGTGACAGGTAGTCTTTCCCCCAAAGCAACAGACCATGCTGCTTGGTCTTGTGGCGCATTGTCTATGGTGACTGTACCTGCCCTTGAGTCCTGCAGGGAAGCAGCACAATTGATCATCTTTCTTTGCCTGTTTTCCACATGGGTTTGGCGAGAGGAGCGAGAGCAGTGTTGGAGACTCACCACTCTCCAGTCCTCCCCTTATCCCAGACAGCTTTGCCATACTTGGAGAAAGGAGTAGCTCCCAACTGCTGTAGTACAGAGAGGGGGAGTTGGGTCAGTAAAAGTGCTGTGGGGGAAATGTAGCACGATGCTATCATGGAGTAAGGATTATATACACTAAACCTGAAGGGCTGTGCACAAAAGGGGCTGCCAGCAGTCTTCACACAGTCAGGCCTCCATTATAAAATAGATCCCCCACACCGTGCACTTCATATACATGAGTAAAAGATTTTTTTTAATTGCTCTTTACCTTTTTCTTCGAGTTTAAGTTTAAACCACACAAGACAATGATATGGGTTTTAATGTTAACCAACATGAAAATATGCAGTAATTTGGCTAGTATATTTTTTAAAATGCTTTACTAATTTGATTGTAATGTCCAAGATCCTGGAATCAAAGTGAAAGGGGATGAGAAATTTAGTCCTGATAACTCTCTCTATTGTCCTCTGTACAACAACCAATGGTAGCACGTTTTCTACAGTGCTCTAAATGCTCTCCTCTCTGCTGGTGTGCAGAAACTCCAGATGCAGATAAGACTGCCTTGCCATTGCTTTAGCAATGTCTGTGCAAGGCTGGCTGAGTTTCCATGAGTCCTAGCTGTCTTTCCAAAGGAGTAGCGTGGAGATGTGATGGTATTAAGATGAATGAACTGCAAGCGAGGGAGGAGTTAGGCACACAAATGCCGGAGGTATTGTCAGCAATTATGTACATGGGAATTTCAAAACCAGAAAAAAGACAGAATTCGGAGACGTTCAAATGTCCAGGCAAGGATACAGGGGGCTTAGTGTCACAGCATTAACTCTTCTAATCTGTTTAATACTCGGTTTCAGTCTCGCTGAAGTTTCAAGAGAAAATGAGTTCAGCTGTCTCATCTAGTAGACTGTAGACCTTTATCCCTCTCAAAAATGTCATATTTGTCTGTCTCTGAAAAATCCTGGGACTGGAATAGTAGGGAGGTAAGGCTCCTGCTGGCCAGGACTGGTGACATTTTCAAAACTGCAGGCAGAAGTTCTGACTCCATCTGTAGGCTGTGCTGTCAGTCCCCTTGTCACAAACAGCCCAAATTTGCAATATGGCGCTGCAAGCCAGGAGTGCAGTGAATTGCAAGAGCTGTGTGCCAGCGGAGCTCCTATTGGAAATAATGGGAAAAGCACATGTGCATTTGAAGGCAGCATTAGGTTCCCTGGTAGGCTTCATCCACTTTTAGGTGATGGCAGTGAGTATGAATAGCTATACCATTATTTGCGCATGAATCATCAGCAATGCAATTTTATTTCTTCATTCAAATGCAACTTCATTAAGACTTCTCTGAGATCTGGGTCACAGGTTGTAAAACCACTGTACATATGGTCAGATTAACCACCAGGGCTCTGTCCCAACACCATCCTACATCAAGATCAGCCAGTGCAAAGGCACTCTAGGTCTTTGATTTATGATTTAAGTAAACAAGCATTCCGGTGAGGTTTTACCAGAGTCACTGAAATTTTCACCCACACTTGGGTCACTGGAAATTTTCACTAGTCCTATTCTAAAATAATTTGTGCGATTATTTAAAACTCTGCAAAGAGGACTGAAAGCCTAACAGCTTCTAATAATGAAGCTCCTAAACTACTATACCATCTTGCAATGGGCAGATACTGTTGATTCGTGTTGCTTTGTTACCCAACTAGTCCCAGCATCATGTTGTGTAAATTTAATTGTGTTAAATCTTTTATGGTAAAATGAGTCACTTGAACAGTGGATGGCAGAACTACCCTAAAGTATAGGCTGTATATGTTAAAGGGATGCCCCTGGGTTTATTGTAAGTGTTGATGTTACTGGGAAATGGTTTGGAAGACAGCATCCTAGTTGCTTAGAATACGCAGGGTCCTTTAGTGCAGTAAAGAGAGGTGCAGGTTTTCTAACTTATCAGGACAAAATCATATTCATTGTCCTGGTGACTGGTAAAAGTCATTTTCTTGGCAGGCATGCTGATGAAGGCATATTCAGTTTCATGGTTGCTGCTGTTTAGCATGGCAGGTTTTTCCTTAAGGCTATAATTGATGGTGGCGTAGCATATCTCATTAGGATGAGTCAAGTCTGTTTCTTCAAGATTATCCTGATAATGAGAAGAGAGAGCAGTATTAAAAATCTCTTGCCCTGCCCTGCACTGAAACTGAAGACTATACAGTGAGACTCATGTGGTAGCACTGTTGCTAGCCCAGTACCACATGGCTGACAACAATATTCACCGTTGTGGCCATATCTGCAATCACTTCAGTATTGTGTAAACTGTAGTTTATCGTGTATAGGAGCATACTTGTTAACTAATGGAATGTAAAATTGCAGATCTAATATTCAGGGTCATTAAAGTTTCCCACCTTGTTTTGGGAGGCAGTAAGACAGTTACCTGTGTGCGCGCACACACACCCACACACCAGTGTCCAGGCCAAATTCCAACTCAGGCATTTAAGTTCTTACCCTTGTAGTTGCTCCTCCAGTTTTAATTGGATACAGTGTTATTCTTTCATTCCTGCCCTAAGTAGTTGTGCAATGTTGCTGTGCATTGGTAAAGAGCTAAATTGTGCTTCAGAAGCAGTTGCGCTTGGAAGACTATTCAAATTCTGCTTATGCATATGCAGGGATAAATTCAGAGGTGAACCCAGTCTAAACTGGTGTAACTTACACCATCTCTGTCTTAGCCTAACTTACACTTAGTCTAGGGGTCATTTAGAATAATTTGAGAGACGCACCCATTTACTAGCATCTAACATACACCTGACTCCTTTACACATCACCTCTGTGTTTGACCTTCTGAGTACAGGGAAGCCAAAATTAGTGCAGCTTGCAGGCTGCTGTGCAGAGGCCTGTGCTAGAAGTTATTCAAGATAACGAGTCTAGCTGTGCCTGTAACGCAGAACTGCTTGTACAATTCAGCAAAAGTCAAGGTCTCTTGATGCCACCCAAGGACTGGAGTGAGGTCAAATCTGGTAAACAAGAGGAGCGTCGGACTGGAAACCATGTTGGTGGGTCAGAAATTGGACCTAGCTAGTAAACAAAATAATGAAGAGATGGGTATTCCTTGCATCACTCCCTTCAGGGTTCTTAATAAAAGGATTTCAGGGGAAGAATCAAGTTGGTGGACTGGGAGGAAGGAAGGAGCAAACTTCACCATAATGACTATGATCCCCACCATCTCCTGGTACCCCCAGGTCTTTGTTGTCCTAACCAGATTGAGCCAGAGACAGGGACCCAGATGACACTGCCACCTGCACTGGCTCTGGCTAAATCCCAGACACCACCTGGAATGTGAGACTTTGGTTCCTGCTGTCCTCCCTTCCCCCATGTATCCTTTTCCTTCCCCACCTTGTTTCTTCTCTTTTCTAGCCCTCTCCTTTTGCCTTCGGTTTGATAAGTCTGGATTAGCTGGCCACGACTGCATATTTTGGAACATTTCTGTAAGCCTATGACAGAGAGCTAAAAGTAATGCCCTAAACAGACCATTGTTGGTATGAGTTTTCCAAATCTTGGAGTGGGCCTACGGGGCCTATGTTTGCTCGAGTAGTGAGAATGAAAGTAAGAGTCAGTATGCAAGACAAAAGCTGCATTTTTCTCTTTGCTGTTCTTTTTTCTCCTTTGATGCATTCATCTTGTGTGCCTTAAAGGATCGGACTTTAACGGCAACGGCTTCAGCCCTTCTCAATTAACTTCCTCTCTTTTCTCCCCAAAAGGAGTTATTTGCCCTCTTTAATTCCATCTAAGAACCTGTCAGACAGGGGATTTTTCCTTCTAAAAGCTCTATACAGGTAAAGGGAAAGGGAACAAGGGCTATTAACATGAAAGCCTTATTTAATACTTTGTATTGCAGAAAAACAGTTTGTATCTTAAATAAAAGATGAAGGTTTTTAATAGTATGGTGGTCTTGGGAGTAAGCAGGCAGAGGTCTCTGTGCTTGGAACCCCAAACCTGTTTAACTGTTTAGTGCTGTACAGCAACAGGGTCATGTTAGTAATGTTGACTCTTTGGGCCCATTAATTCTATCAAAATTAACATAACAAGGCCAAGAGACCAGAAGAGTGAAGAGAAGCAGGAAAAGCCACTAATAGGAGAACAAAAGTTGTAGGTAGAAGTATCACTTGCTCCTCCTCTGTCTAGTGTGTGTGTGTTTGTGTGTGTGTGTGTGTGTGTGTGTGTGTGTGTGTGTGTGTGTAAATAGATAATAAGTGAAAAAGGCTTAACTTATCCCAGGGGGAATATGTGAGGGGGTAAAATTATTCAGGTTCCAGCGATAGGGTGATCAGACAGCAAGTGTGAAAAATTGGGACAGGGGTGGGGAGTAATAGGAGCCAATATAAGAAAAGGACCCTAAAATCGGGACATCTGGTCACCCTAGCTGGAGATTGCGGGGAAAAGTATTTAGTTGCAAACGAGATCTGAAATCATTAAGCAGCACTAAACATGGACCTCTATGGTGCCATTTTTAGTCATTTGTATGACTAGAACTGTACTTAAGTAGGTCCTACTCAGTTAGGTGCTTTCTGTAGCCACCCTTTATATTATAGGGATAGAATGGTAGTTTGTTCTCCACTACGCTAATGTCTTCAAGGGGTTGTCCTCCATGTTCTCTATCAACAGGTATGAACTGAGGAATAGAACACAATCCCTGAAGGCTTTCCTAGGTTTTATACAATATTGGACACAGCAGCAGACCATCTTTGTGTTTGTACAATACCTACCATAGCAGGGTTTTGGTCCACGATGGGGGTTCCTAGGTGAGACTGCAATACAAATAATTAGTAATACATATTGGTTTTTTTAATGTAACTGTCTGACCGGATTGGACATGCTTAGTAAAGATGATTCCCTAAATTCTGCTCTATAAAATACACAGTAATGTGAGATGGACCAGTTCCTGTGTGCTTTAATCCAGCTGTTTTCTTCTCATCTGCAGGTCCTTGCCTACTGAAGGGTACAACTTCAACTCATCCTTCCCCATGACCAGAATCTAAAGACCCCCCCCCCAACAGATCTGGTCTGTTTACTCCCCTTTTCTCCCACCTTGGGTATTAGGGAAGGATTTAGCCAGCCACTCAAAGATTCATACTTTATTCTGAAACTTGAAGGTTTAATCAAAAGCTTTCCAGCTCCAAAGCATTGCCTTAAAACTGCAGAAAAGCTTTCATTACCTTAGCGGCAGCTGGGGCACTTCTGTGGGCCTGTGCTGGAGAGAGAAAAGCAAAACATGTAAATTTCAAGCCTTTGGCACAGACACATCATGGAGGCAGGAGAGTCAAAAGTGTGAGAGACTGGCTATCAAAGGGACAAGGAGAACTCTGTTCTATACCAGGACTCTGACAGATACAGACCATCTTCATCAACACAATCCCTGGAAAACTACCAATCAGTGTGAAACTGACCGTGGAAATAGAATAGAAACTCGTCACAGATGGCTGAATAAAATCCACATGTATAAGCAGTTTTAGTTACCATTTTCTGAGCTTAGTGTGGACTTCAGGTTTCTCTCACTGCATTATAAAACACAGCTCCATGCCTTTTGATACTTTTCCTTTTGTTTTTGACTGGGCAGGCTCAGAGACTGCCTGTGATAGAGATAGGGATCCTCTGTGCTTTCCTAGCTCAGTGACTCTCTGTAGTTGATATTGCATAATCTTGTCATCCTCCGTCACACAAGATTGTTCCTTTTGACTATATAGTTTTATCCTGCCTGTGTTTGTGTAGTAAATATGGATCTAAGCATGGTGGTGTATGGGATGTTCTACATAGCAGTGAGCACAGTGGTTTGGTGGACTGTGTGGAGAGTTCATCTCGTTGACTGTTTCTGTTCCAATTGTTAATGTAGAAATGGGGAATTGTCAACATTGTCCTTATCGACTGACTTATACTTCAGTACATGTGGTTTGTTTTCTTGTTCTTAGGCTTGCTAGAACTATTTTCTGTTTCTGTAAACTTGGAAAGCCAAACTTTCAGTTTTGGGCACCTAAAATATACATCAAGTCTAGTATAAGTCAGTACAATATTAAGGCACTGAAAACAGGTATTTAGGCTCTAGTGTGCATCTTTGAATGGCTTGCTAAATCCTTGGTAGGACAGGCTAATGTTTTCTTTCTGATCTCCTAATACTGTACTCACCTTGGTGCCTAAATGTGGATATCTTCCTCCTTCAAAATTTGGTTTCACGGTGTTTTATCAATACAGTATTTTGCACTTTAGCAGCACCTTCCATCAAAAGATCTCAAACACTTCAGTAATATTACTATTAGTATGTACTTGCTGAGCACCAAATTGGTGTTGCCACTGCACAGAATTAAGTGGAGACATAATTTCTGCCATCAGCAATTAGTCTAAGTAAAGCAGTAAGTATTCCAGTGCATTTGCAGTGGGGAAAGATCATGCCTCTTTAAAAGAAAAGGTAATAGATTTCAGGTAAGTCATGTAACCTCACTGTGTGTCAGAGGGAAACAGTGGCAGAGTCTGAGCTGAAACTCAGATGATCTGACTCATGTTCTAGCCACTAGACAATTCTTCCCCTTTTCTGCATTTCAATTATGAAAAATGTTACTCGGAGACCTGCTAGTCCATGAATCCTCAATTGATTTTGATTCTTAGAGGTTTTGACCATGAGACTTTTGTCCAAACCTAAAATTCAGGGTATCTCATCCAAAGCTCTTTTTTCAATTGCACCTTTAACCATGTATTCCTTTTCAGGATCTGAAACTTAACTTAGGTGCCCTTAAAAGTCAGCCCAGCTTAAATAAAAGGTTTTCATAACACCATGAGCCATCAACACTGTGAATTTTGTCCTGTTATTCTAAAAGACTTGCACAATTCTAAATGTGTTCACATGCTGACATGCATATGCTCAGGCACATACTTAAAGTGCCAAAACACTCATCCGTATTTACAGTAATATCATTAGCACTTGTGAGTTGATACAAGGGCCTGAACGCATTTCCAAAAGCACAAGCACGGTGCTGTACTTGTTGATATAGACAGTCTGTGGGCATGCCCATATAGTTGCACAAGAACACGCTACATACATGACCTAATGCAGTAAACACCCTCTCTTTCATGATACCTGGCAATCTGGAATTCTTCCTTGATTATCGTGTGTGGTCTTGGAGGCCTTAAAATTCCACCTCTCATGTAAAGTGACTTCCCTAAGTTCACAGTGAATTTCCATAAAATTGATGCTCCCTTCCTGCAATTTTCAAGGCTAGAGTGCAACTGTTAGTGCAAATGGGCCGAAGCCACCATTGTTGTAAATGATAGATACTCTTTGGGTATAAATTTGTCAGTGAACAGGAACAAAGTAATTTAACTTGCATTCCATGGACATAACAAACCAAGGGTAACTGAAAAATCAAGGTGACTGAGGAGGGTTTATGATAGAGCCAGCAGTCTTCCAGCTTTATCTTATCTTCTGTTGCTAGCTGTTTGTGCTACATGTGCTTCATAAATTACACTCATTTTACATACCCGTGCAATTCTAAATAAATTCAGGCTATGCTACTTTATCTCTCACAACTAGAATGAAAGCATAACTGCCAGTTAAATTGTGGGCCTGACATAAAGCTGACAGTTGTAGGCTGTGGGCACTTGATACCAGGTGTTCCAAGACAAGTACAAATTCTACAACAAAAGTCAACATGAAAACAGCCCTGAATATCCTGCATGTTGTTACTGTTTCTTTAGTGTCTACATTAGTGTGGGGGGGTGTCGACCTAATAGCGAATAGCGTAGCTGAAGTCAGCGTATCTTAGGTCGATTTACCTGGCCGTGAAGATGGCAGCAAGTCGACCGCTGCCGCTCCCCCATCGACTCCGCTTCCACCTCTCGCCGCGGTGGGAGTTCCGGAGTCGACGGCAGAATGATTGGGGATTGATTTTGTCGCATCTACACTAGACACGATAAATCGATCCCTGATAGATCGATCACTACCCGCCGATCCGGCGTGTGAGTCTGGCGATTGATCTATGGACTGTGGCAAAGGGGGAGTATATTCCCCATCTGTGTTGAGTGCTTGTGCATGGACCTGTAGCCTGACTGGGACATGAAATGCCTGAAAGGTTTCCCCTATGTGTCATACTTAATTATGAGAATTCTGGGATACCATGTTGACAAAGGCACTGCACTGCAAATGGCTAAATACTTCTTCCAGTGTCAGTACCATTAGGAATGGCTAGCCCTGTCTGAGAGGGGAAATCCTGTGGGAGCCACAGCCACGTTTTGCTTACTGTGCTGGTATGGACGTCTCCTCCTCCTCCTCCAGTAGGCACATGATTCTCTGCTGGAAAATAGAAATAAAGGGAGGCATATTAAGCTTAGGAGTGATGAGAGAGATGGTCAAGAAATGTTGGTGGATAGACTTTTGACAGTTTCAGTGAGAATTTCAGTCTTGCTTAAAAAAACCCCAAAATTAAATTTTCCACTGGGGAAAATTAAAATGTCTCTCTGTCTGCTTGCCTGGAAGGCTGTAGCCAATTTCACTTTGCCACAGAAAGTGACAAAAGCTTTTCCTGAAGGATGCTAAGGGAGAGTGTTCGGGTGTCGTCCGTCCCCCCCCCCCCCCCCCCCCCACCCCGCCGCAGCTCTGAGGAAATGAGCCAGAACACAGAGGCCCTGGTTCCGGTGAGAGAGAGAGAGAGAGAGACATGAGACTTGTCCCAGAAATTGATTCCTTTTTTTCATCCAGTTCTAGCTGATGGTCCCCCACAGCATTTACTTTCTCCAGCCAGCTGCACACAACCTGCGGGGATGGCCTACTCTCTTCTCCCCAAGATAGGTTGAAGTGGGTTATCTTCCCCAGCTTCTCCTCAATCTTGCTTCCCCCCCCCCTTGCTCTCACTCTGTGAGTGTACCTCCTGATGCATGGAACTGTTAGGAAGAGAGGGCAGAAGGCACAAGCCATGGCTCCTTGTCTATGGTGGGCCTGACAAGGGAGGAAATGGGCACTAATCCTGGGCCCCCGGGTGGTAGTGTTGAATGGCCACAACAGAAGGAGCTGAGAGCCAATCATGCCTGCCTATAGTGGCAAGTAGGCAGAGGAAGAAATTAGGAGATGACAGATTCCAATCACATTTCATGGTTGCTGAAACCTGCTGGCTTATCCCCACCTGGTAGCAACTCTGTGTTAGAGTAAAGTCCAGAACTCCCTGGAGATTTGCAGCAACGACACACAGCTCTGGGCTCCTGGAGGTAATCTGCTCCAAGTTCTAATTAGTGAGAAATAGCTCTAGAAAGTTGGTGGTGGCAGCAGGCATTTAAATTGAGGATGCGGGAGAAATGCAAAAGGTGCTATAAGGGCTGATTGTTGCCCTGAAATGGGAGAAGGCTGGAAGACACAAGTCAATGACAGCCCAGCCCTAGTGGCTGTAAAGGGAAGTGTACCATCCCTTTTGATATAATTCTCAAGCACAGTATAATTTATTTATTTTATTTCCTAGAACTGGAAGGGACCTTGAAGGTCATCGAGTCCAGCCCCCTGCCTTCACTAGCAGGACCAAGTACTGATTTTGCCCCAGATCCCTAAGTGGCCCCCTCAAGGATTGAACTCACAACCCTGGGTTTAGCAAGTTAATGCTCAAACCACTGAGCTATCCTTCCCCCCAATCCAAGTGCTAATTATTGTTAGTCCTAATTAATAGCATTAAAACAGAGTCCTGCATTTTTAGGCACCTAAACATCTTTGAAATCTTTCCCCAAAGCTGTTTTAAATTTGGTGTAAAGAAGCTGCTTGTAGGACCAGTGCTCTGTCCCACAAACCTCCCAGAGACTGTTACAGATGCAGGAAGTGGCTGAGTCAAAAATAGAAATGTACAGCTTACGAATCATCTTGATGAGGACAAAAGGCCAAATATGGGGTGAGGAGAGAATGAAAAGCTGAAAATAGAGTCAAGAAACATAATAGTGGAGAGCTGAGGTGGGCCAGTGGATTAATAACAGGATGTGAAATCTTTCAGCTCTAGGTTACCATTTTCCTGCTTCCAGCATTTGTTGGTACTGTTAGGGTTCCCTCCCCACTCTGAACTCTGGGGTACAGTTGTGGGGACCTGCATGAAAGACCCTCTAAGCTTATTTCTACCAGCTTAGGTTAAAAACTTCCCCAAAGCACAAATTCTTCCTTGCCCTTGGAACGGTATCGCTGCCACCACCAAGTGAGTTAGACAAAGATTTAGGAAAAGGACCACTTGGAGTTCCTGTTTCCCTCAAATATCCCCCCAAGCCTCTTCATCTCCTTTCCTGGGGAGGCTTGAGAATAATATACTAACCAAATAGGTAAACAAGGTGAGCACAGACTGGACCCTTGGGTTTTTAGGACACTAAAACACAATCAGGTTTTTAAAAGCAGAACTTTATTATAAAGAAAAAAAGTAAAAGAAACACCTCTTTAAAATCAGGATGGAAAGTTATTTTACAGGGTACTAAGATTTAAAACACAGAGTATTTCCCTCTAGGCAAAACTTCAAAGTTACAAAAAACAGGAATTAACCTCCCTCTTAGCATAGGGAAAATTCACAAGCTAAACCAAAAGATAAGCTAACACATTTTCTTGCTATTACTTACAATTTTTGTAATCTTGGATGCTTATTTTAGGCAGGGTTTTAGGAGATGGTTTTTCCTGCCCTGGTCCCTCTCTGTCCCAAAAAACAACAACAAAAAGAGCACAAACAAAACCTCCCCCCCCCCAGATTTAAAAGTATTTTTTCCCCTTATTGGTCCTTTTTGTTTAGGTGCCAACCAAGTTATTTAAGCTTTTTAACCCCTTACAGGTAAAACAGGGATTTTATGCTACCTTTAGCTGTATGTTTATAACAGGTGCTGAAGAGAATGTTACTCTGGTAACTTTACTGTGGCTTGGGTGAAATGAGTTCCTGATCGCATTGTAATTCTTAGCCAATGTACATCTCAAAAACCACAGTTGGTACTGATTGGCACCCACTTCAGTCATCATAGCAATGATGCCAAGGACTGAATCGACTTAAAGAAATACCCCTTTAATTCCTAAATGGGGGCTTCCTTGGTCAGGGTGGCAGCACATTGATGGGTAGGGTTGCAGCTGTGTGGGACATTTAGCCTGCTGCTACAAGGTGCAGACCTATTGAACATAATTTTTTTAAAGGGCCCTGGTGTGTCAGCTGCTCTTCTGGTTAATGATGATTAAAAGTTTCAGGATAGTGGAGTTCATTATGGAGTTACCCACCTAGCATTTTTCATTTCCTCTATGAGATCAACTTTCCCAAGGTCCTGAAAATGTATTCTCTTTGCTCCTGGCCAGCACTTTAGAACAGGAAACATAGAGGCAGCTCCACAGACTCCTTCCAAAAAATTACACAATGCTGAGTGAATGTTGGGACAGGACACAAAGATATGTCTACACAGCAACTAGACACACGTGGCTGGCCAGTGTTAACTGACTTGGGCATGGGCTGCTTCATTGCTGTGTAGGCTATAGGGCTCGGGCTGGAGCCCAGGGTCTACATAGCAATGAAACAGCCCCTCAGCTCAAGTCCACAAGCCAGAGTTGGTTGGTTTTTCTTCACTGTGTAGAAGCACCCTAGGTGTTTAGTGGGGTCAGTATAGACTTGATGATGTACTGGAAGGAGTATCAGACCTTGCCAGGAGTGCATGACTGTTCATGTCCACAGGCTGATGACCTGTAAAAACACACAAACCCTAATCCTAGTACAGTTACTGAGATAATTCTGTAGCCCAAATGGCAGCTATTTGTGCTTTCAGAACAGAGGAGCTTTAGTTCTACTTTGATTCCTTTTGACGACCATGAAATGCATGCAGCCAGGCAACGTCCTGCCAAGTAGGATGAATTTCAGCAAAGCTCTAGATCTTTACCATAATAAGGAGTATTAATATGTTTATTCAAGACTTGTGTAATTCAAGACTGGGATCAGACATTCTCATTGTTGCGAGTTGTCACTCTAGTCTTTGCGGTGATGAGAGAACTTGTGATGGATCAAATAGATGTGGATTTGTCAGCATGCAGGAGATTAAGATGGACAAAAATTATCAGAATCAGGATCCTTCCTGCCATGTGAAAACAACCTGACCAGCCTTGACAGTCAAGCTGAGTCAAGTCAGGTGGTAATAACAGCTGTTATAAGTTGTGCTATGAAATCATTAAATACAATCTGTAATGGGCATCAGAGAGCACATACATCTAATGTCCTTCCTATATTTCCTTCATCCAGCACTTCTTCACCAGAAGAAGAGACTGGTACGGGGAAGGAAGCAGGCGTGAACTGAGATGCAGAGCTGCATTTGGGGTTTAACCGCTTCTCTGCTGGAGCCTCTTCCTCGCACCTCGTGTGGGACTGACTTAAATGGATGGTTTAATTGGCTGTATCATTAGACAGTGCAAATGTCTGCATTGGCATTAGGTTTGCCCACATTTTTCTGATTGAATGCTTCTTGAAAGCACGTGTGTAAAATTTTTGAGTGCCTAAGTCCCATTTTCAAAAGTGATTTAGGCACTTATGTGCCTAAGTAAGCATTGAACGTCAATAGGGTTTCAGTTTTTAAGTGCCTAAGTCATTTTTGAAGATGGCGCTCTTAAAAATTTTATCCTGTTTTTAACGCTGGAGTTAGACAGGTGTAGTACAGTTATCATTTCTTCCAGTCCTCTCATTATTCAGGCTAGGTCTACACTACCCGCCTGAATCGGCGGGTAGAAATCTACCTCTCAGGGATCGATTTATTGCGTCCCGTTGGGACGCGACAATCGATCCCCGAATCGGCGCTCTTACTCCACCACCGGAGGTGGGAGTAAGCGCCGTCGACAGAAAGCCGCAGAAGTCGATTTTGCCGCTGTCCTCACAGCGGGGTAAGTCGGCTGCGATATGTCTAATTCAGCTACGCTATTCACGTAGCTGAATTTGCGTATCTTAAATTGACTCCCCCCTGTAGTGTAGATGTACCCTCAGAGTAGTAACCAAGTGCTTTGTCCAAAAGGTTGAATTTTGGTTTGTAGATTTTGATGGCAATAACAAAGAAGCTCATTTGGCTTTCCTAAGGCATAAGCTGACCCTGAGCCATCAGCCATCAGAGCATTCTGAGGTAATCTATTTTTGATCCACTAAAACCACAGGTAAAAAACCACCATGCAAAGCCTTTTTCCTCTTAACAACTGCTTCTGTCAGTTCATGCCAACATATGTATCACAGAGGAAACCACACGTCTGCCCCCTACATCTTGTTTTCTGATAGCACCTGCCACCTTCTGTGTGGCATATGAAAACAAAGAACAAGAAGCCTGGCTAAAAAGATAATAGCCATTGTGGTAAATGGGAATGGCTTTGAGGAAGTTCATGTCTGAGAATCGATTTCTAACATTTAGAAGACTGGCATATCCCAGCCTGTGACCCTGATAAATGGCTAAGTTCAGAAAATGCAAATTGTGGACAGTAGCTAGCAAGGCCAGAATAGTGAAATGCAGTGTATTGCCAAGTACAATAGAAGTCCTAAAATGCCCCAATCCAGTGTAGTTTGCAGACTATAGTTCTCATAGGGCAAACCTCTCTTTGTTAAGTTAAAAATAATTACTTCCATGAAGAAGATTCCACTGTCTCCAAAAGTTATTTGGGTGACTGAATGCACTGCTAGATTGACACCGTACACACCATTGTAATAATGTTTTGAATAAAATATATCTTGTGAGGTATCTTTTGAAAACTAATAACTCACTGGTCAATAATCTGATGAAATGTGTGTAGCAACATTATATGTAAAGTTATGAATTCCCCCTGAGTAATGTTGATAGCACATGTTCAAATCTACGAAGCCCCAATTAGGTAGGACTGGTCAAGCAGGTCTTAAACAAAGGAATGTGTGTGTACCCCAATTTACGTACAACTGGCAAACAAGGTCCTTGAAACAGCAAGAGGGAACAAGGCAAAACTGCATTTTAGCAAACAGCATGAAACCTCTTTCATGATGAGACACCCCACACACCGCATGTCTCCATGCTTTATCTAAGGGGTAACCCTCAGGAAAATGCATCTTAAAGGGTGACAGGAATATACAAGTGAGGGGGCAAAACCACCCCATGTTATATCTCCCTGTCCATTTCTCTCTCTTTTCCACCTAAGAAGACAAAAGACACAGACTATGGACGTTGGGAGCAAATCCTGCCCTGAAACTTGCTCAGCAATGGTAAGAATGTTACCTTGAACCAAGTCTAGTTTGTGAAGTTTAGAAAGTGTTTCATCTCTTGTAACCATTTCTGACTTTAACACTTTAATACTTGTACTCACTTAAAATCTATCTCTTTATAATGAGCTTGTTTTATTCTTTAATTAAATAAGAATTATCCAGTGTTGTCTTTAAACCAAATGGTGTGAGTAGCAGACTGTTGTATGTTGATCCCCTTAGAGGGGCAATGGAACTAATGTATCTGAACTGCCCAGGAGAGGGCTGGACATTGCAGAACACACATTCCGGGAGGAAAATCGGGACTGGGAGTGTGTTGGGGACACCATGCAAGTAGCAACCAAGGCTACTGGAAACCAGAGTATGGCTGGTGTTTGGTAACCGGCTGCTGGGGTCAGAGTTGCTGGACCAGGGCTGTGGCTGTATATAGCATGTGGCCTGCACGCTGCTTGGCTGTCTATGAGCGGCCCAGGTGGCAGCTACTGCAGCAAAGCATTGTGAGGCACTGCAGGTTGCCGGCAGGGGTGAAATAGCCCCTCGCTGGTCTGGATTGCACCCCGGAATGTCATAGGGTGACTATTTCTACTTTTATTGAATGAAATCTGTATCTCTATAGTACTGTGGGGAACAGCCCCTTGAGAGAGTTTTCTTGGTGGTACCATAGCTACAGATATCCTATGGAACAGGGGCACGTTGGGATGTGATAAATTCTAGAGTTCATCTGCCAGAGCTAGAAGAGGAACATCTAAGACCCTTTCCCACCTCTTTGTGACATCAGCTGGGAATTTTGGCTCTGAATGGGCATCAAACTTTTTAGAAACCATTACCCCCCATTCCCTCCCCGGCAGAACTGGACCTGCAACTTGTTGGTGCTAGACATACATCTACTAGGCATGCCCTATGAGAAATGAGGTGATTTTAAATAGAGTACTTCTCTGACTTGATATACTCAAGGGATCCCAAGAATCTTAAACAGTCAGTGTAACATCTTTTCTTCTGTTTGCAGAGCTGGATAGGAGACAAGACTGAGACTCAAGAGCTGGGTTTTCATAATTTTTAAGGTTCGAAGGGACCATTGTGATCATCTAGTCTGACCTCTTTTCCTGGCTCTGCAACTGACTTGTGTGACCCCAGACCAGTCACTTGAACTGTACCTCATTTTCCCCATCTGTAAAATGGAGTGATACTTACCAAGTCAGTGAAGTGCTTTGAGAGCTACGGATGCAGAGCTTTATATTATAATGAGGTAATTTCCTGTCTTTAAAGATATTGAGTATAATTTTACTTGCCCTTGATTAGCAGATCACCTCAGTTAAGCAACAGATTTCTGATGGCCCCTTTAAGTGATCGACAGGTTGGTCTTGAGTACCATTTGTCCCTGTTTAGTTCCTACATTTCACAAAATATCTATCAACTTTAGCTCTTCTCCTCAATCTCCTAAGCCAATCTTTGAACATAAATGGATATTGAACCTACCTCTTTTTTGGTAGGCAGTTCCCCATCCTTTCAAAGAATCTCAGCAGCTCTGGAAAGCAGGTAGTTTCTTCTTTTGGATTCCTGTTTTAGTTGTGTTTTCAACCTGGAGTTTTGTGAATCAAAAACCTAACAGGCAGGTGGACTCAGTATCTGACACCATCTGCACGTGCACCCAAATTCAACATACCAAATCTCCACTGCAGATAATCTCTCTTGACAAGTGGGGGTGTGGACAGGAAGACAGTGGGAGGAATTACTGCTGTCACTTCCTGAGATGCTGGAATGAGAGAGAAGCCAGTTTGTTCCTCATGGCCTCTACCTCAAACGAGGAGAAGTTGAGTTGTTACTGGGATGTGAAAGTAAAACATCGCTGCTGGGTTTCTTACCAAGCAGACAGAAACCACAGTCTCTGGTTAACCAGCTTTTCTTAGAAACGGAGCGACAAAAGTTAGTTTAAATAATAATAAAAAAAAGGCAACAAAAACCAAAACCCAACATCAATACTGAATCTTGGATATATTTCATTTTTGTTTTCTTTTTATGATTCCGTTAGGACAGCAGCACAAAAACTCTCCTTGTTTTTATTTGCTTAGAGCCAATGGAGTTACAAGAAAGAATGAGACCTCTGAAGAATGGAGGAACCTGAAACAAAATCTGTCCGAGGGGAGAATTCAGGGACCCACTGCTTCTTAAATAAGCCGTTATTACATAGATATATTGTTGGGGGGGGGAGGAAGGGGAGGTACGCTGATAAGACACCAATGGTGATGCAATAGGCATGAAGCACTGCAGCAAGGTCACCTGAAATGCAGGTCTAACTAGCAGGCAGTGGTTAACCAAAGAACTGACTTTGTCTAGAGATGATTTCACAGCACAGGCTGCAGGGTGCACACTTGTAGCTTTACAGGTGGACATGTTGCACTGTAAGAGGTGTGGCAGCTAAGCAACTTCTCTCTTTATTTACGTTACACTTGCTAACTGTGTGTTGACACCTGTTAATTAAGACTGTAAATTGTAGCCTACTGTGACAGAGGGTTGTCACAGTTCATGCTCCCTGGTAGCATGGCATGGTTCTACAGGCATCCACCCCTCCATTCCCTCCAGATCCTTGCAATAATTTGCCCATAGGCCAAAATAGTTCAGTTCCTCCTTGTGGGATTTTATTTATTACGCCTTTCCAAAATACAGACACTTCGGTCTCCTTATCCTGGTCATGCTGTAGGTCTCCAAATCCCAGCATGGATTTAGAGGGATTACTATGATACTACAGGTGCTTGCACACATTGGGTCTACCAACAATTAAGCATGACATCAAGGACCTTCATTTGGATACAGGATTCTTCACTTCTTCCTGTCCCAAGCTGTTGTATGGGTTTGCAGTTAAATGGATGTTGCGCCTCGCTCTAGGAATGGCTGAAATTCTGTGGTGGATGAAGTGAGAGCCTTGTTTTGAGTCCAGGTTATTGGCAACTCCTTGAAACAAGGCAATGAAAACCCATAACTCTCTGCTTCATGAAACATGTCTATGCTGTACGGGTACAAGAACTGAGCCTATAATGTATTTGAATGTGGCTATTTGTTCGGAGAACAGATTGTGATTTTTTCGTGAAGTTATTCGTTCTATAATATTTTTCAGCAGTTTCATTCATGGCCTGGGTTGCTTCGATGGGATGGGTCACATGAATCCCACGGCATTGTTACTGTTCCAAGACTGGGTGAGAATAAGTCTGAAGTCTTCTGTTGAGTTACTTTGAACTGGAGAGAGAATCTAGGTCATTATTAAAAGGATTAGAATGTTTAACTGCATATTAAGTTAGGATAGCAATAAGAGTCAACATGTTGTTTCTCACATAGTGGCCACTGTCAAACTCTTAAAGCTTTGCCTTTGCCTAGTTAGTACCACAGTATTCCAATGAATTAGGCTTCTTTGTACCAGTATAAGAAATAGAGTAAATCAGTGTTGTAATAAAACAAACAAACAAAAAAAACAGTCCAGCTATAATATCTATCCTTTACCATGATGTTGAATGGTTATTTTTATTCTCCCACAAAAGTTTATTTACTCTGGGTGAATAAAATTTTGTGAGGCACTGACGGCGGAAACTATGTATTTGGGTTATTACTACTGCAAGTCAGGGGGTTCCAGCACCTATGCTTCCTGCAAATAACAATTCAAACTCTGAATGGTGACCTTGGCAGAGTTTTAACACATAATAAAATGAAGTTCCTGTTTTGATCACTGGATGGTGCAGTTCAACTGGAGAAGTGTCAGTTAAATATTATAATATTATAATTGTATAACACTACTAATTGAAGAAACTGCATAAGCTAAGCCTGAAATGAATCTGGGCTTTTCTCTCTACAGAGCTGTATCCCATTAGTAAAAAATGTGGGAGCTAAGGCCAGACCTGATGTAAATGCATGCAGATTCTTTGACTTCAGTGGAGCTGTGCTGGCTTAACACAGGTATGAGAAATTCTGACGCCTTGAAACATTACAAGTTTGATATTTTGTTAACTACTGAATTCACCTGTTCAGAACTACAAGTTTTTCCTGTCACTTGGGATCAGTATCCCAATGTTTCATTCTGCAGCTAAAGCTATCTGAATTTCTAGCATCTGGAAAATTGTTCTTGTGAGATTTCCAGCACAGTCTTTCTTCAATTTCAAGTACTTAATATTTTTGGTCGGGCCAGAAACACTGCACAGGGAGAACAGTTTCCTAGCAGGAATCAAGCAGCAGAATGGGCCACTGAAAATGATAAATGTAAAAAAAATAATAAACCACACTGTCAGGGTCTCCTTATTTAAAAAGAAAAAAGAAAGTATGAAGGCATGAAGTGATTCAGGTTTCATTTAAAGTGGCAATGAAATATAGAGAATATGGTTCCTTCTTAAATCCAGGCCAGATTACTTGTAGCAGTGTGATATGTTTGCTTTACAAAGACACCGTAGGGAGCATATTTAGGTATTCATAAAACAAGCAGCCTATTCAAACCCACAATAAAAATGTTTTTTCTAATCATATAGTAATACTGATACTTAACCCTTTACATTCTTTGAGCATTAATGAATTAATCCTCAGAGTGAGAGCTGAGAGAACAACAGGAAATGTTTTTGTGAACCTTTTTGAGAATTTGGAATAATATTTTGATTTGGGCCTGCTGTTTTTGTTTGCCTTTCACAAATATTTGTGCAACTCAAGGATTGTTTGAATATTCATACAAGGACCATAAATTTCAGGCCCGCATCTAAGATTTGCTTAATAAAAAAAACAATTTTTTGTGTGTGCCATACACTTCATAAAAGGTCATCCAGTCAGGAAACCGAAACAACACCATGGGATTCAGGTAACAATTGAAGTTTAAGAAGCAAATTCTGAATAGAGAGTAGCTGAGTGAACTCTCACTTCAGGCTGTTTGTGAGCAATCTACAGGCTAAGATTTGCTGACTTAAGCTACGAAGAATTTGCATTATCAACAAATTAATACAAATAATTATCTGTTTACAGACAATTGACAGTGAGAATAGTGGACTAAACTAACCAAATGAAGAGAACTCTAAGTTCTACTCACAACATCCAATGTTGTAGGTTTATTACTCCTGTTGCACAGATGAGGAAATTGAGGCACAGAGAGAATGAGAGACTTGTTTAACACCATCCGGAAAATCAGTGGCAGGCCTTGAATTAAAATTTGGGAGTACCTAGTTGCCAGCCATATGGTCAGTCTACTAGACCATGCTGCCTCTCTTAAGTTTTTACTATCTTTTATGTGTGTCCTGAACCATTAAAAATTAGAATAAGAACTATGGCCAGAATTGTCAAAAGGGCATGGGACCCACAATTACAAGCGTGTGAACCAAAAAATGAAAAAAAAAAAATCATTTTGAGTAAAATGAAACATTTTATTTTAATTGAAACCGAACATTTTGTTTGGCTTTTGAGTTTAATATTTATACAAAATTGCAATAAAAATCCTGAACAAAAAGTGGCATTTTCTTTTTGAAAATGTGAAAATGAAACATTTTGATTTTTTTCTGATTTATTTTTACTTAATTTAATTTAATTTTTTTAACCAAAATTAGTCAGTCAATTTGACACAAATTTGCAAAATATTTTGGTCAACCCAAAACTGCATTTTTCAGCCAAGAAAATGTTTTGGACAAAAAAATTCACCCAGCTCTACCCACAATCTATACTACATTGTCAAGAGTTTGGCATCCACTGTGTTATGTTGAAATCTGTTGTATGAACACTTAGGAAATTCTGGCTTTTTTCTTTAGGTGCCTGCGTGGGGGCAGAGCTCTTTTGAAAATCTGACCCTGAGCTTTTCTGAAAGTCTATTATTCTGTCTTCAGGATTTTTCAGAAAGTATTACACAGAGTTAAACTTCAGGGCTATTGTATATAAAACTCTGATAAGTAGGTGCCAGTAGTTGACTTTCAAAATTCAAAGAAACAGTGCCATACAATTTTGTAGTAAACAAATATAATGTACACAGAAAATGTTATAAACAGTATTTGGAATATTCACCAGTGTTCAGTATTCACCAGTTCTCTTAGACAGTGTTGCCAACTCTCATGACGATTTTGAGTGACTGGATTTTGGCAGGGGCTAGAGCCCATCTGACAATGACATGAGACACTCCAGACCCCAGGAGAATTTGAGCCATGCTGGGGAGCAAACCCCCTCTGAATGGCTGCCTGCCCTACTTGCCAGCTTCCTGGGTCAAAGCAACCAATCAGCAGCTACAGGCAGAGCACTCTTCCTCTCCTCAGCAACCTGACGCCATTCTCATGGGTGAGGGGGAGCAGAACAGCTCCTCTGTCTCCTCTCCCACTCTCTCCCCCCACCCCCGTGAGCAACAGGGATGGGATGGCGCCTCTGCTCCTCCCACCTTGTAACACCCGGCCTTTAAAGGGGAGTGAGAGACCCTGCTGTATCGCCCAGGCGTGGTAGGCTAGGGATGGGGGTGTGAAGAGCCTAGGAGGAGCAGAGGTGAGGCTGGGGACAGACCCGAACCAAAGACTGGAGAGACAGGATTGTGTGCTAGGCAGAAAACAGACAAATGTGGGGTTGAGCGCTTCTGCAGTGGGGGCCAAAATCACCTTAACCCAATAAATTTGAGGGAAGGGACAGCATTAATTTTCAAAGGGAGGGGAGGAGGAGGAATTGGAATATCAATGGACAGGCCAAAAAACACAAGATCATCTTTTTTGAGTTTGGCAATACTTCCTGCAACACCCCTGCTATTCCCATTCACCTTAATCCTGATTTCCGACAAACCCTCTCTTTTGTCTTTTTAACTCTCACTCTGCTCTGTCCATACATCTCCTTCAAGATTGACACTATACTCGGCTATCCCAGCCCATGTTTCTCCTCTGTAGACACTCATGTAGAATTATGGAGTGTTGGGACCGTGTTGGAGACCTTCAGAATAATATTCCTTGTTATCAACCGGCAGATTGAAAATTAGATCCCCCAACATGCATCTGCTCATGTGACATCTAAGCTTTCCCTTTCCCAATATCCCATCTTTTGGTTCTCCTTTATTTGTAGCCAGATGAACACACATACACAACTGCATTTACCTTTAAATTTCCATGAGTGCAGATGAAAAATCATCCATATTAGCTGCCAATACTTGTTTTTCTGAATTACAAAGCAGCAGTAGTCATCAATCTATCCAGGTTTCAGTGGGAATTTCTCATAACTGCTCTGCAGAAGGAAATGTATTGGTATCGCAGGGGGAAGAGTCTAATTATATAACTTACAGTAGATGACGATTTGGCCTGTCCCTAAAGGGAGTAGTGTATAAAAAGGGAAGTTCAGAACTGAATGCCTTTTGTTGCCTGCTCATCTGGTTGATCTCACAGCTGAGATGATATTCACATGCATTTTCTTCTCTTGGATCTGGGCGATGGCAGCAGGTAAATTTTCTATTCTTTGGCTAAAATTGTATGTGAAACTTTGTTGACCAAACATCCTGCTAACCTGGTGATATACAGCTCTTATAAGATCTTTGCAGAAGCCCTTGCTCCTCATTTACCACCCCCTGATTAACACCATCAATGATATAACACTTCTGGCCAGACACAGCTGTTTTGTACTTGGTGACATGACCTTGATAGAAGCTGAAATGAGCTTGATAATGCTTCCTCTACTGCCACTGCATTATTCATGTTTCTAATTTATGGATAGTGTCTTTAGTTTGATATAAAAGGAGTGTATCCATTAGCTCGAGGCATGTGTACATATTTATTTTAAAACTACAATAAAGCAAATGAGCCACCTAAACTGCGACTTGCTTTCAGTTTACGTTACGACAGAGATTTTTGGTTATGCAGTGTAAATGGATTCCTTCTGGTCAGGATGGGGTCGTCTGTAATGACTGACATACAGGCTACTTGATCCTTGCCACGCCGCCCTGTGTGAAGGAAATATAGCCACATCGTATTGTGGGACAACCTTCTACCTCTTCAAGAACACTATATGTAGTTTCTCATGCTGAAGCAGCAGTTAATGTATAAAACACTATTTTCAATGCGGTGCCTGTTGTTGCTGGCATCTTTCTTCACATGCTGGTGTAGGGTCCACATACTGATGTAAACCAACCAAGTAATGTTAACTTCGGCTGTGTGAGAAAATTGGTGTTGAGTGAAAGATTAAGACTGGAAATCTCTCACTTGTTGCCTTAATGGCATTTCAACCTGCTTCTATTCATTTAAAGAGAAGGAGGACAATAATTTTTCATGGAGAGCTTCTCTCCCATGATTCTCTAGCTTAGAGAGACAGGTTTTCATGGGCATGTCACCTTCTAGCTGATAAGTCACCAATACTGATTCTCAGAATATTTTATTCTATGAGCCGTCAGAAAGGGCTCTGAAGGTAGCTAGTGGTCCATGGACTGTGGTTGGAAAATAAGTTATAATTGAAGCATTCATTCTAAACTTCAGTCTGACCTGACCTAACCTTTCTGGTCTCTGATAGATGTGTATGTAGGGGATGACAAAATGTGTGTTAAAGGCAAGGTGGGGGGCTAGGGCTTTATTAATTCCCTTTCAATTGGACAGACGTCCATAGGGTCCAGAAATCATTAGTATAGTGGAGCTGCTCATTAGCTTAAGAGTAAGTGTTGTGTGAGTCTTTAATACAGATCGAGCAGACAAATGTCTTCATCAGAAATAACATAATTGCCCTTGTTCTTTTGATCTGAACTGGCTTTCTTGCTAGAAACTTTAGCAAACAGGCCAAGGATTGAATGGGCTGGGAGAGTTGCTTTATTCGTCATGGTGAAGTTTAATGTCCCAGTGTGATTCACAGGGAATCTCTTTATGGAAGGTCTGAAGGCAAAGCATGCTAAGAATTCTCACTCAGAAGTTGCAGAGGGATGTTGCCTTGGTAAATAATGGAATCTCTGTTTAGAATGTGCCATGAGTGGATGAAAGGGAATCTCAAAATTATGTGTCTGGTCTGCCCACAGGCTCAGTGCAGGTAGTTCATAGGAAGGTCCAATCGTCCAAGACCGGAGAAAATGTTACTTTCCAATGCCAGCTTGTCATGGATCATGAAGTGCTGCAAGTCACCTGGCAGAAGGAGAGTGGAGAGGGCAAAGGCAACATAGCAACCTACAGCAGGATTAACGGCCACAGAATCCTGGGTAACTATAGCAGCCGTGTGAACTTCACCCAGAGCGAACTGACAGTCTCTGCCATTACTGTTCATGCAGTCACCCTGCAGGATGAAGGCTGTTATAAATGTATCTTCAACACGTTTCCCATGGGATCCATCACAGGCAGGACATGCCTCAAGGTTTACGGTAAGACCCTATCACAAAGCGGGGCTTTGACCGTTCAGAAACTCCAGCCATTTCCTAGTTTGTGATTGTCTTTAGTGGCAGCGCTGGTTAATCTCTTTCTTTCTCAGTGGGAAGGTGACCTAATTTTCCCTTCCTCATTGGTTTTTACCTCTAAGAGGGAAGCAGTGGTGAGCAGAACTGTGTGAATAATGGATTGTTTCAATTCACTGGCAATTAAAAAATAAAAAACAAAAAACAAAACAGTTCGGGTCAAACCAATTTTTTTTTTGGCAAATTGTAAAGTAAAAACAACAGTTCATTTGGGGTCAAACAAAAAGTTTAGTTTTGACAACATGTAAATATTTTGTTTAAAATTTGACCATTTTAAAATGTGTTTGATTGCTTTTACTAAAACAAAAGGAAATTTTGACACAGTCATTTTGAACTGAAAAACCAGGTTTTGTTTAGAAAGTCAAAACAAAAGATTCAGATTTTTAAAGGTGGTTTTTGTTCATTTGTTTGTTGTTTTTTTGTTTTTTACCGAAACACTTCTGGAAAACTGAAGGAAGAAAAAATGTGGAGGAGTAGAAGGGGCTGGGAAGAAAGGCTTTCATCTTTCTGGGAAGGAAACAAGTGGACCCATGACTAATTCCTAAACCTAAAGAGACAAATTATGGGAAGAAGTCAATTTTAATGTTAGGTAGAAGGGAGGGAAATGTGCTTTTAAAATTACTGGCTTGTTTGCTACAGGAGACCATTAATTATGCACAAATATATTTTCTATTTATCCTGTAAAATCAGGAATGCAGGCCCTGCCCATCCAAGTCCTTTCTCCTACCATTCAAACCAGGGCGGATTTTCTTCAGAGCACTCAACCCTATATTCTATGTTGCTCTGATCTGCCTGTTAGCAAACTTCTCCTTTTGAAAAGTATTTATTTTCTGTTAATGCACGTGCTCTCAGGAACATTTGTTTCTGTGGTTTCGGTCATAATGTATACAGTGAAACCTCACCATTGTTCACTTCTCTAATGGACAAACATCAGTGTTTGTAGTTTCTGAGCAGTATCTGGTGGTTTTGAACAAAAATCTACTGGCTGAATGTTGTTGTTTGGTCTCATATGAGCGAGATGTCTTTGTTTTTAACATGATACTACTACTTTTACATAAACAGTGAAGGGTTGTTATGAATAAATTAAACAATACTGGTTAAAATGGATGATGGTGGGTCTTGCCATATGGAATGAGACTAATAGCCCTTCCATGGTAGCTGGTAGCAGATTCTTCAGAAGAAGGTATAAAATCCATATATGTAACAATTACATCATAATATGCGTTTGGGTTAGGAGAAATCTCCCCACAAGCACTTAGTGGTTGGTTTGTGAACCATGAGAGTTGATATCCCTTTAAAATCTTAATTTTATTATTGTGTAACTGAGGAAACTTTTATATCAGGAAGTGACCAGAGATGTCTTAATTATGTGGGTGCCAAATGCTAATTATAGTTTGGGGATAATTACATGTCTCATTCTTACTGGAATCCCATGTTTCCTTTTCCCCACACTAACTAAAAGCTAAGGTTTTTGTACTGAGAACTTAGTCAAAGGATACATTCTGGGAAATGTGTTAGAGAAACCAGGGCCGGCTCCAAGTTTTCTGCTGTCCCAAGCAGCAAAAAAAAAAAAAAAGCTGGGGCAGTGCAATCGCGCCGCTTCACTCTTTGGCGGCAGTTTGGCAGCGGGTCCTTCACTCCCTCTCTTCCTCTTCGGTGGCACTTCAGCACTTAGCAGAAGAGTGGGACTGAGGGACTCGCCAACAAATTCCTGCCGAAGATCCAGACGTGCGGCCCCAATAGCAGGCAGAGTGCTGCCCCTTTATATTGGCCGCCCCAAGCACCTGCTTCTTTAGCTGGTGCCTGGAGCCGACCCTGAGAGACACAGGCCGTGGCTTCAAAACGCTGCTGTGGGAGCGCGCCTGCGACAGTGCTTTGAAGTGCTAGTGTGGTTGCGCGCCAGTGCTGGGAGAAAGCTCTCCCAGCGCTGCAGATACTCCACCTCCACTAGGGGATTAGCTGGGGCACTGTTTACACTGGTGCTTTCCAGTGCTGTAACTTGCTGTGCTCAGGGGGGTGTTTTTTCACTCCCCTGAGCGAGAAAGTTGCAGTGCTGTAAAGCGCCAGTGTAGCCAAGCCCACAGTCTGAGGGCCAGAGGTCGCACTCAAGTACAGGAAAGGCAAATTCTGCTCCCATGGAAATGATGGCTTTAATGATCGAAATATAATGGGTGGAACTGCTGAATCAGATCCCAGATGCATTAACTTGGCTCTTTGTTCTCTAGCGAATGGATTGAATTCTGTAAAGTTTACTGCATGTGGGTCTTTCAGATGAAACTGTAAAAGCCCAGGTCCTGACTGACATGTGGGTGTTAAGATGTGGGTGTTAAGATCCCAAGGCGTTCTTGATAAGAGCAGGGATTTGTCCTGATACTGGTGGCCAAAATTCTTTCTCTCCTCACACTCCTGTATGTAAACCTTACAGTTATCATCATCTGCTACAGAAAGAGCTGCATTTCTGAGGAGCTTTTTGTATCCAATAGAGTTTATAAAGTACTTAGGGATCCCGTAGGGTGAGATAACAACTTCTAATTTAAAAAAATAGCAGTAGGGATTGTGTTATCCTGGTTGGTGGGACTTCACCCTCACAGAGTAAATATTGTTCTACATCACTCACTTGCCCACCCTGTGAAAGAAGAGGGGTTTGAGGCTAAAATAGCAGGTTACTGTATTAAAAAAGATGTTGGAAAAAACTCTAGTTATGTTCATAGGGCCACTGATTTAGGGCTGGCAAATACTGGCTATTGTCCATGCAGTTTACAAGAACACTTAATAATTCCAGACAGGAACAGGCCAGGGAGTGGTTTGTTTTAAATGTTTAAACTTTCTAGGTGCTCCAATAGGACTGTAAGACGTCTCCTTATCAGGGATGTTAGTTATTGATGGACCATACACACAAGAATCTTATCATTGTTTAATACATAAGGCAAATGTACCTTTTCTGAAATATATAAAATAAGATTTAGCATTTGGATGGATTCCAGATCATATCCTAAGATCTTTTCCCCTTGTTTCATATCCAGTGCTATCCTCAAAAAATATTTTGCGCACTCTTTCCAAATAGATTACAAATCGTTTTCCCCAGCACAGGCACCTCATTTTGCATAATTCATTTGTCTTTGTCTCAAAGCTACTTAAAACCCTGATTTATGTATTTATTCTTATTGCTATTAATTGGGGGTTAACATGTTTAAAAAGGTATGTGTGGGGGGGAGAGTATTCCTACTCTCTAGGGACATGATATAAGAATGGTTCCAAAGGCTTTCTGAAACCCTCAGTCACTCACAGCAAGGTGCAAATCAATTTATGGAGATCCCAGCTTGAACTGAAATTGTCAGTTTACTTGTCCTGGAGGGGTTGGTGGGGATTACAAGGGAGTTTACCTTCTAGTGATTACCCGGCAGTTATGACCTTTATATTTCATATATGCGTTATTTCCCGTGCTGCCACCGTAAGTTCTTTCTACCTGTTTAAGAGAAGTGAAGTCAAATCAGGTGGTGCATACCATACATGCAGGAAGCATAGATATGGGGGAATGGATAGGTTTTCAGGTGGGAATTTCAAAGCTGCCTTGCTAAAACAGGAGGGAGAAACCTTGTGAAAATGGTAGTGTGTAGGAGACACTTCCTTAGTTTAAAAAACGTCCAAGCATCCCCTCCAACATGTTTTTTATTACACGATCTCTTTCAGAATTAAAGATCTACAAAATATTACTAAAGAAGAGTAAATAGAAGTTGCTGAAGATTAAATCTGAGGGAGAGAAACAATTGTTAACTAGTGGCTAGTTTAGGGAGAATCAAGATTGGCCAGTTTACAGAATCCTTTAGGAATTTGTTCCCATGTATCTAGATATGTTATAAATAGCTTACACATAGCTGGCACCAGTCCTCTGAAGGTCTCAAAGCACAGTGGATAAGTACTATCCCTATTTCATAGATGAAGAAAGTGAGGTGCAAAGAAATTGAGTTACTTGCCAAAGGCCATGCAGTGAGTTAATGGCAGAGGCACTCCCAATTCCTGTCTACAGCCACTAGATACAATTGTAAGCCCTAAAATAAGACCCAGTCCTGCTCTCATTTGAAGTCAGTTGCAAATCTTCCACTGACTTCAGTGGGATCAGGGACAAGCCCTTAGAGTAGATCGTATTCTTTATATCTGAGTGTCCTTTTTATTATTTAATAATAGACAAAAAAATTAAATATAACCAAGTTATTAAGTGTTAGTAAAGATGAATGAAACATTTTTCATCCTCTGTATATTGGAGTTGGAGAGCTAATTAGGCAGAGAATTGGTGAGATCAGCTGTATAGGTCTTCTGTAATGATCACTCTTTGTTCTAATATGGGTAGGCAGAGGACGGTCTAGTCAGAATTGGAAGGAAATGAGATTTGGGACAATAGTTCTATTCCATGCTGCCATTTACTCATATGTCTACATAAGAAAAAAGTACCCGTGGCGGCGAGTCTCCGAGCCTGGCTCTACAGACTCAAGTTCACGCTATGGCACTAAAACTGGCCGTGTAGACTTCCCTTCCCCTTCCTGGGGCGCCAGAGCTTGAGCTCCAGCCTGAGCCGTAATGCCTAGGCAGCTATTTGTAGCGCCGTAGTGCGAGTCTGAGTCCACAGCCTGAGGCTGTGAAACTTGCTGCCACCTTATTTTGCTGCTGTGTAGATGTATGTGACTTTAGGCAAGCTCCGATACCTCTGTGCCTCAGCGACTGCTCTGTGAGCTGAAGACAGTCACGCCTACCTGACTTGGTAAAATGATTTGAAATGGGAGGTGCCATATAAGTGCCATGTATTCTTATACATTCTTGTAAATGATTCTTTGCTGATGCTCCACTAAAGCCCTCCCAGTGGAACGTTGCAGGAAACATTGGCCCTTGTGATCTGTGTAGGCTTTGCTTCACTGTTTCTGGATGTCACAATCCAGTATTTGAAGCCGATGCAGTGGGCGGAGGTAGTCAAAAGCTGTTATTTTTACGTACCCTGTGAAAAAAAGAAGAAGTTCAAAGAGTTATTTGATAACCGAAACAGAATGCTCTTTGTGAGACTGAGCCCTTCGATTTCCAGACTTACATGGGAGACTTTGAGAAGTTCCAGCTGAAATCCCCATTGGCTCTGACCCTGCAGTTTTAAGAAAAACACTATTGTAATTTATCAGCACTATCAGTTGGGTAATGTGACAGTCCCTCTCTTGATCAGTGATGCGGGGAAGTGAGAAGCTGATAGTGAAGTCTCATGAGCAAGCACAACCACAGTAAACAAATTAAGTATGACTTGGAAAAACTACTTATGCCATACAATCTAATGTACGTGAAATTAATTGTAGGGATAGAGACATAAGATAAAAAATAGGATCAGCTTAGTGTTCCCCTCCAGAATGTCTCTGTCTCCAGCTCTGAGTATGGAGTGGCTGTAGCCTCTCCATTATTAAGGTTGCCACATGATGTCCTAGTTTTGCCCTCCTACCACTATGGCTTGGAAAATTCATCCAGTCTTGTCAGGTTCATATTGAATGGTACGGGTATCTGCAGGAGGCAATATAAACTTGGCTGATCCCACACTTTCCTTTAAGTTACTTTCTTGTCTGTTCCATGAATATGAATTTTTAAGAATAATATCATCATTTACCTGTGCAAGAGGAAGCAATGGTTTATAAAACACTCAGAAACCTGGGAATTTCCAAAAATAAAAATGTTTGTTTAAAAATTGGTACAGTTGCTAATGATGACAATGAAGTTATCGATCACATCACTCACAAGCACAGCACTTCGAAGTTAGGTAATGAATAGTTCATCACAGCATAAAAGTTTGCATTGCCCACAGCAGAACTCTTGGCTCTGACTCAAATTAAATTAGAGCTGCTGCGCCTGCAATTACATAATACTCTGGTCAAGATTTTCAAAAATAGGTGGCTACATTTGGGCTCCTCATCCCATATTTAGGCTCTAACCCTGCACAGATGCATCACTTACATGAGTGGTCGCACCGAATGTCATGGAACTATTCACATGGGGGTGAAGTTACGTGCCCGCATAAGCCTTGGCAGCATGGGGGAATCTGAATCAGTGAATTGGTTTTCACCAGTGCTGAGCACCTATCAGCTCCTGTTGAAGTTAATGGAAGCTGCTGCATGCTCACTCAGCACTGGTGAAAACCAAGCCCCTTAGGTTTCTAAATCCATGTTTAGCCACCTAACTTCAGGAACCCATTTTTGTAAATCTTGTCCTTAATAATAATAATAATAATTAATAATCTCTAAATGTAAACACACCCTAAATGTCATTTAAAAGAAACGGGGAAAAAAAAATGTGCACATTCATGACATACACTGATCAGCTGCGGGTACATGACCACATAAATATGCAGTAAATGTTGTCATACATTGACTGGAAGTTGTCTGTATGGGGAAGCTTGCACTACTTCTGTATAAACAGAGAACTTCAGTTGCAGGGCTGAGAGCCCCAGAATCTTTCATCTAGCAGTAATTCCCCTTAAAAAATTAAACAGAAAAAAAATAGAAATCTGGCTGAATGGAGCTGATCACTAATTTTAGAGCTATCTGATTTCTTACTTGCCAAGGACACCCCCTGCTGCTTTTTACCAACTCTTTAGCACTATTGTTGAAATCTGATAATGATGTTATTGGGACTTGGTCTGTGACACCCATGTTTCTACTCTCCCTGCCTCTGATTTGGCTGCTTTCTTCTATGATGAATGTGGGAATTTTGCTAATATTTTTATTATTCCTATGCATGCTTCAGATTCCCTCTGTGATTTGAATTGCTATGTACCGAGCACAAAGAGTTTACTTTTGAGGCAGCGCAGAAGATATGAGATGTTGGGTCACCTAACTGTCTGGGGTGGTCATTTAAGGACAGGCTGAAACCGGCCCATATTAGTGGAGAATCCAGGAAAAAATGTGGATAGATAGAAGCTCTTACCCGTGAGACAGACAGACAGACTGAGAGAGGGAGAGACAGAGCCAAGATGGCTTCTACAGCAGCTTGGCTGGTTAGAGCCCTGACACTGGCCAGTCTAAACTCTGTGTTGGCCTTTGCATCTCTGTACTAACTAACTATAGGACCTGGTAACGCTGTGTTCCAGTTGGCTAACAAACCCCACTCTGTTTCGGAAAGGCTGCCTGAGATCACTGCAAATACTAGCTGAGGTGCATTGATCCCAGAAGAGGACAAAAAGACTCCTCTTCAGAGACCATCTCAATTGGACTTGCGAAGCAGAGCTCATGGTGTGAAACAGGCGTGCTGGAGCCCAGAGGCTCAGGCTATGTCTACACTAGAAACGAGACAGTGGCACAGCTGGAGAAATGCAGCTATAGAGCTGTAGTGTACACACAATACAGTGACAGAAAGGGTTTTTCCTTCCCCGTAGTAAATCCGCTGCTCTGAAAGGCTGTCTACACTGGGGCTTAGGTTAGTTTAACTATGTCTCTCGGAGGTGTGAATTTTTCACACACTGGAGCAATGGAGTTGGACTGACCTAACTTTCCTTGTGTGGACCAACCCTCAGCCTTGGAGCCATTGAGGCTGCGTGGGATACCCTTAAGGAAGAGTGGGATCCCCCTGGAAGTCTGACGCACTGAAGGGGTTTCTCTAAGGGATTATTTAAAAGCTATGGCATAGCGCAGGTCCTGTGCCTCCATGACTACTTCATTTTGGCATCGTTGTCTGACGTTTTGAAAGTCCACGTGTCACACGCTGGGCCCTGTCAGGTTGAGACGACAGACAGCACTGAGCAGTAAAACCAAATGCCGTGCTTGTTCTCTTCAGTCAACACAGACACAGGCACCAAGTTCCTCTTTGCTGTAGCATGCTCACTAAGCTACCGTAGTGAGAGAGCTGCAAGTGTTATTAATGGGTTTTCCTTCTTGTGCTTAACAGCAATATCGGAGCCCAGACTGGAGGCCAAGCTTGTGTCCAGTCCGGACAGTGGTGAGGAGAAGGTGCTGGAAATAAGCTGCTCAGTAACAGGGAAACCAGCTCCAATGATCAGCTGGAACCTGTCCCATCGCCTTCAGCAGGAGCCGGGACAGTATCTCATCAATCACTCAGACCAGACTGTGACTGTTATCAGCAATTTCACACATGTCCCCTCCAGGATTCACTGGGAGAACCCAGCTGGCTGTGTGATCCAACATCCGCTCCTAAACCTGACGCTGACTCTGTCCAAGGATGGGCAGGTCCAGGGTGAGTGTGAGCTTGGTGTGGGGAAGAGGAAAAAGGAAGCTGTGTCCTCTGATACAGGAGGGAGAAGAGAAAGAGACAGTTCAAAGGAGGGGAGCCAAGGGCAGAGGAAAGGGAGGTGACCCCAGAAAAGCTGGAAGAGAATGATGGAAGTCTTGGTGCAGGATGGAGAGAGGACAAGGATCTTTGGGGCAGCTGAGAGAAGTGGGGAGGTGGGTCTGGTACACATGGGAGAGAGAGAAGAGTTACTGGTGCTGACGCTCACCTAACACCAGGCCACAGAAATAAAATGGCCCCATAAAAACCTTGGGCACAAACTGTTGTGTATATAAACAGTGCATGAGGCCCTGGTGAAAGGAATTTTGTTTGGAAGTGCTCCTCGTATATGCCGCTGCATGTGGCCTCTCTCCCTTCTCTGTCAGACCCCTGTACCCGTAGCCTTTCCTTTTCCTTCTTTCCCTTGGAGAATGATGGAGTGTCTGACAGATAGTGGCAGCCCATGTTAAAGGCTTGCTGATTTTCTCTACAGGCCAATCAGCAACAGTTGACACTGTAACAATCTACGTATTGGTTGCTTTGATTCCCTTGGGGCTCTTGTTCATCTGCTTCTGCATCTTGAAGCGACAACACCAAATGGATAGAAACAAAGCTGATCTATGTTGGGTGAGTCTTCCCAAAATACCTCTCCGGGGGCTAGTCTGTGCTCGTAAATACATCCATGGCTGCTACACACTGGACCCAGACTTTAAACATTGGGCTTGTTAATAGTTGTCAAACTGGCCTCTTAGTGTTTTGTGATTCCTGTTTAAAAATATGACAATGCTGCTGTAACACAATCAAACTCGGGCTTCATTCTTCGAAGTCACAGGGTTCTTCTGATCCTGATAGTACAGGTACCTGTAATACAGAGCAGAGAGAGACTCAGGGATCTGTAGGGAACAGGGCTCAAACTAAAATGTCTCAAAAACAGTTTAACATGGCTGAACAACTTGATTAAATAGCCTAATAACTGTAAGCCACGTGGACTAAGCCTTTTGGCTCCTTTACAGGGCTCTGTGTCCATGGCTTGGCCTAACGCAGAGTTAAACAACAAACTGAAACTGTGTTTCTGTAGCCACATATTCCTAATACTTTGAACCATTTTATATTCAGGCAATAAATGTTTTAAAACTATTGAAACCATAAACTTATAGTACACACCTGTAATGCAGAGCAGAAGGTGACTCAGAGATCTGTAAGAAATAGGGCTCAGATTAAAATAGCAGCCCCTGTACCCGAGCCAGGATAGGGAGTACCTAGAAATTACCCCATCTATTTGTGTGCGTGTGGCAGAGAGAGGTGTGGGGAGGTAGGTCCAAAAATTCAACCACTGTGCAAATTTCACTATCAATGGAAAATCATAGCACTTCCTTTTGTGCATGCCTTACACTGCTACTTAGTTATTGCCTATTACCATTCATTTTTATATCTAAGCATTTTGAAAAGGGAGGGTGAATATCATTACCTCCATTTTCAGGTAGGGAAACTGAGGCACAGAAAACGCTAAGTGACTTTCCAGAGGTCATCCAGATCTGACTCCGTCCGTATCCACCCGTCTATGATGCCTATCTTGGTGGAAGTAGTGTTTTGAGAAACAAAAATGGAAATGGTTTAGTCTGATTTACAGTATGGTCCTTAAACAGTTTTCAGTACAAGATCAGGAGAACCACTGCTGGAAAATACTTTTAGCAACAGCTCAACATTGTAGAGAAAGCAGCACTGTGCAGAGAGGCTAAGATTAAAGATCATTCGTGGAGGCTGTACTGCTCTAATCTCTGGAGTCCCATTGGTGGAGCCATGCGAGAGAACCTTGTCCTCCATTTCTGATACAGGCAGATGCAGTCCATCAGCACACAAGGCAGTCAGCCTTGCGCCTTACTCCAGCACTAAAATCATTCACTTTTTTAAAAAAGCCATGTGTTTCTCTTCTGCCAGGTTCTTCCCTTATGCACCAAGGACATGAGGCATGGACAGTGCACAAAAAATGATAAACAAGGCCCTGACAAGCTTCCTCCCTTAAAAGCCCTCTTGGACAGATGAACGCCTGGTGTTGGAAGAATTTTACCGAACAGTGGTGAAATGAAAACAGTGCTGGGTTTGGATGTGTGAAACTGATGTCTAGCTGTACTTGTAACATCTCAGACTTCCACATGAATCACATTACGTGCAACTTGCCATGTTTTATACGGAAAAAAAAAAAAAAAACCCCACAAAATATTTTTATATCTATTTATGTTTGAATAAATGAGCCAATAAGTGTAGTTGTATATAGAATGCAGTAGGTATTTATATGAGACTGTTAAATTATAGTTTTGTAGATCTGCACAATAAAATACAGTTTTGTATTTTCTGACATCTTTGTATTATGGGTATTTTTTGTTGTTGCTTCTAATGCCACGAGCCCCAAGGCTGTTTCTTTGAGGCCTGTGGGGCTGTGCTGGATTTTATGATGCTGGGAGTCTTGAATGATCTGCTAGAGGGAATAGATAAAGCAGGAATTAACTTTGCAGTGCGTTCTCCTCTGAGAGCTGCTGCAAATACAGTGATAGAGAAAGAACACTGAGAGGAACCAGCAAAGCAGCAGCCACTGGTGACCCCTATAACAAGCTTCTGTAAGACGTGGGGACTTGAACCTAAACGTTCTTGGAGGTAAAACCAGAGGCTGCAGCAGAGCCAGTAGCCACCCTGAGGGACTGGAGCCAGGAGCAGGCCTTAAGCCATGAACCGTCCGTCACGGGAAATCTGTTAACTGGCACTAATAGGATCTTGGGGCTTTTCCTCCCCTCATCCCTTCTCCATTCCCTGCAACTAACTTCCCTTTTTTTCCGCAGTGTCCTGCTCTGACCACAATGGGTTTCTCCACGTGCCTTGACTCCCTTGCATCACAGTTGCAGGAAGGAGTTTGGAGTAGGGCATTGG